>NC_136879.1:35594864-36129864 GCF_949152265.1 Phoxinus phoxinus | reverse complement strand
GTTTTCTCAAGCCTGCTGTTGACCTACCCTTCACATCACTCCTCTCACTCCATTCAGCCTGTCGCTCACACAACACCAGCGCACTGCACACTACCTAGTACACTACAGCACACTGCCTAGTATTTCGTTTTTTAATAGTATGTGGAATAGTGTGCAATATGCAATAGTCGAACCATTAAAAAAAGTTATGAAAAATAGGAATTCTAGTTGCTCATCAAACAGAAAATCTCTCAAACACTGAAAAGAGTTCATAAAAAAGAATTGAAAAAAAAAAAAAATCCAAGTCCAGGCACTCAGTAGGATGCAAAAGTTAAAAAGCCTTTATTATTTTTTTGTGGACTAAATCATTAAAGGATTTTGTTTCCGATTCAGCAGCGCTCCAGCTCCCCTTTGTCCACTGAAAAGAGTTGTTCTCCTAAATATTTTGCAGAAACACTGATACTTTTTTTCAGGATTCGTTGATAATGTTCAAAAGATCAGCATTTATTTGAAATAGAAATCTTCTGTCACATTATAAATGTCTTTAGTGTCACTTTTGATCAGATCAATGTAAATTGATGCAAAAATATAAAAAAAAGTGTTCCACTGAATTTTTTTATTATAATTGTAAATTGTAATTTCTTAAATGTAAATCATGTTTAACGAGTGCCAAAAAATGGGTTGCAAACACCATTAAAAAAATTGCATAATTGCATAATACGCATAATTACATGCAACTAACCAAACCCTAATCCTAAACCTATAGTAAGTATATTATTCAAAACTTAAATGTATAATTACAATGTAAGAAAGACACCTCAATATAAAGTGTAAGCAAATTTCTTTTTTGGAAAACTTAGGAATTTTAGTAGACAAATTGCATAATGTATGAGCATTATAACATCACTACCTGCCACAAATTTTCTGCCGTAGCCTCTGAATGCGGCCGCTATCAGATCACTCAGAAGTGAGGATGTGCTGACAGGAAATTAACACTGGCTCCAAATTTAGATGCAGTTTAGTTGTAAATATCTGAGAACTTTCTGCTCTCATGTGATTTCAGAGAATAAAAAAATAAAAAAAGAGTTTTACTTCATACTTTACACTTGTACGCACGCTTGCTAATTTTCTGTTTGACGATCCATGAAATTTTGTGAGATACACACGCACACTTCCTCAGCAAATATACACAAGGGTTTCCACACATGTATAAACACACAGGTGCTTCATGACTAGTAGTTGGGAATTTCCCTGTTTTCAATGTAAATTGATTCTTCGGCTGTAAACACATGCTACAGAAATTTAACACAATGATGAAGTTCACAATGACCATTTTCATCAACTACCCTAGGGATAAAGTGCATGGTTTATTTTGCAACAATGGCTGCATAACTGCATACGTCTGACATAAGTGTCTACTTACCAAATAAATGGAAATTAAATATTGATTTGAAATGATTTGAGTATGTGAGAAGAGTGGCGTGGACATTGGGAGTATA
The DNA here is from genome assembly GCF_949152265.1 of Phoxinus phoxinus. Taxonomy (NCBI): domain Eukaryota; kingdom Metazoa; phylum Chordata; class Actinopteri; order Cypriniformes; family Leuciscidae; genus Phoxinus; species Phoxinus phoxinus. The sequence goes on along the minus strand of NC_136879.1, from coordinate 36,128,386 downwards.
GTAGATTGGTTATCAGAGACATTTTTATAATTAAGTGGGCATTATTAGGGCTGTCAATAAATAAAAACAAATATAATATAATGAATTGCTTAATTAATTAATAAACACATGCCATGACAACCAAAAATTCCCCAGTGCTGCCAATTTTATTTGTTGGTTTTCGATATATAACTTGATTAAATGATTTTAGTGTGTGTACTTTTTTTTAAAAAACATTGCAAGCACATTTTAACAATACCGCGATAATATTGATAACTGTGATTATTTTGGTACAATTGTGATATTTCTAATATGAATATAAAATCCTCCAAATAAAGATAATACAAAGACATTACATTATTGTCTTATTCCATAAGATACAACAAACAAAAATTGACTTAAAAAGTGGCTTTTTGTTTTCCAAATTTCCATTTCTCTTTCCTCAACTAAGGAAAAGTTTAATGTTTAATGACTGCATAAGTCTGACTAATTATCCCACTTCTTATATGGGAGTTTTAGTTTTCATATATTACTAATTAAATAAATAGAAATTAAATGCTGATTGGAATTAAAACTATAGGCTATATTGCTTGAGAAGAAAAATATTGATTATTAGGACTATTTTTAAAGAATTAGATATATATATTTATTTTTTAACAAAAATGTATGTATATATATCATTTTTGTAATTAAAGATGATTATTTATTATATTAATTTTATTATATTATATTATTATATTAAATATGTATTTATTTAATATTATTATTTATATATTATATATACATTAAAAAATATATATAAATAGATAATTATTATTTATATATTTAATTTTATGTATATTGATTGAATGATCATTAAGAATGATTTTAAATTACAATTTATTTCATCATTGAAATTAAGATAATTTCAATTATGCATAAGAATGATTTTAAATGCATATTATAATATAGACACACACATACAAAATAACATTGGCCAATCAGATTATCAGAAGAGATCAATATCCCAGAGAGCTGCACCACTAACAACCTGTTCAGATCAAAATCTATGTTTGAACCATCAGACAAGAGCAAACCACGGGCCAAGAAACAAACCCGCATCTTTCCATGTCCCCTGTGCTTATTTCCTTCAGACTGACAAATGACACTAGACATTACTGTACATGCAGCTGAATGACTGAAGATTATGGGAGCAAAAACAATTTATCAACTTTATCAACACACAAAAGCTCAAAATGGCAAGACATAGACATGGGCAACTGGATCCTGTGCAGTGTTTAATTACTTACAAATTGCAAATTCCAAATTATATGACAAAAATGGCGTCATCCATTACATTTAAGGCAATGTAATCCGACTACTTTTTGATTACTTATAGATTACTTTTGACAAATCTCATTTATCACATTGAATTGAGTATAATCTTGATATAAAAATAAATAGAGAAAGAAAATATATTCCATTCAACAACATGAAGTGCATTAAATATTACATTACGTCAGGGTTTCCCAGACTAGGGTTCATGCAGTTTAATGAAAAACTGATAATTAATTAAACCACAAATGTCAAATTAAAAATAAATATTTTTAAAATAGTTTGAAAGACAAAAGCCTTCCAAAGATATCAAAATACATGTTTAATGGTTCAAATAATAATTACTGTTCGTCAGGAGCGGATTAGATATGCATTATGATATGTTGCAATTCTGTGAAAACACATTTTAAAATGAAATGATTTCTGTAAATCCAGACGTCAAATGCCGTGTGGGTCTCAGTTTTCCATGTATAGCCACATGACTAGTGACTGATCTGTGTCCAACTCAACAAAAATATAAGCAATAAGAGTTTTTTTAGAAAGGAAAATAGAAAAGATGGAAAAATAAGAATTAGGGAGAATCAATAAATTATGAATGCTTTGCTGCCATTGAGTGAATAATATGAAGTCATGTAATCAATAACAAAGTAACTGTAGTCTGATTATGAGTACTTTAAAATAAAATATAATATATTTACAAGCATTTCATTTTTGAGTTATTGGGAATAGATCACATTATTTTCTGATACTGTGATATTCTTTCAAATATATATATTTTTAGTTATAGTTTAACATAGCATTTTACTCCAGATGCAACAAATGTGTCGTGGTATAATTATTTTAAATTGCAATTAATATTTAAATATTACAGAACATAGTGACAGCATGTAGACGTCAAAGTTTCTTGTGACCATTATCTTCATTTTTTTATGATACAATTATGTAGCTTTTTTTGGTCAGAGAGCACCTTTTACATGTATGGGGGAAAAGCAGCTATTCCTCAAATGTTGTCCTTTTGTGTTTCACAGATAAAAAGGTCAAGCGAGTTTGGAGCGAGTGGAATGAGGATGAGTAAATGACGACAGAAGAGAAACGATCTTTACTGGGATAGTGTTGTTTACTGTATCCTCCGCAGCATAACACGTTTCACTTACACTTCAATCAGTCATTTGTATGGATTGGCTAAAATCAATTTCAGTCGGATTTTCTAGAAATGCCTCAGCTAGGTTAATATTTCTTAAAGGGGTCATGAGCTGGCTTTTTTAAATGCTTCATATTGTTGTCTGAGGTCAATTTATGACGTTTGCTTGGTTTTTACATTCAAAAACATAAAAATTAATAAGTAATAGGCTATTTTCTACCCTGGTTTTGTGCCTATCTCCTGAAACGCTGGGTTTTTATGGGCGTGCCGCATTGAAGACTTGGAAGTACACGCCCACTGCTATGATTGGATAACAGTTTTGCATATTATAATGAGTTTCATGTAATGCGCGAATTGATGGGCGGGGCTAAACCGGCAGTGTTGAAGTGGGCGTCGATCTTCTTCTGCGGAGGCGGGGTTTGATACCCTTTGACATCACAGATCCTCACTTTGAAAAACCTGTCGTTCGCTGTGCCGGGTGTCAATAAAAGCTTTTATTGGACTAACAAGGAAGTTTTCAGTTCTGAAACTTACAGGATATTCTTATAGTATGATGACCTACATGACAAAAGCTCAAGGAAAATGTTATTTCTCAGTTCATCTCCCCTTTAAATAATGACAGTTTAACTGGACTCGGTAGATTAGTGAGGGGCTTTTGTTGTTGTTCGAACACATCCGTAGTAGATCCTTGTTTGTGGTTTTTGGTGTGGCAGCTTTTGTGGTATGAGAAGCTCCGCCCTCAAAAACATCTCTGGCCAAACCCATTCTCAGCAGTGCGCACTGTACGTAACATTCACCTGATGACACACACACACACACAAAGACATGCTCATGCCGTTACATTAATTCTGTAGACTATACATCCCAGTTGTGTTCCTTCTAACCGATTGATTTGTTTTACGTGAGAGCGAGTGAGTGAGTGAGTGCACAACAGGGATGTTGTGGAGAGGGAGATGCAATCACTTTAGTGCATCTCACCCTCTTCTCATTTGAGTTTATGGCACTCGTCTCATGGCTGTAACATGACTAAATGAGATTTGGAACAAAGCCCAGATCAGTTGAAGGAGGTCTGCATGACCCAGCTGGCTCACAACTACCACATTTAGCACATACTGTATGTCACTGCTGGTCTCAGATTAGTACAGCCTTTTTTATGTACTGTACAGGCACTGAGATTTGGTCCATCTTTAACCGTTATCAAAACAAAACTTAATATTAAAGGGATAAAATGTTTGTCATTACTTATTCAACCCTCATGTTGTATCAAACCCTTATGATTTTCTTCTACCGTGAAATACAAAAGGAGACGTTTTGAAGGATGTTCACGCTGCTGCTCTTTTCCCAACAATTAAAGTGACGCTTCCCAGGATGGATAAGCTCCAAAAAAGGACAACAAAAACAACACAGCACATGCATTATATTCCAAACCAATCAATATCTTTGTGTTACAAACAGACCAAATCTAAGTTGTAATTCACGGAAAAGCAAGCTTGACAGCCGTGGTCACCATTGACTGTCATTGTAAAAGAGCATCTTAGGCCCTGTTTACACCTGGTATTAAGATTCGTTTTGGTCGATCGGATCACAAGTGGATGACACTAAATACAGGTGAATAAAACGCTTTGAGCTGGTCCACTTTCAATCACTTGTGGTAGTCGAAAACGTATTCGACCGGATTGCTTTCGTAGTGTAAACGCTCAAGTGGTCGAATGTGTTCGTATGATCCTGTCTGGATCAAGTCATTGTTACCTTGAAAGCGAGAGCTTAACATTGAGCTCCCATGAACCATGAGGAATGGTGAACGGGATTTCATCAAGTATAACATTCCAATCAACCAATCAGATTTGAGGGACAAGTTTCCAGTTTATGTCAGGTTTAGGCTTACAACCAGGGTTATGTGCTTCTACATCAGTGTTATTCACCAATCATTTCCCTCTGATTTTAGGGATAAGTTATGGTTATGTTAGGTTTAGGGGTGGGATAGGGTTAGGACTATGTTTTCAGACATTTTTAGTGCCGTCAAATCGATTAATTGCGATTGATCACATCTAACGTAAAATGTTGTGCTTATATATGTGCGTGTATATATATGTATATATATATTATATATGTGTGCGTGCGTGTCTATGTGTGTGTATATACACACACACATATATATATATATACATACATACATTATATTATATTATACAAACACAAACTTTTATGTTAGATGGAATTAATCGATTTGACAACCCTATTTTTAATAGTTTGCTATATAAACTTTTATGTATACAAAGTCATTTGCAATGCTTTAGTTCATTCATTAAATAATTTAAGTATAGGGTCTTGTGATTTCCACAATACGGGAAAAAGTGGACAAGATCGCAGAATCCAGTCCTAAAAATGTAATTTACTGTTTAATGAGGAACATCGGGTTGTAGCGTTTTGTAGAAGTGCTCTATGAAGAAAATGGCTGGGAAAATACCTTGGGAACCAATAGTGAAATAGTGGATATTTCCATAGCAGATGAGGAATAAGCTATACTATAAAGAATGATGATAGCGATCATATGACTGATGTTCGGCATGTTACTACAGGTGACAGTCAATGGGAAATGTAACGGCTTGAATCCAGAGGTTCATTATGGATTGGACGCTCCTCCTGCCAGCATCCCGGCACACATGCCATCTTAATGAGACTAAATGTAATCTGAGGCTCATCATCAAATCGGTTCTCTATGTGGGATGCATTCTAAAATAATTTGTTAGTCCTCCAAATGCTCGATAAACCCCACACGCCGAGGTTCAAACTAGCAAAATCTATTTCAGATTTGTGTAAAGGAAACATCGAAAGAAAAGGGAAAATCTGAATTGTTTTGAAAGAGTCACCTTCTAAAATTAGATGCAAAAAAAACCCTTTTGTTTATTCTCTGACCAAAGGCCTTTGTCTTTTCTGAGCCGACAACTCACACAAACTCTATTTATAGGGAAACCAAACAATACTGTAGGAGAAACAAACAAACAAGACAAACTCGGGTCATCTACAGAGGAAGCTCTTACACAGGGAATGGGAAATAAATCACGATCAGATCAAACGTGCACTGAGGGTAATGAAAAGATAAATAGTATTTTATTTTTGATGATATCTGAGGATTAAATATGGATTCATATGCAACAATGTTTGTGTTGGCGGCAAAGTGATAGTGTTTACTAAAATAGATTAATACATTAATTATTTATTAATAACAATATACTCCTTTGTATTGTAATTTGACAGCTGCAATCTAAAATATTTTATTTTTATTTTTTAAATACTTTTATATGTTTAAATTTTACAGTTAATATGTTTTACAGTTAATAAATTTTACACTTAATATTACAGTAGTAATATTTATTTTTTAGTAATTGTTATGTTTTTATTTAGTAATAATAAAAAACATGATTATTTTATAGCCATATTTATATAATCACAAAATTTTGGCCAACAAACAAGCTAAGCAAATCTGGATTTTTTTTTTCTAAAATCACATTTTAAATTGCAATCACATTTTCTTTTCAGAAAAAAACCCACACAATTCGATTTTTTTTACTCCAAATTGTGAAGTAGTCCAAATTGTGCAGCCCGACAAACAAGCACAGCAAATCTGGATATATTTTTTAAATCGCATTTTCCATTTTTTTTTTTTTTGTCTATTCCCTCCAAATCATGGAGCCTAATTATTATTATTATTATTACATGCATTTTTGGTAAAAAATTCTGACATTTTTGTTACATTACATTTTGTCATGTATTTTTGCATGACAAAAAAAGAGCACCATAAAGAGTACAGTCGTCAACATCATTTAATCTTATTAAAGGGAAATAATCTACCTGAAGTGTCCCACCTGTAGTACCTGCTGCTCATACATACAGGCAAACACACACACACTCACAGCTGAGCAAACACATGTCCGTTGAGCTGCGTCACTCATCTCGACTCTACTTATATAAAGGTCAGGCCTCAGTAGCACACAGGGCGATTGGGGGCTTTGTTTTAAAGCAGACAGTGGCGGTTTGGACAGGTAAACTTGGGAGCGAGCAGCTGCTTTTATGTAGGTCACATGGGTAAATCCTGTTGACTCCAATATTGCCTCTCTTTCTGTCTCATTGTCCTCTCCATATACTCTGTTCAGAATCAGTTATGAAGCAAAATCAGTTTAAATGACTAAAGTTCACTCATAATTCCTTAAAATTTTCATCTGACATGCTGTTGTCCATGCAGCAAGCGAATCTCTGTGACCACAGAGGCGACGGTTAATCGATAACAAGGTCACATGACAACACACATTCCAGGAACGAGAGACAGAAGAAGAAAGAGAGATGTGTTAAAGCAATTATAAACAGAAAGGGCAGACACAGATGGATGCATGAATTTGTATGGGGTTAGGATTGTATCGTAATTCCAATGTGAATAGATTGTCAACCACAAATAAGTGTCAAGACAAGAGATTCATAAACAAATAAAGAAATTCACAAATAAAATAAAATGTGATTTTCAAATATGCTTTTATGTCAGAAACACACTCTGCCAGGCATTCGCAGCAAAACTAAATAAATGTTTTATTCAAAATATGTATTTTCATATAAAATTATATCAGCCAGTTAAACAAATCAATCAATTAATAAAAAATCTTAATTTTTATTCCAAATATCGTAAAAATCACTGACAGTTAAATAATATAAATTACTGAATAGTGAAAAACTGCTAAAATATAGGGTTATTTTAGTATTTTTATGCACTATATACTATTATTAATAAGTAATTAGATTTAGATTAATAATTAGATTTCATAGATTTTCAGTTCAGTTAAGTTTTAATAATTTTGTTATGGGGTTTTGGGAATCTTTTGTTTAAATACCTATTTATTTTTTGGTTTTAGTCATTTTTAACCTTAATTTATTTGTCATGGCAACTTTTCACAAGTTTTTCATCCTATATTTGCATTTTATTTTATTTCATCTTTATTCGAAGAAAACAATTTGTAAAAGTTGTTGGTATTAATAGCAATTACAACACTGGTTTATTCAAAATCATATTTTATCAAGCTGAGAAATAAAACAATACTAGGTAAGCACGAACAAAAGTTACTTTCACAACACTTCTATGTAAATAACATAAATAGCAACATAAGACTGCGAGAGTTTAACCATCACCATTACCACATCAACTAAGCTGTGAAGAACCAGATCAAAAATAGGCTCACCCTTACCTGGATTCTCACTTCTAGGGAAAGAGGGAGTTAAAAAAAAGTTTCAACAGAAAAGCAAAAGGTTCTCGTGTCACTAAAACAAACACCAAACTCCCACGTAGTATTTCTTGAAGAAAGAGGAGACATGCACTTTATGTCTGTCTACATTATGCAAGGCTGTTGAAAGCATTTTTAAAATATCACCAGGAGCATTTCTGAAGCCAGTGATAATGCATCCCTCAGAAGTGTGAACACTACAGTTAAGTGTGAATTAACACAAATCACACTGCCGGATAACTACAGCTGTCCTGTAGCCTACTGTATTAATGCATTGTATAATGTCACACCGGACACCCACAAACAGGACGTTTAATGACTATTTGTCTATATTATCGCTCTCAAGCACAAAAAGTACAATACCGACCATAATATTAACTGTTTACCGAGCAAAATAAACGAATAATATAAGCTCTGTATATAGGCAACAGCTGAACTTGACTCACAATCGATTCTAATAGGGTCTGATGTTAGCATGTTGCTAAGCTAACAATGGGATAAAAACCAATGTTACGTAAGCCAACTACTATTTAATAACACTGAACCTTTTTAGTGATACTTTAAAAGTGTCTAATTTGATTCATAATCAGCGTTTCTCTTGACTTGACCCGCCATCTTGGATTTGAGTTTTCTCCGAGCTTGTCGAAATGCATTCTGGGATTCCCTTTTGCAAAAGATAGGCTACATGTGACAGTTGCTTTAGAACAAACTGCTTTTAGGAGGCAGCAGGCAGTTAGTCTTGCCTTTTCATTGTGTAGTTTATGTTTTTCCTCATCTTTTTTCCGTGTCTTTTTTTTTTTTTTTTGCATACGAGGAACAAGCATTGATTTGTGGCTCAAATCTGTTGTACTGGACTTTCCCCTTCACAGTTGTTTTAACAGACATGTCTAGTAGATGTTTTGCATGCGCAACACAGACATTTACTCTACAACCACACCACACACACACACGCGCACACACACGCACACACACACACAGCTGGATGTGACTGATTCAGGCTAGTTCCTGCACGCTGAGCAGGTGTCACATCTCTGTGTTTACACAAGTGACATCAGTTTATGACACTGGAAAGTCGTTAAAATAAACTCAGCAATGTCTCGGCGTGTGACTGTGCGGTCTAAAGATGGCTCATCATTTACATATTGTCCTGAAAGTTAATGTAGCTACACATGCTTCGATAAAACATAAGACGTCAATAAAACATATCTTGTAAACAACATCACATAATGAAAAGCCATTCATTAGTAAGCTAGGAAAAAATAACTCTAGACAGGGGCATTTTAATAAGTATATGCACTATATTACATATACAATCTCTTTTAACTTAACCTGTTGTCTTCATTTAGTGCACCAACAAGTTATTACAGACACAATTTAAATGTTTATATTTCAACAACAAAATGGAGTAGAAACATCCTTATTTCATTTAAAATTTGGTATAAAAATTGCTTTATGTGCAATATAAATGTTTATATACAACTTAGTTTTTTTAGTGTTGATTTATTATTAAAGGCACAATATGTAAAAAGTTTGGATTACAATGTCCAAAAATGGCTAAATGTAAACTTTAATTTAAGTTTAAAGGAATAGTTCATCCGAAAATTAAAATTCTGCCATCATTTATGACATTGACACCCAATGTCAATGTAATTCTTAACGCAAAGACTGACTTTCTTCCAAAAAGCACAAAAAGAAATGTTAGAAAGAATGTCCAAGAGGCTTTTTCCATAAATTAAATGAAATAAAATAATACAATGTCAGAACAGGCCTCCCTGTCCCACATATAGCCGGAGAGGAAGAGGAAGAGCGAAGAGGAAGTTAAACATTGTGTCTGAAGGTATCAGGAATCTAAAGTTAATGTTTGAGTGTTTCACTGCCATTCAGATTAAAACTCTCTAGTTCTCTAATAGTCAAAGCAGAAATGTTTAAGGTTCGGCAGCTGTGTTGCGTACCATGTATAGATACAACTCCCTAACCTCACACACTCAGACGTTAGCTCATAAGTACCTCATAAGGATATCAACAACATACAAAACATACAGGTCAACGCTTTAACTTCGGCTCACTGTTGTTGTACGTACCAAGCAAGTACAGTAGGGCTTCTGTGTATCATATTTGATGTCCTCTATGTGTGTGCGTTGATCAATGTTTATATATGGAAAGAAAGCAGAAATTAAATCTGTTTATCATTATCGTGTCTCAGAAGACTTTTATTAAACCGCTCGAAAGTATATGGATTACTTTTACAATCTCTGTGACAGTTGTGGTGGAATGGACTTCCAATGGCGGACAGAAAAGTTATTAACAAAAAACACTTGCTTGAAACACCTTGTTTGTAGTCCAGCTATGTTACTATGTTACACATTTACACAATGCTAGTCTACTGGCTGTTTTAGCTTGCTGTGAGGTGGAAAAAAAACGTATAAACTTCCAATAACGAAGCCAGATATAATAGCTACTGTACTGTTTACAGGAGACTTAACTCGATTATGGAGGCATTACATTTTGAACACACGCTCCAAGCGTTAGACAATCCACAACAGACTGGGCCACCTGACCTATCAGAGCAGAGTAAACCAATCACAACAGACTGGGCCATCTGACCAATCAGAGCAGAGTAAACCAATCACAACAGACTGGGCCATCTGACCAATCAGAGCAGAGTAAACCAATCACAACAGACTGGGCCATCTGACCAATCAGAGCAGAGTAGACCAATCACAACAGACTGGGCCATCTGACCAATCAGAGCAGAGTAGACAAATCACAACAGACTGGGCCATCTGACCTATCAGAGCAGAGTAAACCAATCACAACAGACTGAGCCATCTGACCAATCAGAGCAGAGTAAACCAATCACAACAGACTAGGCCATCTGACCTATCAGAGCAGAGTAAACCAATCACAACAGACTGAGCCATCTGACCTATCAGAGCAGAGTAAACCAATCACAACAGACTGAGCCATCTGACCAATCAGAGCAGAGTAATACAATCACAACAGACTGCGCCATCTGACCAATCAGAGCAGAGTAGACCAATCACAACAGACTAGGCCATCTGACCTATCAGAGCAGAGTAAACCAATCACAACAGACTGAGCCATCTGACCAATCAGAGCAGAGTAAAACAATCACAAAAGACTGAGCCATCTGACCAATCAGAGCAGAGTAGACCAATCACAACAGACTGGGCTATCTGACCAATCAGAGCAGAGTAAAACAATCACAAAAGACTGAGCCATCTGACCAATCAGAGCAGAGTAAACCAATCACAACAGACTGGGCCATCTGACCAATCAGAGCAGAGTAAAACAATCACAAAAGACTGAGCCATCTGACCAATCATAGCAGCGTAAACCAATCACAACAGACTGAGCCATCTGACCAATCAGAGCAGAGTAAACCAAATCACAACAGACTGGGCCATCTGACCAATCAGAGAAGACTGTGCTTTTCAGAAAGGTGGGCTTTAACGAGGCAGGAACTCAAACCGAGTGTTTCAGGCAGAGAGTGAAAAGAAGTGCTGTAGCAATGCACCATATGATAAAAGTGTGTTTTATGAACTTTAAATCATGTAAATGCATTCTAGCAGAGCCCCAGCATAATATGGGCACTTTAAGATTAGTCTTCACTGGTATAATAACGGCGTTCAAGAAGGCATGGCTTTCTCCTGGCATTCGCTCAACCAATATTCATCCATCAGACTACAAGATGGTGAAGCGTGATTCACTGCTCCAGAGAATGCCTTTCCACTTCCCTAGAGTCCAATGGCGGCGCACTTTACACCATTCCCGCCAAAGCTTCACATTATGCATGGTAATATGAGCCCTACTGATAAAGGGGGAAAAACAGCGTAAAACCAGACTCAGCTGGTTTGTTATTCTCAGCTAGTCCCCAAAACCCCTCTGAAATTAGCAAAACAGACCACCGTAACCAGGTTGGGAGTCCAGAAAACCAGCTTAGGCTGGTTTAAGAGCAGGACGTCCTGCTTGCAGCAGATCAGCCATAGAAACTCATCTATGCAAACAAATCTATGCAGTCTGGAACTCAGTAGTGAGTGTTGATTTTTACGCACACCGCGGTCGAGCTGTTGCTCCTAAACATTTCCATTTCACAATAACAGAACTTGCGGTTGACCACGGAAGGTCTGATTTGTTTGGAAAGGTGGCACCCTATGAGTGTCACTTTGGTGCACCCCGGTCAAGTCTGAATGTTTGACTAGGAGTTTAGAGTATAGGTGCACGTTTGCACCTGTTAGAAATGGATGTCACTGAAATAGCCAAAAGCATTAACTGAAAGCAGGTGTTCACATTCATTTGGCAATGTAATGCATGTATGTACATCCTGACTTGCAAGCCAATGGCCAAGCGTTCATATCTGGGTCAGCGAGTGTACAAGAGAAGAAAAAAAATCTATAAAAAATTCAGTTTGAATGCATATACCAAGCTTTTAGAAATGTACTCTTTGCATTCATATTGCTTTCAAAAGTTTTTGGACATTTTCTTTACCATTTTTAACAAAAGTTTCAATTTAATGACAAGTAATAACATTTTTATTTTATTTTTTTAATATATATATATATATATATATATATATATATATATATATATATATATATATATATATATATATATATATATATACTTTTTTCCTTACATCTTAAATAGATGTGTGTAAACATCTTAATAAAAAATATATTTAAAATACATTTTCGAGATAAAAGTATTTTTTTTACACATACTGAATTATCGGGGTTGTACCATGTAATATTTTTTTTACACATACTGAATTATCGGGGTTGTACCATGTAATATTTTTTTTACACATACTGAATTATCGGGGTTGTACCATGTAATATTTTTTTTACACAAACTAATTAGTCAATGTACTTTCCAAAGTTTTGGTAGTATATATTTATATATCTACAGTGGTAAACATTTGAAGTTTATCAAAACCTTTCCTATACGTACGTACATACTGTACATACATACATACACACACACACACACATTTATATATATATATATATATATATATATATACAGTATATATATATATACTGTATACAGTAGACCAATATAACAAGTAGTCCAAAATACCAATATATATATATATATATATATATATATATATATATAAAACAAAAAATGTAATAAAAAAGATTACATTCGACATAATTAGTCCCCGCCCCACTCCTAAAAAATTCAATACATTTTTATTCCGAATGTAAAATCATGTTGAATAGTTTTTTTTCAACTTGTAAGCATATTTCATGTATTAAAAATAAATACATTTAGTTAAAAAATTAGCATTGTGTAATTGGTGTTTCTGGCTCTTGCGTTCTACTGCGTCATCATGACGTTTGGGAAAATGAAGAGTGATTGCATTAACTTACTGAAAGACAATCTCACAGCTCTTGCAAAGAGGGAAGGACAGAAGTGCGGATGAAAAAGAGAGCGAGGCGAGAAGCGAAACACTGACAGATTAAAGACGGAGGACCATTTAAGCTGATTAGTCTTATTCTGCTCGATGAGCCGAGCTGCAACTGCAACCTTCTGCATTCATCTGGCCAATAGTCTTTTCGACAAGTCAAACATTGAGCCCTGATGAGCAAAAGACACATGCGTCACCTCTGAATGAAGCCATTGGATGCTGATAGCTAGATCCAATCAAACGCATTTAGTCGACTCCCACTCGAATTCGAAAAAGGAGTTGAAACTCTAAAGCTGGGGTTGAATGCGCGCCCTGATCAATTCATACGGCCATGCATGAGAGTGTTGAGTGACAGCAAAGCATTCTGGCTCATCAGAACTCTTTGTGTCACTTCCTCTGCTCTCTGCCATCTGTGCTGTTTTTGTGTTTGAAAGCTGAACTAGAATCAGCAGGGCACACTTCAGTTGGGTTCGACTCAAAGCATGACAGCTTTCTAATGAGGACAAGATGTGCATACAACAGCCGCCTGAAATCTCTCTTGTTTGTCAGGTTGACTTCATCCGAGGCAGATTGTATCGCGCGTTAATTCGCCCTGCCGAAAGAACAGTCGGCTGACGCAAGCCTGCTGAGGAGAGAGACACTGTCACTTTAGACTTTAAAAGGTTGAGCTTAACTGTTACAGTGGACCACATCCTCAGTCACATAAACAAACCAGGCTGACCTGTACATGCTGGTTTAAACCGCATGTTGTGCAATAGGAGATGTTGCAACCAAGCACACCTTTGATGCGTATTGAAAGTTGAAGATGCTTACAACACGCAGAACCGATGGACGGTACAATCACGGTTATGTTCCATATCCTTAACCCTTTGTTTAACCTTTCCCCGCCACTGATGAGATTTTCCATCACTTATGACGCAACGTTTCCTCGACATCAACGAGAGGTTTTTCAGCCACTGTTTTAAGGCAGAGGGCGCTATTACACGTCTTCTGAAATCAGAAAAATTCAGCATCTCCGGGTCCAAAAACATGCGAAGAAGAAGCAGAAACAAGCGATAGAAGCATTTACACACATTTATAAAACGGATAGTTCCGGTCCTTGATTCTGATTGGTTGAGCCGCGTTCGAAGCCGTTATAAATTACTCAACAAGCACACACCTGTGACCGCATTACATTAATATTACTGCGCAACTGCCGTTTGTGATTCTTTGTTGCTGCATGTTGCTTAGCAACCTCTTTGGAACTACATTGCTTGGCGGAGGAATGAATGTATCTATATAATGATAAGTGGTTATGTACTGTAAGTTGGTTCTTATAGCGAATACAACTTCCTTCAGGCTGATTTAAGACCCCTCCGCTTCGCATCGGGCTCATAATCAGCCTGTCGGGAGTTGTATTCTCTATAACAACCGCCTCGCTATACATTATTATCCCGCTTATTACATAGCTACCTACCAAATAAATCAATAATTTGACACAAAATATTGATTAAAAAAGGAATTTATTGATTTAAAAATGATTTATATGGCTTCCGGTAAAGAAAATAGTTCCGTCTCTACGACAGAATCCTGTCTCCATGGCAACGCTCTGTTTTTCATGGCAACGGTCTGTTATACTTAGCAGCGGTGTGTTATCAAGAAATAACGGACCGCATTCTACATTAGAATTAAACCAAGCCATGTAATAAAACGTTATATTTTTTTGTTGCTGGTGTTTTTTTATGAATAAAATAAATATTTTTATGGAGTAACCGTTTTATAAAAGCAATAAGCCCCTTGAAGCCCCTCCGCTCCGCGTCGTGCCTAACTACGCCCCTTAGCTGTTCTAAATCCACTGTAAAACACGGCTTCGCGGGGCTTATTGCTTTAGTAATCTAACACGATTATTTTATTTAACCTTTATTTAACCAGATGATCTCATTGAGATTTAAAACCTCTTTTGCAAGAGAGACCTGGCCAAAATGGCAGCATACTAACAACGCATAGTTATAAATATGATCACCAAGCATATATACAACAACAAGAAACATTTAAACAAGATCCTCAAGATACATACACAAACCACATCAACATCGGACTACTTAAAAATACAATTTATACCTACCATAGGTATAAAGTGATTTAGGTATTTTAAAAACAGTGACAACAATTTATGGCATCTATTTCTAACACTTTCATACGATGTTTAAATTCACCAAATGAAATCAGAGTTCGCAATTGCAAATCAGTCTGTAATGAGTTCCAGGTGTCTGGGGCTGCATAACTAAAAGCCTTCTTACCAAGCTCTGTACGAACCTTAGGTACAGTTAACAAGTACAAATTACCAGAGCGCAAATTATAAGAACTATTACGTGACATATAGGAGCAAAGATAAGACGGAAGCATATCCAATATAGACTTATAAATAAAAATAAGCCAATGTATATGTCTCCTTACTGACAATGAGGGCCAGTTTGTCATTTTGTACAAGGTACAATGATGTACTGATGCCTTACATCCAGTCACAAATCTTAATGCATTAGACAGTATCCAACAAAGACAAACATCGATCAGGCGCATTTCTATAAAGCAAATCACCATAGTCGAGTGCAGTGAGAAAGGTGGTAGCAACCAATCTCCTCCTGGTTTTCCAAGAAAAACAGGCTTTATTTCTAAAATAAAATCCTATTTTTAATTTGAGCTTTTGTACCAGTTTATCAATGTGCAACTTAAAAGAAAGCTGATCGTCGATTAATAAACCCAAATATTTGTACAATTTGACTTGTTCGATCCGCTCACCATGTATAGTAAAAATACTTGGAAGACTGTCCAAGCACTTCTTAGATTTTGAGTAAAGCATAATCTTAGTTTTCTCAACATTCAAAACTAGTTTAAGCTGATAAAGTTGGATCTGAACATGATTAAAAGCAGATTGTAAATAAGAAAAAGCTTGGTGTAAAGTCGCAGCCTTACTATAAATAACGGTATCGTCAGCATAAAAATGGAAATGAGCCTGAGAGATGTCATCACCCCAAGTTATTAATATAAATAGTAAATAAAATTGGACCCAAGACTGATCCTTGCGGTACACCACAAGATACACTCACAGTTGCTGATTTGGAATTGTCAAAATAAACACACTGAGTTCTATCTGCCAAATAATTCGTAAACCAATCAACAGTATAACCAGAAAAAACAATATTTCGTAGCTTTTCCAATAAAATGCAATGGTCCACTGTATCAAATGCTTTGGCTAAATCTATGAAAAGGGCTACACAACTACATTATCAAACACAACTACTATTATTGTTATAGGATTATCAAACAGTAAACTACATATAAATCAAAACTGCCTAACATTGCTGGATGAAATGTCGACCCATGAAGTGGTATAGGACTGTAAAGCTTTTCGGGTGTTGATGACTCGATGGACTCGATCTACTCTATCCATATATCGGTTTCACATATATTTAAAAATCGTACTAACTCCAAACTTTAGGACAATTCGCTCCGTGCACAAAATGGCGACCGTTGACGTTCGAACCCTGAGTGTGCGGGCCAGTACTTCCGGTGATCTGACAGCGAGAGCGGGAGACAGCGAGAGCAAGAGACAACAGCGACCGAGTTCCATTAGTAGAGAGATAATTTTTCACAATGAGTGTTTTTAGGATTCAAGAGAGGCGACTTGCCTTTCGGAGGGTGACAGCCTCAGCACTTCATTGTTGTGTGCCGTTATATATGTACCGTTTCGTCACGTTACAACAAAGTCAGCTTTCATGCATTCCCCGCTGACGCTGCGGTACGGGCTGAGTGGATGCAGAAGATCCAGGGGGGACTTCAACCCGACCAAATTTTTAAATGCATATAATTTTCTGTGTATTTCACCTGTGAGTTTCTATCCTTTCTATTACTGCATTTATTCTGTGCAAGTGAGATAAGTAAAGAGCATCTGTTTCATAAATCATTATCTGTCTGGTGTTTATAAGCAGCGCATACAGTATTGTACTACGTGTAAAAAATACACAAACTTATAGTAGACTAAATTTCTGTGGTAACGTTACCTACAGTTAAAAATGTAAAATATGTGATGATAATATTGATCGAGTAAGTGAAAATATATACGCAGAATTGAGAAAACCGTATTTATGGAGATAAATTGTAGCCTATCACAGGGCAAACGTGTGAATGTTCACGGGGTATTTTATTTAACAACTCTAATCGTAGTTTTAACTATATTTGGGCTACAGTTGGCATAATTGTCATTGCATACGCAGCATGAGTCCAATACAATCTTCTGTTCGTGAACAGTTGTATTTCATTCATTAATCTGACTATGTATCCGTGCATTTAATTGCCATTGGCTCGTGTGATAGTAATATGGATCTTGGTAGTATTTTAAGTTATATCATTTATTCTATAAACCACTATAAAAGGTATAATTTTCGGCTTTCTCCGGCTCCCTGCACCGTGCATAATGCGAAACCGGAAGTGTCTAACCGTACACTCGCTGTTCAGAAATCCAAAATGGCGGCCCCGTGCAACTAGTCCATAGTTTACATATGAACAAATTGCTGCATTTGTACAACTAAACACTGTTATAAGGCAATAAAATAGTATTATATGGAAGAAAATACAGCACTTCTGTCAAATATCAGTCTGTTTTTTTGAGTGTTTTTTTGGCTTCTTGTTTTCAACTTTGATATTTTAAATGTCATCGATTAGAGCTCCATTTTGTTGCATTAGCTGGCATAAATAAAGCTGTTAAGTGCAACCCAGATACATTATGCAGTGGTGCAACAGCATCAACCATTTGAAGAACTTCACACCCCATTTCGGCTTGATTCTTGAAGCAGATAAAGACGTTTGAAATTCAGGTTGCTCACAGACAACAAGAATGATTAACCAGTCCATCAGGAGTGTGTGAACTGATCCACACGGGGAGAAATGCAACAGGCTGCCTCTGCATTTCAATGGTGGGTGATAATGATTTAACAGAATCAGTGGGGAGTATCACAGGGTGCTTTGTTTTTACATGGGCACACATTAACACATCAAATCTGCAAGGCACTGCACACGCTGCTAACATATTAGATGTTTTAAAGGTGCGTGCAAGTAACTTTCACATTTTCAAGATTAGGGGCCCTATTTTAGCGATCTAAGCGCATGGTCTAAAGCGCACGGCGCAAGTGTACTCAGGGCGTGTCCGAATCCACTTTTTCTAGTTTTACGACGGGAAAAATGGTCGGCGTGCACGGCACATGGTCTAAAAGGGTTGTCCCTGTTCTCTTAATGAGTAATGGGTGTGTTTTGGGCGTAACATGCAATAAACCATTTAGAGTTTAATTTCCCATTCCCTTTAAAAGCCAGTTGCACTCGCTCCATGGCGGATTCGCTATTTACATGGAGGAATTTGCAAGCGGAAAAACTGAACGCATCTCCAGAGAGCAAACGGTTCTGGCAAAATATGACATATTACATTACAAAATTACTTCATTCACATTGCTTTATAGGAGTGAAAATAGGAAATTCTTAGATTGGTGGATTTCTCTTCAGAATTGTGTAGATGAAAATCACCCTGTGTCTTGAAAAAATCTAAAAATCAGCTTGTCTATGAAGAAAATTAATGGGATTTTTTACTTGTGAAAGAGGAAAAATACATAGGACATTTTGTCTTGAAAGTTTTATACATTTTCTCTAAAAATCAGCTTGTCTATGGAGACAAGTTTATTTACTTGTGCAAGAGGAAGAATAGATAGGACATTTTTTTAACCTATTTATCTTGCTCATTAAGAGTTGCACCACAGATATGACAAATGCTTTCGAACGCAAGTCCTTCTCTAGTTGTTCTTACAACCTTTTTGGATTTCATCACGCTGAAGTCATTTGCTTGTGGGGGTTATATTTCATGCAGGCCTGTGATAAGTAGCTTTAGGAAGAGAATGCTTTGTCCTGGAAGCGTGTCTAAAGTAGATGTGCTAAAGCCAGTGCTTCCCCTCTCCAATTATGACCAGAGCACTTTTAATCAAACATGGCCCCTCCGTGTGCCATGTGACCTCTGTCACCTGACGCAAACAGGAGCTCATCCAATCGCATGCGTCATCCTTAATACGATGACATCACCTGTACGGGTGTCCTCAAATGTCAAAAACAGATGACCGTTTTAATGATCAATTTCCATAATAACTGCTCATCATCTCCAAGTGTAATCGACTAATAGATCTGGACGAACCCCTTGAGCACTGGAGCATTTAGGACACAGAGAACATTGGGAATTTCTGTCCATTTCAATAAACAATTTTCTGGGAAGTGATATGGAGGTTATAAGGGTCATTTCAGATATCAATCGATACCAGTGTGGCATCATCATCATATTGCATCCAAAAGCCTTTGTATCCCAGGGCTGGACAATATAGATCAAATAATATATTTATTGCTATTTTACGCCTTAAAAAAAAAAAAGTTAATGTTAATAATTAATGAAAATGCATAAATACGAGGTGTCTTCAAAAGAATCTTCATAATGTTTGTCTGAATACTGAAACACACACATAGGCACATATCTGACCAAAAATGTGTGAATGTCCTAATGAATTAGAAATAACGTCAGCATCCTTTACACGAGAATATCAGCAAAATAATTCTGAATAAGACTTTTTTCACGATTACTTCCATAATCCGATTCATCTTTTAGCATTCACGAGACAAACGTGATATAGATGTTCATTTCATTTGTTTAATATCAACGTGTTCTTAACCAGTCTACATAATTAGTCAGCGTGCTTTGCAAATTTGGAAGACTACAAACACATGCCTAAGACTTAAATGAATGTCACCCAGTTGTACATTAGCTTCTAAAAGAGGCAGCAAGAAGACACAATAGAGTTTTTGAGAGACAGTGAGAAAAGACCTTATTTTGACATCGAGTTCTCTTGGGTTTGAACTTCTTCAAGCCCCAATTGACCCTTCGCATGGAGTTTGATTGACAGGCGATCTGACCAATCATACTATAATTCGCCATCAGCCATTTTGTCCGACAAAGCAGTCAGGAGAGTTAGGCTAGTGGATTAACATGGGAGGATTTGAACTTGAAAAGAGGAGTGTACTGACGTCTTTCCGCGGTTAAAACAACATTCCTTCTTATGTTCATTCATGTTTATTTGATGCTATAAATGAACTAGAAGGAAGAGATGATCGGTTCACGAGCACCTTTAACTGATGCTCTACAGCGATCTGTCACGACACAGAGCCACAAAACGGTATTTATTAGGCACACCGCGAAACTTTTGGCCACTAGGGGCGCTAGACCTGTAACTTTCACGTCGAGGGCCCCTAGAGGCCACAAGCGCCGCAGCACTGTCGCAAAAGTCAAGAAGACATCCACGATCCCTCTCGCTTTTTCTATTTTTTGCCTCCTCAGAAGCAGTTTTAAACTTTTTCCTTGTAGAGCAGGCGGAAAAATAGTAGCAAAAGCGTTCCTTGAGTATATCAGAGCTTGTGGTCACGTGACGGTCGTAAAGTGATTCGTTCTCCAGGTCACATGACCTGGCCAAAGACGGTGCGTCTTCTCCAAACTTACATAGGCGGTATTTCAAGAGGGCAGCCCCGCTCGGAGCATTGATAGTGTCAAGCGCTGTATATTGGCCTGAGGAATCATTTAAAATAACTCATATGCTTCAAATCATTACGTCACAAAGTCCGCGGTGTGCCTTTAAATTTCTTTTTAAAAAATGACCAAATTTGAAAGGTGAGACTTAAATATGTTTAATATCAAAAGTAACCGAAAAGTAACCTGGTCTGTCCTGTCTGTCAGCGCGTGTCAGTGTCTTCTCTGCTCTGCGATGTGTTTTTCACTGTGTAAGAACATGGTGTGGCGTGAGAGCGGCGTAGCTTGTCGGACATAGCAACAGTAAAGGGGGCGGTCTTTGCGAATGGTCAATTGACACACACACACACACACACACACACACACATATACACATATACATATATATATATATATATATATATATATATATATATTAGGGCTGTCAAAAGATTAATCGTGATTAATCACATCCAAAATAAAAGTTTGCGTTTACATAATATATGTGTGTATACTGTGTAGAATTATTATGTAAAATACACACACATTCATGTATATATTTAAGGAATAATTGCATTTATATACTGTATATACATTTATATAATTTATATTATATATAAATATTTTATATATAAATATAACCAATTTTTCTTAAATATATACATGAATGTGTGTGTTTTTATATATATATAAATAATAATACACAGTACACACACATATATTATGTAAACACATACTTTTATTTTGGATGCGATTAATCACGATTAATCTTTTGACAGCCCTAATATATATATATATATAATAAAAGGCATTTTATATATAATAAAAGGCACTCAAACGTATTTGAGTCAGAGGATCACTATCAATGGAATTTGATTTCCTATGATGAAAACACACTTTAATTTAGTACTCTATAAAACCGCAGACAAGAACCCCCAAACACGTCCCACTCATTTCCCCTCCTCATGAGACCTCGGGCTGAACATTTCCTGTAGGTGCCATCAGAGGAAGTCTGGAACATGCTACTGCTGCTGTTGAGCTTTCAGCTTATAACACAAACAGGTAGCTCTCGCTCCACAGGACATGCTGAAGGCCAGGCTATTTACTATATAAAGATCCTCCATCTCGACTGTAATTTCCTGGCTAAAGAGAGGTCAGAAAAAAGTGTGTCAAATAAGAGGCTTAAATAAAGGAAGCCATAAGCCATTGTGGATAAATTATGTAATTTATATCTCAAACCAAGTAAGCTAGCGACATGAAGGAAACAATCGTCATCTTTTTGCCTGTTTTATTGCCCAGCATTGGTGTTATGATATGAATGGCATGGATATGGCTCTGGCCTCTTTCCTCAATGTAAATGTATTTTTCTCTTCATAGAAAAACTGATTTTTCTGTTTGTAGCAGAAATGTTACGAAAAATTTTAAGTTCAATACTTATTCAAAAATATTTTGGGGTTCAATACAATACCGTATTTAATAATCAAAAATAATTTGTGCTTAAATTATTTTGACTCAATCCAAGTTTTCTTTTAAAAGAGCAAAAGTCAAGGTTACACTGAGACACTTACAATGGAAGTCAATGGGGCCAATTTTTGGAGAGTTAAAAACAGTAATGTGAAACTTACACTTTTATAAAAGCCTGTGCATTAATTATTCTGTTAAAACTGTTAATCTGTTTACATCATGCTATGTTTTCATCCTCCTATTTTTATGAGCATTTTGGGATATTGCGTTTGAAAAATGCTGGATGGAAACAGCAAGATGCACATAAAAAAAAAAAAAGGATTTGAGGTGGATGTTTTCACAGGTGGATGTTCAGGCGACCCAAATTCGAATCTCGTCCCCCTCTCTCCCACTTCACTTCCTGTCTATACTGTCCTATCATAGTAAAGGAAAAAAAACGGCAAATATACATATTTTTTCTTTTTTTTAAAGAAGACATGCGCATGAACTAAGATGAAAACTCGATTACTCACATTACTTTTCCGCAGCGGTGGATGTGATTGGATAACTGGACTAACCAGCGGACCAATCACATTGCACAGCGTCTCAATTGTTGGTTTGATCGTTTTAAACGCCCAAGCTAAAATCTGTAATCAGAATGATCTGGTTAAATTTCTTCCCTTCCCAGAAGCGTCTCACATGATTGTGTTCCCAAACACCAGAATCCAAACGCAAGATAACATGACGTTTATTTCGTATAGTTTGCAAGTCATTTATGATGGAGGAAAATAGGGGCTTCCCTGATTGTAGCAATTTCTATTTTTATTACGGATCTTTTGCACCAATTTCCGGAAGTGATGATTTTGTTCTCTTGAACATGGGATGGAAACTGTGCTTTATTCGCGAATGTTGTATGCGATATTTCAATTTTGTGCATAAGTTAAATTCACAACTTTAGGTGGAAACATAGCTTATTTTAACATAGCTTATAACACTCACTTTACATCTTGTGGCTATACTACTGCCACAGTGAGTATTTACAACATTTAAAGGGTCACTTCACCCAAAAATTATATTTCTGTCATCAATAACTCACTCTCATGTCGTTCCAAACCCGTAAGACTTTCATTCACAAATATATTTTTATGAAATCTGAGAGCTTTCTGTCGCTCCATTGAAACTCTAATGTTTCAAAATGTTCATAAAGAGATCGTAAAAGTAATCCATATGACCTGAGTGGTTTAATCCAAGTCTTCTGAAGAGACATTTATCAGCGAATGTACATAAAACACTAAAATTTGATAAAGCGAAACTCAAGCATGCTTGCTTGCCAATTACCCAAAGAGGTTCATTCTCTCGTGTTACGTCAGCACGTTTGAGTTGCCGCAAGAACCAAGAAGAGGTTTGTTGCGCGTCCAGCAAGTACAGCTGTTTATGTTTACTGATCTATGTGAATAAAAGCTAAATTAAATCTGTCCAGCGTATAAAGCAAGCGTGCCTCTTCAGAAAACTTGGATTAAACTGCTCTATTTAAAAGGATTTATTTTAAGATCTCTGTATTAATCAAGAGTTTTGGGTGAATAGACTTTCAATGAAGGAACAGAGACTCTCAGATTACAATAAAAATATTCTCATTTGTGTTTTCCGAAGGAGAACCAAAGTCTTATGGCTCTGGAACGACATGGTGACAGCATTTTTTTTTTCAGATCTGGGTGAACTATCCCTTTAAGGACTGACCCCATTCACTTGCAATGTAAGTGTCTCGCTGCAACCCTGTTTTTTTATTTTGTTTATTTATTTTGTTATTATACATGTTTGCATTGGTGATCTACATTATGCTTGTCTATTAAGTTGTGTAAATCCCGGAATATTCCTTTAAGGTAAGGGGGTTTGTTCAAATCTCTAGAAAGCACCACTGAAGACACTGAGTATTGCTGAAGTCCCAGGCATGGAATAGTAATCTATACAGGCTCATTAACTCAACCCGAGAGGATTGAGCTGAGCGTCTCCCGGCACTCAAAGGACATCCAGCTGTCTGCAATTTGGGTATTGAGAGCAAATCCAATGTGTGTCAGATGATGTGGAACAAGGAAAATGCCTGTTTGAGCGTTGGTTTGTCCGTCAAAGCAGGAACTGGGAGGTGTTCGCCGCTGACCTCGGAGGGCAAGGACTTCCCAGCGCTCCTCTGCAAAACAACAGCACAGGCGGCAGCTGACCCCCACCCAGACACACAAACAACCTCAAATGCACATGAAGTACACTTTCCAGACAACAACACAGTGTGGCGAGGGCGTTTGGAGCAGGGAGACAACACACTGCAGTCACCTTCCCCTGATATGATCACGCAGGAATGTAGCGATGGATTATGCAAACAGACATGTTTGGGAGATGATGTCAGATCAGGACCAGGAGAATGGGTGGTACCAACCACTGCAAACGCTCATGTTACACAAGCAGTTGAGATATTCTCACCTCTTTCTGCTCAGGCGCTTTTAATGGCTTCAAATGATCCACAGATTCAAACGAGAGCGGACACAGAGGAAGCCAATGGCAGTTGTAGGAAAAGGAAATGAGAAGCTGTGGTGGGAAATGCCAGAATTGTCCATTTCCGACCTTCGGTTTTATTGTAGTCAGTAGTGACACAGCCTTTGGCACAGCTTCACAGGTTAGACAGGCAAGTGGGACGATCTTACATCTTATTCTGACTTAATTAAACATACGTGGGCGAATATCACAAAAAAAGTACTGTCAAGTACGTACATGTCCGAGGCATATTTCACCTAAAAACCTAGTGTTTTAGAAAATTAGGTCTATTTTTAGGACCCTTGCTCTTATATTAGGATATTTTTATCTCATTTCTGTATTGAAAATAATTAAAATGTCAAGTACGTACATGTCTAAGGCATATTTCACCTAAAAACCTAGTGTTTTGAAAATTAGGTCTATTTTTAGGACCCTTGCTCTTATATTAGGATCATTTGATCTCATTTCTGTATTGAAAATAATTTTAAAGTTCTTTTAAAATGTATTTAATTAAAAAAAGAATAATTTATGCTTAAAAAAATCATGATACAACTATACTTTTATGTATATTCAGTGCTGGGAAGATTACAACTTGTAGTCGGTTACCGAATTCAAATTACATGAGGATGTATTTTGACTACTTTTTAATTACTTTTTTTGACCTAACACATTTAAAATATCAGGGGTGTCCAAGTAAATATTTTAGGTCAAAGAGGTTTGACTGACAGAAAAAACAACAACAACAACAATAATAAACATGAAAATGAAATTACACATTTAAAGGTTTCCAGGTTTGAAATATTTTTGTCCAGACTTTTATTCCTGATCAATAATTAGTAAAGGTCACTGGATATGATAAAGACAGTGTTTCACAGCTATATATAAGCAGTGTTTAGTCACTTGCATAATTATTCATCTCATACATGGTTTAAATGAAAGATGCTTTTGTTTTGTCCCCAAATTCAGAAGCATCACAAATTTGTGTACATGAAATTTACATGGCCATTTTATATTGTGAATACAATCAAAGCTAAAAAGGAAGAATTAGGGAGAATCAATACATTATGAATAATTTACTGCCATTTTGTGAATATATTTAATGATGTACTCCATAAAAAAGTAAACGTAATATGATTATGAGCATTTTAAAATGTAACATAATCTAATTAAAAGTACTACAATTTTGGAATCTGATTACATGTTGTCACGGTTTGGGTTTTGTTTCTTTGTCTTGTCATGCGATTCCCTGTTTGTCATGTGATCCTGCCATGTGTCTTGTCATTGGTTAATCATCTGATTATTGTTCACAAAGTGTTCCTTGTCTTGTAATTAGTCTGTGTATTTAAGCCCTCATTGTTGCCCTGTGTCTTTGTCTAGTATTCAATGTTTCATGTTGGAGTTCTGAGTTCTGAGTTCTGAGTTCTGAGTTCTGAGTTCTGAGTTCTGAGTTCTGAGTTCATAACACATGTACACACACTCTATATTATGTTTAATTCACAAAAGAAAGAATTAAAAAGTCCTGACACTGCAAATTAATTGTCAATTGAAATTAAAATCAGAATGCAAAATATTATTTTTATTTTATTTTCCTATTGATTTTGTGGTTAAATATGACCTGGACATGTTTTCATGAGATATGCAGTATTACCATCATGAGATATGCAGTATTACCATCATGCATTAGGAGGCTATTTATGACCATAAAATACAGAATGTTCCATCCGATAAAAGAAGAAGGGAGCTGAGACTGATATTGCTGTTCATTAACTCATTTGCTTTCATGCTCTCTCTAATGCAACCACCAGTGCCATGTTCTCCAGATATATGAACAGAGATATCATTATCTCAGTCATCCTTTTATTGCAAATATACATACTTCGATAAAAAATTAAATGAAGAAAAATATCATAAAAAAACACAAGGGCAATTATAGGTTGCTCTCCCAAAAAGGTCATAAAAGCCATCAGCAAACTTTCTACATCAGTTTTCAACTGTTGCTACTAGGCTGTAACTGCCCAGGGTGTTTGCCATGTGTATTTGCATACTATTTACATGACAGGATTGACGTTAAGGAGATACCCTCTAAAGCGTGTATTAACCTGTTCCACTTTAAGGACAGCTGAACTTGCATGGAAAGCTTGTTTGTTTGTTTTTACTATGAAAACAGAATATGTATTTGAAACTGAGGTAAACAAGTTTAAATAATTGAATAGCAAGAAAAATCTCAAAGAAAGGATTAAGGAAGTACTAACCGTTCCATAAAACATTCACTGAAGTCTCACAATCACTATTGCAAATGCATTAGTCAAATCCCCTTTGTAATGCATTTGCCTGGGGGATTCAAACGAACCCAAGGAACGTATAGGCCAGCGACAGATTATATGAGTTGAACTCTTCATCAGTCCAAAAGCATGTGGAAGAATTAAAACCAATCAATCATTAACCACCAGCTCTAACTGTCTAGTTCTTTTTCTCCTTAAAAAACACCTTACAAGAGGAATGCTGAACTCAGCTGCTTAAAATATCTCTCTACATGAGGATGTCAGTAATGTCAGATGACAGCAATTCAGTGCCCTTAATGGCTGTCATTGTCCACCAGCATCTTTAAGTGGAAGGAATTTTTTTTAGATGGGACAATTAGTCCTTTTGGCACAGGCTTTTCCCTGTCCCGCTGATTGGAGAATGTCTACAGAATGTCCATGCCTGGCTTATTTGGCCTTTTGCTAATGTGGACAGAACATTTTTGGATGCAAGACCAGATCATGATGTCCAGCTTGTGGACAAAAGGAGTAGTTCAGCCAAAAGTGAAAACTCTGTCATTATTTACTAACCGTCATGTTGCTGTTATTATTTATTAAAGGACAAAAACTAGATTTTTTTTTTTAGATGGTTACGCAACTCTTGATAAACAACAACAGCTTAAGAAACCATTTGTTTAATAAAGCACCATAAAATATTTCACAGTCTTACCAATTCTTCTGAAAAATAATCATGTTTGCAACCCAGGTGAGCTACTGAGCAAGTACTACATCTGAAATACCAAGTGTGTACAGTACATGGAGCTGGTCACGTGATGTATATGTCAAAATGTATTAGTTTACTATGGTAAAAGTGCTTTGAGATCATAACATAATATTGTGCAAGTAACCGTGCAAAAATATGTCTTTATTAATAGATATTCTGCCCCTGTAATTTTAATTTGAATGAAAAGGAATAAATGTTGTTGGTTTTAGGCCCTGTATACATCTGGAATAAAGATGCGTTTTGGACGATCGGATCATAAGTGGATGACACTAAATACAGATGTAAACGGGGTCTAAAACGTTTTGAGCTTGTCCACTTTCAATCACTGAGGTAGTTGAAAACGCATTCGACTGATTGCTTTCCTAGTGTAAACGCTCTATTGGTCGAATGTGTTCGACAGACACAAAAGACGACTGTTCTCCATCTACTGACCTGATAAGTAAACATGATGGGACACGCGCTAGCCAAAGATTTAAACTTTGTCAACTGAAGATCTAAGTTCGGTTAGAAGACAAAAAACGCCCACCAAAAAACCCCGCCCCCGGGAACACACACTCCATGTTGAGAAGAGGAAGAGTTGTTGTAGTCGAGCACATTTGTGAGTCAGCTCAAACTTTAGCATCCATCTTTTCACATGCAATAGAAAGTCACTCTGTGTGCATCTCACAACAGTTCCTATACGAGCGATTTATAGATTACCATGACAGAATATGCTAATTGAAGATAGTTAACTCCACATCAACAACATAAATTCATCAACTAACCATTCAGAGACGTCCGGTTGCATTCTACATGTTGTCGCTTCTTCTTGAGTCTCTCCATCTTTGTCTGACTCCGTTTTAACATTAAAGGCAGAACAGTTTCTGTCATTTTAGACTAGTGTGTCTGCGTGAGGTAATCGCAGCTGCTAACAGACGGTAGCTCTTGAAACCCCGCCCTCTGCAGCAGCTCATTTGCATTTAAAGGGCCAGGCACAAAAACGGTGCGTTTTTGCAAACCCTCAAAAAGTGACAACTTTAACATGCTATATAAAAAGATCTGTGGGGTATTTTGTGCTAAAACTTTACACACACTCTCTGGGGACATCAGATATTTATTTTACATCTTGTGAAAATGGCATTTTAATACCAGGTGTAAACAGGGCCTAACTGCAGCCAGTGTTCATTTCAGCAGGAAAATGCAGTGAATTGTACGTCCATGTTATTTTTTGTAGTTTTGCAGGCACATTTTTTCAATGAGCCTATGTTGAGCCTATATATTTTTGAGCAAACTATTCCTTTAACAGTGTTTTTTTGATTCAAGGAGTATTGACCTTCACTTATAAGGTAAACATGTGTCTGCTTTTCCTCTTCCCAGCCCCAGCTGCCCACTTATTTTGACATGAGCAGTTCCTGTGCAGCTCCACATAAGACAGGGCTGCTTTATGTGGAAGACAATGAGGAAATGACCTAGCATGTGTGCATCTGAGGACATGCAGATATGGGCTCTCCCAATGAAACCGAGAGAGAAGGAAGGAGAAAGAGAGAGCGGGAGAATGAGATGACATCATGGCAAAGTTAGGTAGGAGGATGGAGAAGTCCTGTAATGCAACACTGTAGATAAACATGAGACAGCTGTATTTATGAGATCTAAAACCCGAAGGCCTGCCCAGCTTTTGTGCGGGGACGCATTATCTGCTCTGGCAAACCGGAAAGCAACAGTCTCCAACGTTCAGGCACCAAAGAAAGATGTAAGGCCTCCACATGTCCAACGGTCCAAGGTCTCCCAGTTTACAATAACGCAGCAACTGCAGACTAACATCAGATGAAAGAGGGGCAGTAAACAGTTTCTGCCCTTTTAATAGGAACAGTTGCGTAGACAGCTGTCCAAAACAGAATTAGGAGACAGACGGTGTCTCTGTGGTGTCTTCAAACCCCATTGTGCTCAGCTTCTTTAGTTCAATTAAGTCCAGATTATATT
This sequence comes from Phoxinus phoxinus, assembly GCF_949152265.1. Lineage (NCBI taxonomy): Eukaryota > Metazoa > Chordata > Actinopteri > Cypriniformes > Leuciscidae > Phoxinus > Phoxinus phoxinus. Next base: position 36,098,741 of record NC_136879.1, on the reverse strand, counting down.
ACTCATAATCTTATTATAAAGCAGGTATTATTGGTGGTCATCCGAAATAATAAATGTGTGTGGTTGTGTGTTTTAATGATAGTACATGAACTAGTTTGTCTGTTTTACATGACAGATGCTGGTGCAAAACAGGCTGCACCTGCTAAGGTTGGGACAACAATAAAGACTACATTGACCAGGGCTGCGTTTCCCAAAAGCATCATGAGCCTAAGTGGATCATAGAGACCATTTGTGGCAATGGTTATACGATCGACTTAGGCTTACGATGCTTTTGGGAAACGCAGCCCTGGCCGATTAATATTTGGCCAATTTGAAATTATATGCATTGGCAAATTATCAAGTCCTGATTGATATGTTGGTCTATTATCAGCAACGGCAACTAAACATGCCGGCGTGACCAATAAACAGCAGTTAGTTCCTCCTTGTGTCAATTCTGAAATGTAATGACAATACTTTTAGTGTACTGAGGAAATGTTGTGTAAAATAAGTATTTGTTCGATTTTTGGCAATTTCGTGTCTCACTTGTCATCATTAAAAATGCACTCAGTGCATTTTGTTAACGTTCAGATAGCTAGATTAGTCTCGAAGTGTTTTGGACTACACTGCCACCTATTGGTCTGGATGCATGAAGTTTAGTCTGTTTAGCAATCGCTATGTTTACTAACTGCTGCAGTTTCATACCATTGTTTTGTTCCTTTTCATCTTATACTAGGCATTATGCTTTGTAAAACATGAGTACTGACCGTTAAGAGAATACATTTGGTCAATTGCATGACATGGCATCACCCACTGCACGCCATATGCACGCCGCGGCTTCCTTTTTTTGTTTTAGAAGTTGTGAAATGCTGATTATTTCTTTTCTTTTTGTCCACCATTAACAATAATTTACTGACTGCACCTTTAATTTGTGTAATGTATAAATCAGCTTTATATCTGCCACCCTGCTCCAGATATTGAAATCATAATATGCATTAAAAATGAATATCAGTTGGCCGCATTTTAATTTTAGAAATTGAACAAAATGTCAAAATCTCAAATGCCATCATTATATGACTATATAACAATATAGTGTCAATCAGCGACCCTGCTTTGTTATTGCACCCTGCTCTATTATATATGATTAGATGATCATAAATATCAGGTTCATCTGCTAAAAGAAAGTGGGGGAAAGCATGGACCAGTCTGTTTTGTAGGTTTTAAATGGGTTTTGGGCACTTGATAGCTATCCGGCCAGTTCAATGCATGCTTAACCAAGCAATAAGACCACCTAAAACCAGCAAACCATCTAAGGCTGGTTTTGTTTACCTACAAAATTGTCATAAAAGACAGTGAAGTGCATTTTGTTGACTTGTAAACTAATGTTCACCATTGATATTTATTTCATGAGGACGAATTGGTTAATAAAAGTTAAAAGTTTCTGCATCACTGTTAATGTTCAAAGCATTCTGACATAAGAACAACATAGCTCAGCAAACACTTACATATCTCCGCAGCTTCTTCTCGGGTGGCGACTTTCTCAACCATCCCTGACAGATGATTTCCCCTCCGCTCATTTTACAAAAAGAAAAGGGAAAAACACAAGCACAACAGTAATATCACTCTGAAGTCCTCAGATGATGCGGGTCCATCTATGTTGAACGCGTGTAGAACTGTGGAGTGGATGTAAATCTGCAGCGCTGCGGCGCGTCATTTAGTGATGATGGGACGCGCGTCCTCTGAGCTCAGCCGGACTCACTGTAAACACTACGCGCGAGACAGACGCTTGACGCGAGATAAAAACGCTCGAGTAGTACGAAGAGGTAGGAAGTACTGTTGTTTGTCTGCTGTTTGTTTTCCCACTCACACACACGCACACCACGCCCACTGAACTGAAGGGACGGGACGTCTCTCTCTCTCTCTCTCTCTCTCTCTCTCTCTCTCTCTCTCTCTCTCTCTCTCTCTCTCTCTCTCTCTCTCTCTCTCTCTCTCTCTTACTGTAGGGATGAAGAGAGACAATGAACCACAAGAGTGGAGTTCACTGTGCCGACTCAAACATATATTCTGGTTAGTTTCTAGTAGGCTACTAGATTTCACACTTTTGTGCACTTTTAAGTCGGCCTATAAAGTTTGTAAGCAACTGTCAAAAAAATCCAATTTACTTCAAGGGATATGTCTAATGTTATTAAATTTGCATTAGCAGATGGCACTGAGTGTTTCCCCAGGATTAGAAACAGCCGTCACGGACTTTACCGAGAGTAGGCCTATTAATTAGTTTGAGAAACACGCCATCTAGTGGACAGATATACGTCATGCGGGATCTAATACACGCACTTCATGTTAGGTGTAATAACCTATTATTATTATATTACATATTTAAATATGGATTACGTTTTCAAAAGGGGAACGTGTCTTTAAACAGTCTATGACTAATTGCTTCATTTAAAAATATGGTCAATAGATTAGGGGTGGGTACGTTGAGTAGCCAATATAGCTTTAATGGTTTTCCTTACATTAATTGACTTTACATACATAGCTAATTAATCAATGAGACATATTTACTGCAGTGGTTTGACAACCTCAGATGAGCGGAAATGCTTGTGCACATTCGACTAGTAAACATTTGTTGATAGATATATATATTTTTTTTTGTTCTTGTTGTTTTATTATATTTTTGTGGGTCAAAGTATTGTTTTATGTAGGCCAATTTTGCAGAAATAAGATTAAGATGTAATTCTATAATCATATGGATGATATAATATTACACATTGTTCTGATGTTGTTGTTTTTAATTCCTCAGCTACATGAACTAGATTTGTCGTCACATTGACTTTTAGGATTCATCATGGGACACAGAAGTTCACGAGTACAACCGTTCACAGATAGCGAGCATGTTCACGACCTCCATCACCGTGACCGCAAACACTCAAACCCCAGCAGCTGCACGGCGGAGAAACATCTTCCTCATCGGCCTGACGAGAAGAAGCCTGAGGGAGAGGGAGACTAGCTTCCCATCTCTCGTCTGAAGAGGAAGAAGTGAAAAAGTCATGAAAAAGTCACATATTTTACACCTCGTGACCGTGAGTAGGCTAACCTAATGGGAACTTTTCTGCCCCCTACAGGATAGTTTTAAACAGACCTTTTAACTTTCTCTCTATAATACAAATTTGTAATATTATACTTTGCACTTTAAAAATCAATCACTTTAATATCAAATAATCGCTGTTCCCAATAATCAGTATTTTCTTGTCCCAGTTAATGGACTGCTATCTAATTTCTTGTGCTGATATTCTCCTCTTTAGATCAAAAGTCTCTACAGTTCAACATCTCTAGATCTGTAGAGGTCATTGATCTCGAGGAACCTCCTGTCGATGATCCTGAAGTCCGTCCCGCTGCCGAGCCTCTGGTGCAAGAAGAGCTTCAAACTCAAGTCCACGACGCTCCAGTCCGTCTGACAGCGGGTGAAACGCCTCCTCTGACGATACAGCCGGACCGTGAGCAAGTGAACATGAGACCTGAGGGTGAGTTTCCTGCCACAGTCCCCAACAATAATCTCACAATATCTGCAAAGCACCACTAAACATATTCTTCTCCTCTTCATCTTTTAACAGACGACATTTGCTGCCGATATGCAGTTGGCCGTAAGCTGGGGCAAGGTGGATTTGGTGCCGTCTATGAAGGCACTCGTTTGGCGGATGGCCGGAAGGTTGGTCTTTTTTTCTCTTTACTTTCCACTTCTAGTTTAGCAAATTGTTTTTGGTCTGAATTATTTCTCATCCTTTGATATCTCACTTTATCCTATGCAAGACATCTTACTGTATCATATATTCAGTATTTAGGGCTCTTGACCTGTTAGGATTTAAATTCTTGCTTGCAATTTATGATATGATGTCTATTAATTGCTTTTTGTTTTGTCCATCAGGTGGCAGTGAAGTTTATCCAAAAGACGAAACACATGGAATGTATCAGCATTGTGAGTATAAGTGATTTTTCAGCAGACAAACTGAGTTAAATCTCTATTTAAAAGCATCTGACATCATATTATGTTTCTTTCTTCCAGCCTGATCACCCCGAACCCCTTCCCAAAGAAGTCGCTCTGACAATCCTGGCCAATAAAGGTCCAGCGATGGACATCATCAGGCTTCTGGACTGGCAGGACCAGCAGGACTTCTACGTCATGGTCCTCGAGCGTTTCTCGCACTGCATGGATGTGTTTGACTTTGTGGGACGCAGCGGCGGCAGCATTGACGAGAAGTTTGCGCGGCTCATCATGTGGTCGGCAGCACTAGCCGCTGATGCGTGCTGTCGCCGTGGAGTTTACCATGGCGACATCAAATTATAGAACCTGCTGATCAACTCTAAGAAACTCGATGTCAAACTCATTGACTTTGGATGCGGCGATCTCCTGACAGAATCTGCCTACACGAGTTACTCTGGTGTGTATTAGTGCTCAAAACTCTTGTGAATCAGTTACTCAACACTCGTATGCTAATGGATGCTGAGAAGACATGCTGTGGCCGAGACTTACACATCGGACAAACACTCTTTCCTCCAGGCACAGTTAAGTACTGCCCTCCCGAGTACAGAATGAAGGGAGAGTTTCATGGAAAGCCGGCGACGGTCTGGTCTCTGGGAATCCTCTTGTTCAGAATGCTGTGTGGAAACTTTCCGGATAGTTACGACTTCTGCAGGATCAATATGAACACCTGGTACAAACCTGGCTTGACAGAAGGTGATTTGTTTATTACTCCGGGTGTCTGACCTGAAGATCTCAAGGCTTAGAAGAATGAAAGTAGAGCGGATGTAAAGTTTGTGGTAATAATCAGACGTCTCTCCATCTTTCTCACAGAATGCTGTGAGTTGATCTGCTCTCTTCTGCAGCAGAAGCCAGAGCGCCGGCTTGATCTGGGCAGGATTGTTCTGCACAAATGGTTTTAGGTGCTGAGCCATGAGCTAAAAACTATTTTAAAAATCTCACTCTTCTAAGTGTAATGAATTTAGCACCCTTATTTCTGTTTTTTGTTCCAGGTGTAAAACCGGTCACAGGAACTCCAGAAGTGTCGTCTGTTCAGAAGATCTCTGTACGTTTGATGAAAAAATCCACCAAAAACAAGAGCTCAGGATGAGATGAAGGACCTGAGACGGAAACGTCCAGGAGAAGTGCCGACGGTAAATTACAACCATGTTATGAGAATATTGAACTCTATAGTTTCCTGGCGCTCTTTACATGAAAAAGTCACTTCATAATTTACACCTTTAAATGAGAAACTGGATATTTTCTCACCCGTTCTGAGAGTAATTTATGCAATAAAATTTTATTTGTGTGTCATTTGTTCCAGGCGTAAGACAGTCCCTCACTCCAGAAGTGTCTTCAGCTGTGTGTCCGGCGGACTGAATCGACTGTTCTCTCCATCATCCGCTTTAGCCTCTTGCATCTTGGCTTGAAGCAGCAACATTAGCATCTGGCGCTATTGCTTTCAGAAGGATGTGAAAATAAATAAATGTACTTTTGTAAATAATTTGAGAGTTGATTAGTTCTTCTGAACAGCCGCAGAGGTTCCTGTCAGAGCTTCACAGAGATCTACTATCAAGTCAAAAAAGGGATCAGACATGATATACTGTGCCTTCAACTTGTGTAAAATTGTATATTTTACATTTCATATTTACAGAATGAAAGACATGGTTTTGCTGGTAACATGTAAAAAATACATTTATAAATAATAAAAAAACGTTTCAACATCGCAAGATTGCACCAGCATCAGCAAGCTGTTAAGATACACTGGACGGATATTCTCTACATGAACATGGTATAATAAGCTCCATCACTGACTACTGATGGTAGGGCAGTTTTTTTATTCAGTGCATGGAAAAAGGAAAAGCAAACACCTTGGAAATGACAGGTATATTGAACAGGTACTGTTTCAGGAATGGCACAAAGGTGTGTGCCTGTTCAAGTCTCTGTGTTTATATCAGTGTGCTCAGTAATGTGCCTTTGACCTTCGTTATGTATATATGGATTATGTTGTGTTGTAAATAATACATACAATAAAAAAAGCCATTTTAATCTTTTATCTTAAGCTTTTAATCTCCTCACTTTCTTTCTTAGTTCCATAATGATATAGGGCCATTAAGGGAGGGTCTTTGTCTTACCAGGTGTGAAACCCATCAATATTTGAGCATTTACACCTCCTCGGATACAGCCTTTCTAACAAAAAACCTTTCTTACAATTTTAAAGCAAAAATTCTAGGCTACAAGATCCAAAAGTCTTGTGAACAAATATTCAGTATGGGTTTCATGGCCTTATTTCAGTGCCTTATTTTCAGTGTAGTCTCAAAACTACAAACTCAAATCACCAATTGCATTTTATTTTTGAATTTGACAGGGACAATGCATTGTGACCATGAAAATTAAATAATTTAATTTTCAATTTTGTCACATAGGCCTATATTTTGCTTACAGTTTTCTATATTGAAATGGTTCATCTATGTTTAAAATTTGTATCATTTCATTGATTGATTTAAAATTGGCAGAAAATGCCTTCCATATGGCAAAGCTGTAATCGTCAAATAAAACAGAACACGCTACACATTGATTCTATAAATTGGTGTGCATAATTAAACACGTAGGCTATACGCTTAACATGTACGCAGTTATCCGAAAGTCTCAAAACCGATTATTTAATCAACTCATTAACTCATTATGCAAGTGTAGTCACATAATCTAGTTGCATTGAGTTAAAGGTGCTCTAAGTAACTTTTTTTACCTTAACCTAACAGCTTCGGAGTCATTGGAATAGTTATATGACTTTTTTCGGGTTGAATGGTGGTCGTCTCGCACCCCCGAAGCGCCTGTGAGCGGAAAAAACGCACTTGCAACTTTGAGCCGGCGGCCCGCCGGACGCGGAGTCAGGAAGTATCGCGTGATATCAGGTCTCGCGATGTAAAGAATTGCTTTACGGCAAAAAGAAATCTGCTAAAATACGATCATTATTGCGCTCCCTCACGCTGTTCGAACCCGAATGAAGACGACGTTGTAGAGAATGTGCCATCTGCTCTGATTTCGTTGATCTACTAGCCTCTGGTATCTGAGAGTCGACAGCGAGTTTTCCGACAGTGTTGTCAAATAACTATTCCGAAGCTGTAGGGGGAGCTCTATAGAGAAAAGCAGCGTTGCATTCACCGTGCATATCTTCACCTACTGGACTGTTGTGAAATCATAATTTATTTTTTTCTACCTATAGCCTGCCTTTTCCTTGTGCGACTGTTTCTTCTTTTTATCTCTTTTCTTTTCATATTGGGATCCACTTAAATTAAACATTCCAACCTACAGTGACTAGCTAGGCCTATATCTCGTAGCCTCGTTTTCATACTGTACGTCTACCTCCCTGACTAAGCTGTTTACTGTAGCTTTAAGAGCTCTGGTTGCTCAAACAGCTGATGCAGTGATGATGAAACGGTGACTCGCAAAGAACTGCTTGATTTAGTCTAGTGTATAGTGGGAATTATGCATTAAATGCTATTGCATGTGCCATAAACTATACATCCATACAAGCACAGATACCGCAGCATGCTGCAGGGATGCGTCTGAAGAACACGATCAGTTCAGCAGATCAAATCACACTGACGCTCGGACTGTCCCGTGAGGAACTGTCTACTGCAGCACTGGATTTACAGAGGATTGGATTTGCTCAATGTCATCTACTTCACTTTGCGCGATTTCAGCAACTGAAAAACTAAATAAGGTCATAAAAGGTACGTTTTTACTTTTTATAACATCACGAATTCATTCAGTAGGCTATATCCAGCAATAATGTAACAAAATAGCCTACATTACGAGGAGAACGTGTTACAAATATATTTTAAAATGTTCTAGAAATTGCCAGTGTTTGCAATTGTATTTGTCATTTGTTGGCATCTCCTTTAAATATATATATATATATGTTACCAAGGTTTAGTAATGTTGGTGTATTGGTGCAATGAGGATCTGTGACGTCATTCGGTATATCAAATACTGCGTCATAACTCCTTTCTTATATATGATGTATGCTTATTCTTTTGTATTCTCCCGTTCTCTGCCACAAAAAAAAAAAAATTATTATGATGAAAACTGCTAAAAAATTCTGCATGGTGACATGTTTTCACTCTGACTTTAGATGCATACAACATTTAATTCCCAAGTGTAAGTGTGCATAGGCTATTTAACTTATGGGAAAGTAAACAAACTGTATTCTTCAACAAAAAAAAGTTTCAAAAGAGTTTGTGAAAGTATGTGTTTTATTATGTTTACAATTGTAACTAATGTGACACTTAACAGTAAAAAAAAATCACTCAGTGGCTCAATAAGACCCAAGTTGCAATAGCAATAAAGTAGCATAGGCCCAATTTAATACTTTTTTAAAATATAATTAGAAAAGGGGAAAGATACAGTGCTTTCAATTTTACAAAATTAGGTACCTTATTTTACTGTTACATGTTACTTAACAGTAAATGATGCATAATTGCATGCAACTATCCCTAATCCAAACCCATACCTAACCCATATGTAGCCTACAGGTTGTTAATTAGGCTAATATTGCTCAGTACTTAAATGTATTTTTACACTGTAAAAAAGGACACCTTATAAAAGTTTAACCCAATATTATAAATTGGTTGATCGGTTATTTATTCAAATTAGAATGTACCTGACATGTTAAATCTGAACTTTATTTAGGCTTTAGTTGTTTAACTAAAATAAAAAATAAAAAAAAATTTAGACCCTTCAAACTAAAAAATTTGGTCAGATAGCCTATTATTAATGTCAACCTAAATAATAAAAAATTATGTATTTGTATGTTTTATGTAGGCCTAGGCTTATTATTATAGTGTTCTAATAATGAGCTAAATGTAATTTCTTATTATTGTAGTGTTCCTTCCTTTACGAAGTGTATATTGTACTGTATATAGTACGTAGGACGAGTTTTCATTATATTCATTATCATTATATTCACACTTCATTATATCAAGTGCATAACACTAGATGACTTCAACTCCCAGCATTCATGGCGCGCTCAGTCAGAGTCACAAATCCGCAGATACACAAAACACATACAGCCTAGACATTCATAGATACGCTCTTAAAATGCGTTATAATAGATGATGCTGAATTATGACATTATACTACTTTCTTTCTTTCAGAATCCTTATTTTAAAACCCTGCGCCAAAGCGTGACATCTCTCTGGGACAAACCGTTGCCTGAACACCGCGAGCCGTTTATTAAACCGCATCAATAGCTCTCAGGACGAGGAGGAGGAGGAGAAGAAGGCGGGTCCAAGCTCAAAACACAGCCACACGGAGCTTATAACGCACAGGATGGGATGATTCTTTGAGACTGAGACCAAAAGGGTCGGAGTAAATCAATGAATTCCCAATGCGGAGGATTTTCTCCGGAAGATAACAGTACAGCATTAGCGTAATGCTCCATGCGGAGTGATCGATGAATGTCTGCGCACGCGAATAACGGCAGTTTGGCTGAAAAGCAATGGCAACCATTCACGACCCGTGGTAAGTTAAGATGAATTAGTTTAGTGGCCGGTTTGTTGTTGTTTATGACTTGAATGAGACCGCTAACTATTCAAAACTACACCATATCATGGTCTATTGTTGTTAATAACTAATTCAACTCGACAATTAACCAGTAGCCAGCCTACATTTGTTATTCCTATCAATACAGTATATTGGTAGCATGTGAATTGTCACTAGAGAGTGTGCATGGTACATATTATGCCCCACCCTAGCACACAAATACATGATACAGTCATTGACCCACTGGGACTTTCATTGGTTGCATGACAACAGGTCAAGATCTAAAACTAGACATATAGTATGTGTCACTCACTTGTGTTCTTGTACTGCAGTAAAATGTCATAATCTGTCAGCTGGACAAAATACAAATCCTTTCAAGTTCTGGCTGTTAGAAGTGCATTTGGATACACACAGCTCAAACTTGATAGCCCCTAATAGGTGTAATTTGATTTTTAACTGCAGAGGTGACGTGGCAGGATCCAGGCATTTCTATCAGGGATTGTTGTTGTGCAATGAAAGTATCATCACATCAGTCTAGGCCAGAAAAAAAAAGCACCCAAGAAGACAAAGCCTTGCTTCTTTTTTTGGAAGAACAAAAATAAAGAGATCTTTGTAATTGTGTGTTGTTTGTCTGACCCACTTTGTCTTAAGACAGAAACTCTTGACCCCACATTGAGAAATACGAATTTAACTGGAATGACAAAAAAAATATAGAAAATAAAAAAAAATATTTAGTAGGCTATTATTATCATGATGCCTAGATGGATCTCTATGGATGTCCAGTTCACATTTCATTAAAAAAAATCAAGGATCATTAACATATTTGCTTTGTAACATTGACTTTATAATTCTCATGAGATTTGTATAATTTTAATATAATTTATAGTTATTTACTGTATAAGATAAAAATACTGTAATAGTCACAATGTACATGAACTATCTATACTAACATGATATATAAATAATTTATACGTGAAATAGATTTTTCCCACATTGTAATAATGATAAAAATAGTTATTTGTAATTTTTTTCCCATTATTTTAATGAGAATTTGGGGGCATTTTATAAAGACAAAACCACAATGCACAATAAAAATAACATTTATTTTCTTAACTAAAAAAAAACAAACATTTATGTTTAATATTTTTCTTTGATTTTGAGGTGAAATATGACCTGAACATGAAAGTGAGATTTCGTGAGATTCAAGACTGTCTGAAATGAATAAATATGGGTTACAATATTTCCTTTATGATTTTAGGTTGCCATCGGTGACAGTCTGTCATGACTATCTAGGCAAGAGGGTCTTCCAGGTTCCCCCGTCTACAGTGATCAGGTACATCAAGACCCTGATCTATCAAGAAACGGACTATCCTGTGTCTCAGCAGCAGCTGTTTCACAATGGAAAACTGGTGAGTTGGAAACTTTAGTAAAATTATTATGATCACAATCAACCCCACGAAATACACAGGTTTATAATTTACCCAAAGAAACTGATTTAGAGACGGGCCAGACGCCAGATTGTTTAAATGTGCTCCATTGTGCTGTAATCTGTGTGCAGCCCAGGGTAAGAGCTCATGATAGTTTCCAGTGTTTTGCATTGTATACACAGCCAAATCCACAGCGATATTTGTGCCTGTCCACTGCACGAATCATAATACAACTGCACATATAAATAAAATCAATTTGGATTTACTTTTATGTTGCGGTTTCTACTTTTGTGTTCACATATGTCTATTTGTGATGAAACATTTGAATACTAGGTTTTTTAATGAAGTGGAGCATTCCCAGTCAAGATTAAACTGCTGTGTGGTATAGACCTTATTCACATCAGCGCCATGTTTGATTTTTAACAGGAACTGTGACAGATGCCTTATGTCCGAGATGCCTTATGATGGATTTTAATATCAGCTGATAAACTTTATTAATAAACAAAACAAAGATAACCAGGAATTGTAACACAAAACGTAATAGCTTTGGCTTAAACTCAAAGAAAATACAGGACAATGGACAGAACTAAACTCGGGATTAAGAGCATGTTTACACAACAACAATTTTCTAAAAACGGTCAAGTCTTTCCATTGCTTTTGCGTACAACATTGTCAAAATGATCCCTGTTCACACGGATCCGTGAAAATGACTAAAAATGCTGTATTGTGCAGCCAGACCAGTAGTTGGCGCCTATATACTGAACACACTGACGTCACCGTTTTCACAAATTCACATTTTTGTCGTTTACATGGAGAAAAATTAATGGCAATAATTTTCAAAAACTTTGCACAACTTGCAAACGTTACCCCCAAACCGTTGTTGTCGTGTAAATGAACATGCATAAAAAGTTTTACGTTTTTAGTTGAAAACGGCTCCTTAATACACAAGATAATGACAAACTTAACCAGAACCAGTTGTGCAACATAATTAGTAACCATGACAACCAATGAATAGTGGGAACACAGGACAACAAGGTGATGCAAACTAAAAGCCAATAAAACAGAACTGCAATACAGCATCAAAGTATCTGTATCAAAGTCACATGAGGTTTTTGATGAACATCTTGGTGTGTATTCAGTATATGAATCTAAAAATGTTTATATGGATATTTTTGAAATATTCCTTCAAATCTTGTTATTTATGATATCCCAAAGTTCCCATAAAACATGTGGTTGGAAACCCAGCTAATGTCTTAGAGTAAGTGGTGCAACTGTTTAGTGAAATTGACCCTTGGATTTCAAATATTTTGTCAAATATAAATCAGAAATTATGCTGAAAATCAGATAAGATGAAATGTATTCTCTGGTAAATGGAATCGGGAGCTTTATGCACAAGCCAAAGTTTTTTCTTTTCCTTTCCTATGACCAGGTCAGGCCTCAGAGCCTTTTCTCTTAGCTTGAAGCGGGAAGCGTCCCTGAATGATGGGAGCAGGTGGGAGATTATTCCTCTACTCTAAGTATGTCAGACTCAGAAAATAGCCTGGAGAAAGCCAGCTCTCTGAACTCAGCTAACATTCACACCACCCCAGAGGACCGGGCCGTACAGCCTGGTCCACATTTATTTAGGAAATGTTCTGTGCTAGTGTTATGGGTTAGTTGAGATGTATCTGCACTATAGTCTGATTTTGTGTTTATCATAAACTGTGATCGCTAATCTTGGCATCAGTCCAGCGTCTCTAATAAGTTTGGGAATTTTTAGCTTTTGGTAATTCTTCCTGGATGTGCCGTGACAAGTTGGTTTCTTCCAAATGTCCTCCTAAAGAATTATATTTCCCCCCCCACTAATCATCCTAGGAAGATGAACTGCATGAAAAATTATGCATTTGATTTTATTAATTGCTCTTATAGTTGGTTAAGGGGTTAGTTGCCAAATTATCTTTAAGAGGGCATGTCATTGAGTGTGTGTGTTTACAACAGAAATCTGATCATTTCTTTACATGAGATTTTGAGATGGTCAGATTATATAACCTTCACACAATTAATGACCTCTACTCCCTGTTTATAAATTCGTTGACTGGCAAAACTTTACAATAATACAATATTGCTTATCAGGGGCTGTTTACAAGACACCACTTTCAACTAAAAACAGAACACTTTTTATGCATGCATAATGCAGCGTTTCAGTCGTTTTCACGGATCTGTGTGAACGCCGAACGGGGGGTATTTTTGACAATTAATGCTGTTGGAAAAACTTTTCCGTGTTCAGTGCATCGTTGTCGTGTAAATGTACCCTCAATGTTTTAACATTCAAACAATACATCAGTGAACGGTTTTTTAAATGGTATATCAATTATATGTGACTGAAATAACTCTCCACTTTTCCCACAAAAGGATAAAACACTAAGCCCTCTGCACATAACATGCAGAAAAGAAAACATTGTGGCCACGAATTAAGAATTAAATCCCATGACTTCTTAATTTGTGGCTGCGTTTTATTAATTCGACCCCTCATTTAGTTGAATCGGGACCACTGTACTGATTTGTTCCCCTTTTTTAGTTTTGTTTAATCAAATTAGCACAATGAATGTGGCCACGATTTACCTAAAATGAGGGAACAAATTAATAACTTGGGGGAACAAATTCTTGGTTAATGGCATTGGCAATGCAATTTTTTCCTGCATGTCATGTGCGGGGCTCCGTACTAAAAAAAATAATTAAGTGAAATACTGGGCCATATCAGGTGGAAGTCTTTTATTTAATTAATATCATTTTGGTTACATTCTATTTTAAGGTGTATTTATTACAGTGTAATTATACATTTGAATTGTGGCTTGGTTTAAAGAGTAGATGCATGTAATTATGCATAATGTACTGTTATTACTACAGTAAGTACAGAAGCTCAGGGCTCTGAATTTGCCGGGTAGTCCTTTCCTTCTGGTCTCTGCATTCACTTGATCAGTGTGTGTTAGCAGAAGTGCTGATCAGTGTGTGTTTGCAAAAGCTGATTCCACCATGAATAGCTGAAGACAGCAGTCTCTGTCTGAACTGGCACAATCTCAGCCTCATCTCTTAACAAACTAAAAACGGTGGTATATCTCAGTGAATTATGGGTAGGCCACGTGGACACCTCAGTGCAGTTTATAGAGGTGCATTGTAGGCTGAGAGTTTAATAGATGGAGGGTGAAAAGCTTGAGAAAGGAATAATCCATATCCTTTCAGATGTAATTGTTGCTCCTGGCTTCATGCCTCTGAACAGCTCTTCAACTCAGATAGATGAAATTTTGCTCAAATAAAGCTCATTTAATCAAGTTCATATGTCACTTATTGCTTATAGTCAGGTTTAGAGATTAAGGGGCCCCTTTACAAGACACATTTTTTTACAAAAAACTAAAACATTTAATGCGTTTTGGCTGTTAATTTACTGAACGTCTGAAATGAAAACTTTTGAAACCAGGTTTCAAGGTGCAAGTTGATAGGTGACAATGATACCATTAACATCTCTGTGTGAACTTCAAAAACGGGAATTTGTGAAAACGGTGACGTCATGCGCAAGCGTATTACTGTACGTGTTCAGTCGTAGTGACATTGCCATCTACTGGCCTGGCAGTATAATACAGCATTTTGGTTGTTTTCATGGATCCCTGTGAACGGGGATTGTTTTGACAACGTTGTCTGGATGCCAAAAATGCGAAGGAAAAACGTTTCAGTTTTTAGGACATCATTGTTCTGTAAACGTACCTTAATACACAAACCCCTAACCATATTAAACTAATGTGCATAACTCACATGAATGATGCCTCAAAAATTGCGGATCATTTAGGAAAGTTGTTCTTTTAAGTCTCCAAGTGGTCGGACTTACAATGTTTTGCCTAACAGATTAAAAAAGGACAAAGTATATATTGCAGGAGGGGACCAGGCCATAGAGACCAGATTATCATAGAGATGGTGGGCTATTTTAGTTAGGGGCAGTAAGCAACTACCCAGAACACTCTAACATTGTGGAAGTGACATTTGCATGCATTTTCTTCATAAAAAGCCCCAAGAATGATCAACTAAATTTGTTTTTCCCTCTTGTATAGGTTCAGGATTTGGTTGAAATTAAAAGCTTGGTGCCACACGGGAGCCATGAAGTAATCATGACGTTGCATGGACGAGGCCCGAAAGGAGGAGGTGAGACAGTTTAGGTGCAGGGACACTTTATTTATCAAGAATGTCTGCTGCTCCAATTATTTTGACAGTCCCTTCACACGGAAATCTGCAGGATGACATTTAAAAACACATTATGGACAAAAGTATTTGGAGACCCATTTTAGTTAAGAAGACATAACATCAATCCTCTTCAAAAAGCCTTTGGCCAGTTGCAAGCTAGAACTAGTCTGACCAACTAGTAGTTTGTCAATGGGTAATAATCAGTCTTACTTTTCAGATTCAAATTAGATCATTTTTTTTATGTAACAGACATTATGAACAGTCTTAAAGAAAATGATTATATAACTAATGTGTAATACTAGTTTATGCAACTGGCCACAGGTCTATAGGGAAATTGTTTATTGGGTCTGGTGTGGAAGAACTTGACTGGTCTGCACAAAGCCCACAGCTGAACCCCATTGAACACATTTAGGATGAATTGTAGAGGTCGACCGATAGTGGATTTTACCGATAACGATAGCTAGGTTGGGCCATACTTGCCGATAACCGATTAATGAACCGATAGTTTTTAAAATTGATACTGGATAAAAACAAACATAACACTCCAAGTAAAACAGTGCTGAACTATATTATAAAAATAAAAAAAACTGTATTTAACCATGAAAACATGCTAAATGAAATAAATATATAAATGTGAATAAATATTTAAGTCAATAAAAGACATTCATTCAAACTGAAACAAAAAGTAATACTCTAAATAACAAATAAAACTAGTTACATTCAAATGTAACTATTTAACTGTTCTTTTCAAGCCAACTTAATTAATAAAAAAGTAACAAAATTTGTATTAAAGTGAAGATGAAAAAAATAAATAGCCGAAATCGAATGCTTTTCTGATTCGTTTATGTTTCTGTGGGCTGTATGAACATATCAGTTTGCTTACGTCTCTAGCTTTAAATATGCAACTTCTCTGCATATTTAATGCATAAAAGTGACCAGCTGGATATGAACTAATGCAAATAGAGGTAACAATTGTGACATTAAACATTCGGGTCGGACTTACGTTTATGTTTGTCAGTGTTTTAACCGCTTGAGGTACTACTAATGTTAGCGTCCTCTCAGCCTCGAAGGCAAACAAACACTGTTGTGCTGTTCTTTCTCTACTAATGCAGCATTTAGTCAACAAATTAATCACTTTATAATGATATGACAAAATGTACTGTATACATACATTTGAGCTGTCGGTGCTTTAAACGCGCGTCTGATGTCAGCGCTCTCCACGCAGCATGTGCTCTCAGTGCAGCACGCAGAATCACGTGTCGAAATAAACAACACGAGGCTCCAGCGATAGTTTTTATTACACCTCTAGAGGCCGCTCTTGTACTGCATCATGCCAGCAGACCCTTCTCAGCTCTGTGTAATGAATGACAGCGTGCGCTTCTCAGCCGCTCCAGCAATGGACGCAACCAGGAAAAACTATCGGTATATATTTTTGCCGATAACGATAGCTCCACCAGTCAACAATCGGTGCTGATTAATCGGCAAAACCGATGAATCGGTCGACCTCTAATGAATTGAATGTTGACTGAGCAAGATCCCATCACCCAACATTAGTGAACTCAATAATGCCGATCCCTACAGATGCTCCCCAACATTTACAGGAAAGATTTTCAAGCAGAGTAGGAGCTGTTATTCACTGAAAATCTTGACATCTGCCCCAGTTCCGCCTGGCAGGCTCATTAGAGAAGCAGAGATATATAATTTGTGATTGAATCATTAATTTTTGATGATTTGTTCACAAATTATAATTTATCTAGTTCTCAAGTTCAACTCACTGAGTGATCCAGTCAAAGTGGTTAACAGCTCATTGGATTAGAAGATTATCAGTGAATAATGACATAAGTTTAGCAAGCTTGTAAACTTAAGTCCCCATTCATTGAACTGTTAAAAAGTTAATTATTCCAGATTTTCTAGTTTTTGAACGATATAATAAATGCAAGGATGAAGGATTAATTGTTTTTTAAGGGTGAAGTGTCCCTTTAACAAGCATTTATTGGAATGGTGTTCACATATCCACATAACTTTGGCTGTGTAGTTTTATAGTCTTGCATTAGTGTGTGTGAAAGTTACTTATGCTGCATTTCTCATCATTTGCTCTTTTGCAGGGAGGTTTGGCCAGACTACACCACCGTTGGTTGATTTTTTGAAAGATATTTTGAGAAGATATCCAGAGGGTGGACAAATTCTAAAAGTATGAATATATGACATGTAAAAATGTATGTAAATGGTCACTGTAAATGATCAAGTTATGTTCATTTGTCATTATATCCAGCTTCAAAAGTTTCCAGCTCCTCTATCATAGTTAATTTAGATTAAGGTACCGGTACCCAGGAATTTCTACATATTTTGCACCTTGATAATGGAATAACTTTCAGAACATGTTACAGCTTAATCATTTTGAGATTAAAGCTCTGCTAAAAAAATTGCAACTGAAGAGTGTAACATCTATTCATAAGCTGGATTTGAAGTATATACTGTATTTATAGTCCTTTGTATAAATGTTTTATTTTTGTATTGTTTAATTTTGTTAAGATTGGGGAGGAACATATTGAGGCATTTTTGTAGTAAATAACACTTTGTACAAACGATATACATTTTGAGGGGGAAAATACATCAAGTTTTCATATATTTAAGTCATTACCTGTTACTGTTCTCCATCCTGTTTGAAAAGCGGTGTAACAAGAGCTGTATGATGTGTCTGCCAGGAGCTGATTCAGAATGCAGAGGATGCTGGGGCCACTGAGGTCAAGTTCCTGTATGATGAGTCGGAGTATGGAGTGGAATCACTGTGGTCACCTGATATGGCCCAGTATCAAGGTAATGCAAATATCCTGATCGGTTGACACTTTTAATGCTGTTTTAAGAAATTGTATGTATAGATTCATGTGCAGACTGACAGGGTCTAAGAATATGATCACTGTGTCCATAGCTGATGTTTCTAAGAGTGACACATGGTACACATCTTGCTTTTTGAAACATTGGACCCGAAGCCTGTATATGTTTTATAAATGATGCCTTATCTGCATCATTCTTAAATGTTTTGTATTGTTTTACATATATATATATATATACATGTGCAACATGTCCCTTTACATGTTCAATATTATTCCTGGAAATATGCAATAAATAGAATGAGTAGTTAAAACAGGTTAATAATCTTGAAATTTTCTTAATAATCTTGATTTTATTTTCTACAGGAACAGCGTTGTATGTCTATAATGATGCCGTCTTCACCACTGAAGACTGGAATGGTATTCAGGAGATTGCACGGAGTAGAAAAAGAGAGGATCCTCTTAAAGTGGGAAGATTTGGTATTGGATTTAACTCTGTTTACCACATAACAGGTGAGAAAAGTGTGTTATCATGATAGATGATGAATAACATAAAAATTTATATTAATGTACAACTGGAAAATGTATATTTTAGGTGCCTAATGACGTTTTTCATCTTTTATAATCACTTTATTGCTCTCACTTGATTTTTTTTTTTTAAATGGTCATGTGGTGTGCAGTGTTGTGGGTAACGCGTTATAAAGTAACGCGTTAGAGTACTCTAATTACTTTTTTCGTGAAATGTGTAACTTAACGCGTTAGTTTTGTGCGTTAAGTAATCAGTAACTTCGTTATTTTTTAAAAAAGTAATCCGTTATTTTAAGGAAAGGAAAATCCCGAATAAAAAAATTTCCCCAGGATCAAGACAGTGTTTCTGCGCTTCAATACCCCACCACCCTCCAGCGAACCCGTGGAGAGGCTTTTCAGCCTCGGGAGTCTCGTTTACATGCGCTTCATGAGGCACGCGCGCGCGGTCTCTTGCTCTCTCTCCCTCTCTGCTGTGCACGCGCTACGCGGTTTGGAGCACAGTCTCTGTCTCGCGGGCGCACTCGCTCTAGATTCCGGAGGTTTTAACTAATTCGCGTGCATCAGTGAGCCGCTATCAATATGCGGGAGACTCCCGGACCTCCCGGTAGACTTGGGATGTCTGCATTTCTATACTGAAATAATATTGGCATTATAATTATTGATTTTTTTATTGAAATAATAGCCCATCCGCGCATCTCTACTACCCGGGCTGGGAAGGTGTGAATTTTGATTAATATGTTCTGTGATAATTAATAAATAAAACGCTATGTGGAATAGCCTATTGATGACTGTCTTTCCTGTTATTGTTATCCTGCAGTGTTAATTTAGTCGGATGACTGACGTTATTCATTGCCAGGAGTCACGACTTCTAGGTGCATTTAAAGGGGGCCGTGTCTGTAAATTAAGCTGCAGCATGTGTGAGGCGCTGCAAACGGCTTTTAAATTTTGGTACTCTAAAACACAGAGTACTCTAACGCGTTACTTTTATGAATAGATAACGCTGTAACGTAACTGATTACTTTTAATTTATGGTAACGTTGTAACCTAATTAACTACTTTCGAAAGTAACTATACCCAACACTGGTGGTGTGACACATGAATGTTTAAAAATACAAATGTTCCATGTAGTCTAGCAATAAATATCAGTTCATGAAATCTGCATGCATAATAATCATAAATGAATTAGCAATGTTATTTGAAATCTTTTTAGATGAAGTACATCATGACATTTTGCGGAAGTTCAATGCCCCAAAGGTTAATTTAAAAATTATTTTATTTCATGTCACCTAATTAAATAATTTTTTCTCATTTGTGATAAGCAGTTCAGCAGGGTAGGCAAAAATAAAGGACCTAATGGAAAGTTGGGCCACCTTATATCCATAATTTTGTATCTTTATATATGTGCATAAGCTTATATAGTTCATTATATAATTAAAACTGAATGTTTTACTATTCTACAAATGTTCCATCTTTTTGTAGATGTTCCTAGTATATTCAGTGGGGATCAAATTGCGATGCTGGACCCTCATCAGATGTGTTTTGGAGTCCATGAGTCTGGCCAGTGCTGGAATTTGAAGTCTGATATAAAGGAAATATCCGAGCTTAACGATCAGTTTGCCCCTTATTTTGGCTTGCTCGGTAGCTCAGAGAAAACCATTAGAGATGGCAACTTTCCAGGAACACTCTTTCGTTTTCCACTCCGAATGAAACCCTCACAATTAAGCAACAACATCTACAATAAAGAGAAGGTTCTGGAGCTCTTTGAATCGTTCAAAGTTGACGCAGACACCGTGCTGCTCTTTCTAAAGAGCGTGCAGAAGGTCTCTCTGCATGTACGAGAACCAGATGGAACAGAGCGGATGCTTTTCCAGGTCACAGCAAGCGATATCCAAGAAGATGACGTGGAGCGGCCCAACTCTCTGAAAAACCTGGGACAGGCTATAGATAGCTACAGTAATGGCGTCCTGAGCAGTTCGGTCACCTGCGCTACCTACCAACACTCCATTGAAGTGCGGGATGAAACTGCCAAAGAGACTCAGAAAACCACCTGGTTGGTGTGTAATGGCGTGGGAGGGCGAGGCATGTGCGGTGAACTGGATTCTCTTGCTGATGATCTGAAGTTCATCCCAACTATTGGTATTGCCTTGCCCCTCAGCCTAATTGATGAGGACAAGGGGGCAACTTCTAGTTTCTCAGGACGTGCTTTCTGTTTCCTCCCACTGCCCCTTGGAGAAGAAAGTATGACAGGATTGCCAGTTCATGTTAGTGGTTTCTTCGGCCTCACGGACAACCGCAGGAGCATCAAATGGCGGGAGGTGGACCAGTGGAGGGACCCGGCAGCTCTTTGGAACGAGCTTCTCATAGTCACGGTCATCCCAAGGGCTTACTTCACACTCATAATGGAGACCTTCAGACGAATCCAAACTAAGGAGGACCAAGATTTTCCCCTTTCACCAAGAGGTATTTACGGAGCCTGGCCTGATCCAAACAGAATTCGACCTCGTTGGAAACCTATTCTTGAACCCCTCTTCAATGACTTGCTTCAACAGCCGGTCATCTACTCGCTCAGCGAAAGCTGGGTCCAGATGGATGAAACCGTGTTCTCAGACCTGGACTCCAGCGTGGACACCACAGAAACCATCATCAAATACCTCCAGAGCTCAGGGATGATGCTGGCTCAGGTTCCAGCCTACATTGATGCAGTACTGACAATGTTTGTCTCCAAGCCAGGTAGCCTAAGGAGAGTGACCCCTTCATTTGTGCGTCAGACTCTGAGAAAATGTCGCCATAGAGGACCCTCCAACGAGAAGCTGTTCCTGCTAGAGTTTATCCTAAGCGATGCCTGCTACAATGACCTCATTGGACTGGAACTTCTGCCTTTGCAGGATGAGACATTTGCTGTGTTCTCATCTTCTGTGAATGACAAAGATGATGTCTACATTGCCTCACAGGAGTATCCAAGGTATGGGGAAACATTTGTATTGACGTAATGTTCATTCGTAGCATTATTTCATTGCTATCTAAATGCTATCACATCAAAACAGGATTCAGCAAAATTTGGAATTTGGAGTTGGAATTTAAATTGAGTTGACCACACACTGTAGAATGTAGAATTTAAATTTGAATGACAAATGTAATTCCCTGAATTCCAACTCAGACACAACAATACTCCAATAATTTATTTTCCCTAATCATGCCCATTTTCTTCTTAAATAATATAGGATTTTAATAAACATTTTAATTAGATAAAAAATTTGCCATACAGCTTCAAAAACGTCTATGTCTTACACAACAATAAATATTGAATATATTGAAATATTAGAATATCGTGCAAAAGTTCATTTATTTCAGGAATTAAACTCAAAAGGTGAAACTAATATATTATATAGACTCATTACATGCAAAGTGAGATATTTAATAATAATTATATAAGTTGAATTACTAAAAATAAATTAACTTTTTCACGATATTAAACATTTTCGAGTTTCACCTGTATAAACTTAAACTAAACATTTAAAAAAAAATGAATATTTGACATTCTTCTACTATGGACCTTGAAATGTAAAATATGAAATTAATTTAATTTCCTTAATTTCTCAAATTCACGAAAAGCATTCTTGATTCTATTCTGAATAACATTTATTCCTGAATCCTGACCAAAACTTGTAAATGGAGTACATTATAATAAACATATTATTATGAGCTTGATTTTTCTTCGCAGGTCCCTTTATCCAGGACTGGAGGGAAGATTTGTTTTAGATAGCATTGCCCCACATGTCATGACGAGCCTGAAAGAAGCAGCCAAAAGCAGAGGTAGACACCTGCTCATAATGCCACTCTCATACTCTTATCCAATGTATATAGAGCATCTGCTCACAATTCCATTCTTCTGTTGTAAAATGTAATCTTGTTAATGCTTAGTTTGCTGCAGGGAGTAACATCTTTGGGCTTCATTGCTTGCCATTACGGGTGTCAGAAGTTTGAGTTACACTTTTTCATGCTTAACCTAATACATGCCGAAAAAAGATGAAACACTGTCCATAAAATAAGCAGAACCTATGAATTCTGCCCTTAGGTATCCTTTTTAGCTTGACTTAGTGTATTTAGTCATTTGAGAATAGTAAAGAGTAAATTTTTTCTTCTCTATTTTTAAGGATTAAAAATCTTTGTCTTTACATGATTTCTGTACGGCTTTAGCCTCATGCTACAATTGGCCATAGGACATGTCGTTGACAAGAACATTAAAATGACTGTTGACGGGAAGCAGCTTTCTTCCCCTCTTTGCATGACATTACAAGATTAGGGCATTTACACAGGATGCATACTTGCATTTGGTTGTGTCATGTCTCACAGTTTTTTCAGCATCTCTGGCCTTGTGTTGCATTTTTTAAGTTCACCCAAAAATCCTATGTTGTTACATACAGACCTATATGTTTCTTCTGCACATCATAAAAGGAAACTCTTATCAGAATGCTCATGCTGCTTTTTCGCCACACAGTGATATATCCTGTGTTTAAGCCCCTTTAGCATGTAGATGCATCCTGTAACAATATTACCAATATCATATATAGTAGGCTAATTAATATTACAGTGCTTAGCATAAGTGAACACACCCATGCTAAAGTTGGCTAAAAGGAGGAATAAAAAAACATCTTTTGGAAATTGATCTTAATGCCTTAATTAAATAAATGAGGAAAACTCCAACCTTTAAAGACCCACTCCGATGAAAATCATGTTTTTCTAGGTGTTAACATGTTCTTTTGGCGTTTTTCTGATGTTAGAGGACATATCTTGAGAAAAATAAGCTCAAAGTTGTATTTCTGAGTATTTCTACATTCAAATGCCTGTGAATCAGTAGCAGACGCTAAAATGCCGGCTAAAATAGACTGTTTTTTTTGTGTTGTAACAAAAAAAGAGTTGTGTCGTAGTAACTCCACTGGGCGGATCAACGATCCCGAAATTCCGAGCAATCCACTGATACTAAATATGTCCTGATTGATCACTGTGGGAGGGATGAAATATCGAGGCGAAGTCGAGCTGTTTTTTACCGCGACGTCTCGGAGTGAAATAATGATCGGTGATCAGAGCTCTCAGCAACGGGGAGGGGGAGGGTCGTCTCTGTGCCAACGGCTCTGTCCACAACACAGAGGCGAATTGCTAATGAGCTACTGCCGCTCTGCTGAAGCGAAGTCCCAGAAAACAGCACAGGTTTTGAGATTTTGGCTAAAAATGGCATGATCATACTTTAAAGACCACTGGGAATGTTTAAAAATATGATCGGAGTGGGACTTTAAGGACACCAATTTTCTTTGTGAATGAATAATGTATCGTAAATGAATAAATGTTCTGGTGAAGGGTATGTGATGGTGGGGGGCTATTTTAATTCCAAAGGCCAAGGGAACTTTATCAGGATGCATAGTATCCTGGGATCCATGAAATAACTGGCCTTTAAAAATAAAAATCTGCCTGCCTCAATGGGAATTTAACATAGGGGTGTCCTGACTTATGCACCCTGTATTTTAAGGAAGAACATTTATTTATTTACGATACATTATTCATTCACAAAGAAAATTGGTGTCCTTAGTTTTCCATTTTTTTTTAATTAAGGCATTAAGATCAATTTCCGAAAGATGATTTTTTTATTCCTCTTTTTAGTCAACTTTAGCATGGGTGTGTTCACTTATGCTAATCACAGTATATAAACATTATTGTTGTGTATAATATTTTAAAGTTGCTACTCCCTCAGATACTGTGTGTATTTTTTTTAACTAGGACTACCTTCAATAATTTGTATAAAGAGTGTCTGCCTCATTGTAGCCATACATATTACTTTACAATACAAAGGTGTTATCTTAAACATGCTTCTATAGAATATGTCGTTATTTGCTTTATCATTTTTATTTTCTCAAATTTTTTTCACATTTATCTTTATTTTTGCATTTTAATTCCAGTTCAACAATATCTTTGGGGTTGTTCTGGTAAGTGCACAATGTGTTGCCTAATGCCTGTAGAGCTGTAGTTGCCATGACTTTTCTGGATACACTACTACTTATTCACTAACATAACATCTTTGTATTTGAATAACCCATTAACCATATATCAAAACAAAACATACAGTACTAATGCATTTAATAATGTAAAATGCTAATATTATAAAATGTTAACGTGTTAATGTGTTTTGGTTTTATAGATGCAGTTTTGATTTTGAAATTTATAAAGAAATAAAACTTAAATCCACCAATTAAGTCAATCAATTGCAAGTGGTAAACTGATAAATGTTAACAAGAACTAACATGACAACACACATGCATGCGAACATCAAGAATTGTCCATTACTTGAAGCCTTTTTTCCATATATTTGTGCAACCTTAACAGCTAAAATAGGATATATCAACTTCTAATTAGAATATTTTCAACTATTTCTAGCATGCAAGCCATTTTAACGAGTTTGTAAATGTTTTTTAATGTTTTGATTATTCCTAATTTCGTAATGTGTCTCGTGTCTCAGTAGTGTTCTTTGAAGCTTTAAGTGTTTATGTAATCAATTTGTATGAGAATTCTAGGTCAATCCAAGACTTAAGTGTTTTTCCTGAAGCTATATATACAATCTGTTATTTAGTCTAAAACCAAGTGCAGCTTTCATCATGTTTTTTGTGCTTTCAGGGAGGCCTTGCACTCAGGTTCAAGTGCTAACCCCAGAGAGATCAGCACGGCTAATCAAAGAAGTCCTTACCACAGCATGGCCTTCTAGAGATTTTGCAGTTCAGTGGAACCTTAGTGATCAAGAGAAGAATCACCCCTCAGCATCTTGGCTCAGAATGATTTGGAAGCATCTCTACATTAACTTTGCAGATGACCTTAGTGTCTTTGAAGATTTGCCTTTAATTCCAAATGTGCCACTGACTGACACCTTGGATTCTCTAGAGCTACTGCGCTTGAAAATTCCATCACCCATTTTTCTTGTAAATGAGGAAGAGGGCCCTCCTTCGGAAGACTTACTTGAAGTCATGAAGAAGCTTGGCTGTGTTATCCTGAAGCAGCTTGATCCTTGCTTACAGCATCCACTCCTGAAAAATTACATTCACCAGTTATCACCAAGCACCCTACTGCAAATTATGGACAGATTTTCTTCATCCCAGAGATTAGCAAGCCAAGTTGCATCTCTCTCTGTAAAGCAGAAGATTGCATTGAGAGGTTTTTTAGCCAGTCTTACTGATGTCACAGAAAAAGAGAAACGCATAATCCAAGAGCTTCCCATCTTTGACAAAGTTGGACAGAAGTCCAAAACAGACCCTTCACCTTTTACCTTGTTGAAAGGAGCCAGAGTATTACATCATACCGCCAAGCATCCATTAGATGTGAAATTGTCCATAAATGTAGTTGACTGCAGTGATGAGGCAACCATCCGTCTAATACGGCTGTTGAACTTTGAGCAGGTGAAAAGCACTGAATGCCTAAAGGTGATCATTCAGGACATTGAGAAAGGATTCTACACAAAAGAGGAAGTCACAAAAATCATGCTCTGGACTCTCACTAATTTGTCTTTTCTGAAGAATGAAAACAAGGCAGTAATTAGTTGGCTTTCTTCACTGAAGTTTATTTATACCTCTTCGGAAAAACCTCATTCACCAACAGACTTTTTTGATCCAGAGTTGGAGATTTTGCAGAAACTTTTCTTCATGGAAGAAAAGATAAGGTTTCCCCCAGATGAGTATACATCATCTCCTGATGTCCTTCATTCACTGAGGCAACTGGGGCTGAAAAATGAGGTTCAGCTAAGTGAAAAGGATGTGCTTCAGATTGCCAGAAAAATTGAGGAGTTGCAAGGAAACAGCAAACCAGAATGGGATCCCATTTTAATGAAGGCAAAAACACTCCTCACTATCCTAAACAAACAGACAAAGTTGGTGAAGTCCTCTGAGGTTCAGACAAACCTGCAAAAATTGAAATGGGTACCTGTTTGTAAAGACAGACCTCTGAATTACCCAAAGTCACTTGCTTGGAGAGGTGATTCTTGCAGTATTTCCTCTCTTTCAGAAATGTGTGATATTTCTCATGCTGTGCTTGTTGGTTCTTCGGTTTCCCTGGTGGAACGTACCTCTGCGGGCATGAAAAAAGCCCTGAAGTTGTCATTAGAGCCTCAAGTAGAGCAAGTGCTCCAGCATTTGAAAGCAGTAAATGACTGGCACAGATCTCAAGCGTTTACCACTGAGGACTGGTATCAGTTTCAGCAAATTTTGTTTGAGATATATGAATTCATGCAAGCCCATTTGGAGGACGCAAGGGAAGCTGTCAAGTCTCTGCCCTTCGACTGGGTTTGGACAGGGAAAACCTTTGTTTCCCCTGGACACACAGTTTTAAAGCCCATATCAGATTTGGACCTCCAGCCTTACCTGTACTCATTACCAAAGACTATTGCCAAATTCAACAAGCTTTTTAAGTTCTGTGGCTCTATTGAAGAAGTTGTTCCCAGCCATGTGTTTGAAGTTATCAAAACCATCAGGCAAAGGAGTGAGCATGAGATGACAAAAGAAGAGAGCAAACGCAATGTTCTACTTCTAATAAACATTTTACGGTGGCTATACAGCAGTCAAATATCAGTAGATACTGACATGCATGTACCCATTCTTTACCACAAAGATCCAAGCAAACTGGTTATGAAACCTATCCACGAATGCACATACTGTGACATCAAAGTAGAAGATTTGAATGACTTACTAGATGACGTTTCAGAGCCCATCATCCTTATCCATGATGACATTCCAATGAAAACTGCTGAATGGTTAAGAGTTCCATGTTTGAGCACAAGATTAATTAACCCAGAGAATCTTGGGTTTGAACAGTCAGGCCAAAGAGAGCCTCTAACTGTGAGAATAAAGAACATTCTAGAGGAGTATCCTTCAGTGGCAGATATCTTCAAAGAGCTTTTGCAGAATGCTGACGATGCAAATGCCACTGAATGTAGTTTCCTGATTGACATGCGAAAGAATCTTGAAATCCGAGAGAATCTGCTTGACCCTGGCATGATTGTTTGTCATGGCCCAGCTTTGTGGTCCTTCAACAATTCTGTTTTTTCTGATACAGACTTCCTTAATATAACCAGGCTGGGTGGGTCCATGAAAAGATGTGAAGCTGACAAAGTGGGCAAATTTGGCCTAGGGTTCAACTCTGTTTATCATGTGACTGACATACCCATTATCATGAGTAGAGAATTCATGATCATGTTTGATCCCAACATCAATCACATCAGCAAACACATTAGAGACAAGTCAAATCCAGGCATCAAAATAAACTGGAGCAAACAGCAGAAACGGCTACGGAAGTTTCCCAATCAGTTTAAATCTTTCATCAATGTATTTAACTGTCAGCTTCCACTGTCATTAGAGTGCCCTTACAAGTATGATGGGACTCTCTTCAGACTTCCTTTCAGAACTGAGCAGGAGGCATCTGCAAGTGAAATTAGCAGTATTTACTACAATACCACTGACATCTACTCTCTTGTAGATGAATTTAGTATCTGTGGTCACCGGCTCATTCTCTTCACACAGCATGTTGGAACAATGGTCTTGAAATATTTGAAATGTGAGGAGCCAAACCCTGCTGCTGCGCAGGATGTGGTCACGATAAACAAGAGTGTGTGGTCTTCCAAATCAGCTTATGGTCCACTAAGTGTTCTGAAATCTGCTGCCAAAGTCATGAAAAAAGTTGCAGCCACCAGCAGAGTCCCAGCAGAGGTCCCCAAGTCTGGTTGCATCATCAGAATTGTAGTGGAGGAGTTCCACAATGTCTTCCGACGCATTGTTGACCTTCAGTCCCCACTGTTCAGAGGTTCTGAAGAGGATCCATCGTCCTACTTTGAGATGGCAGCTAAAGGCACACAAACTAAGAGACTTACAGATGACATGCCACAGAAGGGAGTGGAAAATACAAACTGGCTTATCTGTTCGTGCATGGATGTTACAGAAGCTCTGAAGTTCTCCTTGAATGATAGTGGAAAACGCCTTGGTCTGGTTCCATGTGGAGGCGTAGCAGTGCTGCTCTCTGAAGAAGACAATAGAAAATGGACTGTAAAGACAAGTGCAACACCAATTGGGGAAGTTTTCTGCTACTTACCCCTTCGAATCAAAACTGGCTTACCTGTGCACATAAATGGTTGCTTTGCTGTCACATCAAATCGCAAAGAGATCTGGAAGACAGACACAAAAGGACAATGGAATTCCATTTTTATGAGACATGTGATTGTCCAAGCGTACTTGGCTGCATTTAATATGCTGAGGTCAATGTCAGAAAATGGGGAATTATTGGACTACAGCTATTATGCAGCCTGGCCTGACCCTGGAGTTGTCCATGATGATTTCAGTCTGATTTGTCAAGGGGTTTATCAAGAAATAGCAAAAGGTGTTGATGATGACAGTGCAAAAGTCTTTTCTGATGGGAAAACCTGGGTGTCAATCAAGAATGTCCGTTTTTTGGATGACACTTTGCTTTGCAGACCAGACATTGGGTCTGCTGCTTTCAAGATATTCTTAAAATACCTAAGAAAGTGTGGTTCCCAAGATCTATGTGCTGTTGAGCTGCCAGACTGGGTCAAGGAAGGCTTTGATGATGCTGGCTGTAAAGGAAAATTGATGGAGAACACCCTGACAGAGACACAGTTTTTCTCAGAAGTGTTCTTCCCCCATATCCAAGACATAGATAAGGAACTACGCGACCCTCTGATGTATTATGTACTCAATGAAAAACTTGAGGAGTTTGCATCCATACTGAGGGAAACCCCATGCATTCCATGTTCAGGACCATCACAGAAGCTTGTTTTGCCATCTCGACTCATACATCCAGAGGGCAGAGTTGCCAAACTGTACAACGGTGAAGATGGAAGGTTCCCTGAAGGAAGTTTAAGAGACTATACCAATCCAGTATGCTTGGTGAAGTTAGTGCAGCTGGGTATGGTCAAGGATGACCTTTCTTGGGAAGACTTGATTGAACGGGCTGAGTCTGTATTGGCTTTAAATGAAAATGACCACACGATTGCATGCCACAGAAGTAGTGTAATCCTTAGTCTCATTGATGAAAAACTAAAAATGAGAGATCAAGCAGCAAATCAGTATCTTGCCAAATTACAAAACATCAAGTTCCTTCCATTCTTGACAAAGCCAGCTGGATTTTCACTTCCATGGCATGGAAACAATTTCTCCCAATCTACCATGTTCTCGGCAAAAGAGCTTTTTACAACAGACCATCAGGACACTGTGTGTTTAATGAAGCCTATTCTGAATGAAAATTCCCCTTCCTTTAAAGGATGTGGTCCTATCTCACTGGCTGTGAAAGACTTTCTTGGATTGATAAAAAAGCCAATGGTTTCATTAGTCATCAGCCAGCTGAAAGAGCTCTCAAAATCATTTGATGGGGTGACTCTGTATCAAGAGAACATAACCAATGCTTGCTACAAATATCTCTATGAAGAGTTGCTACAGTCCAGTGCTGCGAAAGAGGAGATCATGGAGGAGCTAAAAACATTCTCCTCAATTCTAGTAGAGAACACATACGTGGAACCATCAAAAGTAGCATTTCACTTAAACTTTGATGCTGCTCCATATCTTTATCAGCTTCCCAACAAGTACAGAAATAGTTGTCGGGAACTTTTTGAAAATGTTGGAGTTCACCCGAGCTTCACTGTTGAAACATTCTCAGCAGTTTTACAGCTGATTAAGAATGAATGTGGGAGAAAACCTCTTACTGAAGAAAACTTTCAACTGTCTCGTAGAATAATTAGTGAGGGAATATGGAGCTTGATCCGAGACAAAAATCAAGAATTCTGCCTAAGAAACTATGGGGAGATTCTTCTTCCTGATGGCAATTTCACACTACAGCCATCAAAATCACTTTGTTATAATGACTGTCCTTGGATTAAAGTCAGGGACACAACCGTTAAATACTGCCATGGTGATATTCCAAGAGAGGTGGCAGTAAAGTTGGGGACCGTTCCAAAACGTCACAAAGCCTTAGAAAGATACGCCTCAAACATCTGCTTCACTACCCTTGGAAGTGAGTTTGGGCAGAAGGAAAAGCTTACCAGCAGAATAAAAAGTATCCTCAATGCTTATCCATCAGAAAAGGAGATGTTGAAAGAGCTCCTACAGAATGCAGATGATGCAAAAGCCACAGAAATATACTTTGTCTTTGATCCCAGGACCCACCCAACTGACAGAGTCTTTGATGACAAATGGGTTCCCATGCAAGGCCCATCTCTCTGTGTGTACAACAATCAACCATTTACAGAGGATGATATTAGGGGGATCCAGAATCTCGGAAGGGGCACCAAAGAGGCAAACCCTGGAAAAACAGGGCAATATGGCATTGGATTTAACTCAGTTTATCACATTACTGACTGTCCGTCTTTTATCTCAAATAATGACATTCTCTGCATATTTGATCCACATGCCCGTTTTGCACCTGGAGCAACATCTGTCAGTCCAGGAAGAATGTTTAGAGATTTGGATTCAGACTTCAGATCCCAGTTTTCTGATGTACTCAACTTATACCTTGGAAATCACTTCAAGTTGGAACGCAGCACAATGTTCAGATTTCCCATACGAAATGTCGAAATGGCCAAAATCTCAGAGATCAGCTCAGCACCTGCTTCAGACAGAATGGTTCAAAATTTCCTTGATAAAATACGAACAGATGGTGCAGAACTTCTCATGTTTTTGAATCACATGGAGAAAATTTCCATATGTGAAATTGAGAATGGGACTGGGGATTTAAAAACTATTTATTCTGTCACAGCGAAAATCTCAGATGGTGATCGACTAAAACGCAAGCAATTTCACGCCTCAGTTCTGGACAGTGTCTCCAAGAAAAAACAGCTGGCTCAAATTCCAGTGCAACAGATTACCTACACAATGGACATAGAAGACACAGATGGTAATTCTACGACTTGGCTGATATGCAACAGATCTGGATTTTCTGACATGGAGAAGGTATCTAAGAGTGTAATTTCAGCTCACAAAAATGAGGACATAACACTCTTTCCACGTGGTGGTGTTGCAGCATGCACCAGCCACAACTACAAAAAAACACACAGAGCCTTCTGTTTTCTTCCTCTTTCTCTGGAGACTGGCCTGCCTTTCCATGTGAATGGCCATTTTGCTTTAGACTCTGCCAGAAGAAATCTGTGGAGGGATGACAATGGAGTTGGTGTGAGGAGCGACTGGAACAACAATCTAATGAAAGTGCTAATCGCGCCTGCATGTGTAGAACTGCTAATTCAGCTGAAACGTCGACTGTTTCCAGGCCCTGACCCCACTATGACAATATTTCAAGGAACTCCAATGCATGTTGTCAGGGATATTTTGAGAAAATTTTTGTCTATCTTTCCTGTAAACAGACTCGACATTCAACCAGATTGGTATTGTTTGGTAAAGGCAATCTACCTTTGCATTCATGTAGACTTGAAAAGACTACTCCCTGTTGTTAGAGCACCCCACGTTGATAACGCTGATATGCACTCTGCAATATACATCTCCTGGGTGAACACATCCACCTCAACCAAAGGCCAAGCTTTCTTTGACAACTTACTTCAGGATGAGTTGCAGCATCTTAAAAACACAGAGTATAACATAACCACAAGAAAATCTGTGGCAGAAAATGTTTACAGAATGAAGGCCATGCTCCTGGATGTTGGCTTCAACTTAATCTACAGCTGTGATGAGACAGCCAGTCTGTACTTCTGCCTTGAAGATGCTGGGATTTCAGTCAACTATGTGACACCAGAGGATGTTCGCAGCTTCCTGCTGACATTCTCATCTCCAGACACATCTTGTCAAGTTGGAAAGCTACCATGTCGACTGCAGCAGTCCAATTTCAAGCTGTTCCATGGTCTGAAACTGCTGGTTGACTACTGCTTCAAAGATGTGGAGGAAAATGACATAAACATAGAGGGGCTGCCACTACTGATGACAATGGACAATGTTCTGCAAGTGTTTGACTCCAGACATCCAAAGTTTCTGAGCAATCATCATGAGCTTATTGCATCAAGGAAGGACCTTTTCATGCACACACTGTACATAAGGTACAGTAACATCCTTCTTAAGGCAGGTGTGGCTAAGACTTTTGACATAAGCAGTTTTGGAGATCTTTTGGGATCTGCACTTCCCCGAGAGTGCAAAACAAGGAGCTCAGTAAAATGGAAGGAGAACTTTCCTACAGAATCTTGGCTTAAAAGTGCATGGCACTTTATCAGTGAACAACTTTTAACCAAGGATGACCAGACAGAGATCAACCCTACATTTCAGAACATTCTGGACATCTTGAAGGATTGGGCACTTCTTCCAGGAATCAAATTTATGGTATCAGGAAACAAATTGGTTGTGCCAGAGCATGACGTTTTGTTACCCCTGAGCTTAATCTTTGCAGCCATCTTTCCAAATGGACAAAATGACAAAGTCTTTCATACCCTGATGAAGGGAGGATGCTTTCAATTGGCTGTGAATAAAATATGTGTCAAAGAGAGTCCTGTCTTGCCTTTGTTGGCCCAGCATACTGCAAATATAGACAATCCTTCCAGCATACTTCGAGCACTTGAGTACATGATCCAGATATCAGCGTTCAAAACAGCAAGTTTGACAGACAAAGACTTTGAAGCACTGTTGTTGTACTTCAACTGCAATTTGACTAATCTGACCCAGGATGATGTACAATGTCTGAAACTGTTGCCATGTTACAAAGCTGTCAGCGGACGGTACATCTGCATTGCAAACTTCGGAGCATGCTATGTTCTAACAAAGACCATTCCCACTGCCGA
The DNA here is from genome assembly GCF_949152265.1 of Phoxinus phoxinus. Classification (NCBI taxonomy): domain Eukaryota; kingdom Metazoa; phylum Chordata; class Actinopteri; order Cypriniformes; family Leuciscidae; genus Phoxinus; species Phoxinus phoxinus. The sequence goes on along the minus strand of NC_136879.1, from coordinate 36,065,405 downwards.
CATTGAAAAGTGGGCACACAATACATCCTCAGCCTTTCTCACTGACAGTCCACAGCTGAAAGAACTCTACAGCTTTCTTGGGGTCACACCAATTGATGACCTTGAGGTGTACCTGAATCATATCTTTCCAAAATTTGACATTTTATCACATGATGCCAAAATCCAACATGTAATCTACCTAAAGGAAAGGTTATTGGCAATGGAGGAGTCAATCAGCATCAAGGATCAGCTCTTTGAAAAACTAGAAGCTCTGTCCTTCATTCATGACTCCACCAGTAGACTAAAACCTGCCAAAGCCTTCTTCGATCAAACAGTTAAAGTGTTTGAAGTAATGCTTTCACAAAAAGCCTTTATTCCCAATGATTTCTTCAGAAAAATTGAGCAGGTGTCAAAGCCAAAAAGCGGGACATCCTTTTTACCCTCATGGATAGCATTCCTTCGTAACATCGGCTTGAAATATGTAGTATCTCAACAGCAAGTTCTACAGTTTGCGAAAGAGATCAGCATCAAAGCTCATACAGAGAACTGGTCCAAGGAAAAAGTTCAGACCATTGTAGATATACTCCTAACTCACATTTTCAATGAGAGAACAGATCTGTTTGATGGGGCCTTCCTCAAAGAACTCTCTATGATACCATTCCTATGCCCAGAGCGTGCACCAGCCGAGCTTGTTCGCCTTCACGTTCAGTACCAAGAAATGAATGGCACCGTCCCTCTAATTCGCTTCAATGGATCACAAGTCAATCCAAAGTTCAAACAAACTGATATCATGCAGTTGTTGTGGACATCTTGTCCTATACTACCAGAAAGGGCCACCCCAGCAAGCATAAAAGACCAAGAAGGAAATACACTTACCAGCCAAGAGCAACTTGATCTTATTTTGACCATGTTAAATGTTAATGTGGACCCACCATTGGAAAAAGTCATTAGCAATTGTAAAAACATATGTAGCATCACAAACTTGGATGATGACACAGTGAAAACACGAAGCAAGGTCTTGAGAAGCATTTATGAATTTCTGAATGCAGATAAACATGAATTCCGCTTTCAGTTACGAGGAGTAGCCTTCGTCATGGTTGAGGAGGGTTGGAAACTCCTTAAACCAGAAGAGGTTGTCATTAATTTGGAAAATGAATCTGACTTCAAACCCTACTTGTACAAGCTTCCCCTTGAGCTTGGTACATTTCACCAACTTTTCAAACTCTTGGGAACTGAGGACATTGTTTCAACAAAACAATATGTTGAAGTTTTGTGTCGGATTTATAGAATTTCAGAAGGCAAGCAGCTTGACCCAAATGAAATGAGAACAGTGAAAAGAACTGTCTCAGGCCTATTCAAAAGTCTCCAGAATGACCCAGTACAGATCCGTAAAGACCTTGATAATCTCAGAGATTTGACATTTTACCTTCCGAGTCATGATGGACGATTGGCCAAATCAAACACATTGGTCTTTGACGATGCACCACACTTCAAGAGCCGAATTCAGGGTAATGTTGGTGTTCAGATGCTAGTTGACATGAGCCAGTGTTACCTAGGCAAAGACCATGCCTTTCACACAAAGCTGATCATGTTACTTCCGCAGAAACTGAGGCCCAGGCTTCTGAGTAGTATCTTGGAGGAACAACTTGATGAAGACTCACCAAGAATGTGCCAATTTGGTGCCCTTTGCTCCCTGCAGGGACGGCTTCAATTGCTTCTGTCTTCAGAGCAGTTTATCACTGGATTAATTCGGATCATGAAACATGAGAATGAGAATGCATACATGGTGAATGAGGAGAAAGCAATACGGTTATGCAAAGCACTGTGTGAGGGCTTAAAGGTGTCTTGCTTTGAGAAACTACAGACTACATTGCGAGTGAAAGGCTGCAGCCCAATTCTCCACAGCCGTAGTGAAACTCTTGCCTTTCTTAAAAGATACGGAACAGCTGTTATCCACCTATACATTCAGCATTCTGACAGCAAAGACATTAATTTTCTTCTTGCCTTGGCAATGACCCTCAAGTCCGCTACAGACAATCTGATTTCTGACACCTCCTATCTTATTGCTATGTTGGGTTGCAATGACATCTACAGAATAACAGAGAAGCTAGACAACCTTGGTGTCAAGTATGACACAACTGAACCCTCAAAACTGGAGCTTCCACTACCTGGTACACCCATACCTGCTGAGATTCATCATTTACTGCTCATGGACCCCATGAATGTCTTTTATCCTGGAGAGTATGTTGGTTACCTGGTAGATTCAGAGGGAGGTGATATTTTAGGCACTTACCAGCCAACTTACACATACGCTATCATCGTTCAAGAAGTGGAACGAGAAGAGGAGGAAAGTCCAAGTGTCCTCGGCAAGTGCTTTCAAATTGACATTGGGTACAGTGAGTACAAAATTGTGAGCTCTCTTGATCTGTATAAATTTTCTAGACAGGATGATAGCACCAATATTCGAGATGGCACACCAACTCCAACAAGCCCCTCGGAGGGTCAGTCCCCTCGTTCCAGAATGGTCCCACCAATATTTCCTGGAAAGGAAAATCACAGGGCTCCTCCAACAAAGGCGTCCCCCAAAAAGATAAAACTCATTGCATTACCAGATATTCTAAAAGAAGTTACTTCAGTAATAGAACAAGCTTGGAAACTTTCTGAAACTGAACGCAAGAAGATTATCCGGCGCTTATACTTGAAGTGGCACCCTGACAAAAATGCAGAGAATCTTGACATCGCTACAGAAGTCTTTAAACACCTACAGAATGAGATCAGCAGGATGGAGAAGCAAACACAAGCAGAGCAGACGACTGATAGAGGATCAAGGAGACCTTACTCTTCATCTTCCACACGATTCCAGTCAGAGAAATTCTCATTTCAGCGATTTTACACATCATGGAACCAAGAAGCAACAAGCCATAAATCGGAAAAACACCAGTTCCGAGGACAGTTTACTAGCTATTCAAGCACATCGCACTCAAATCGCTTCTTTGTACCACCATCGTTCAAGTCTGTTGGTAACCCTGTGGAGGCACGGCGGTGGTTAAGGCAAGCAAGAGCCAACTTTTCTGCTGCAAGAAATGACCTTCATAAAAATGCCAATGAATGGGTATGTTTCAAATGCTACCTGGCAACAAAGCTTGCATTAATTGCTGCAGATTATTCAGTCAGAGGAAAATCAGACAAAGATGTGAAGCCCACAGCACTTGCCCAGAAGGTAGAGGAATACAACTCCCAGCTGACAGGGTTGGCCAAGGATGTAAACATCCTGGAAGGTTATGGCGTGGACAGCCTGAGAACTCGCTACCCTGACCTATTGCCCTTCCCTCAGATTCCCAATGACAGGTATACTTCAGAAGTAGCAATGAGAGTAATGGAATGTACAGCTCGGATAATCATCAAACTTGAGACATTTGTCCAGCAAAAAATCTGAATGTCAGCATTAGACAATGCAAAACACTAACAGATAAATCAACAACGCGGTGATTGTGCAATATAGACCAGTAGATATTATAATAGTTATAAAATACTTTTTACAAGTAAAATGATAGATCTAGCTGGCAGTTTTATTTTAACAGTGCCACCTCTGATGCTGTGACCCATGCTTATTATCGCGTACATTTGCTCCATTTCTCTAAAAGGTTGCCTGAGCCTAAAAAAAGTGTTTGTTATTATATTTAACATGCAGCAGTGTACATAATGATCAAAAGCATAGAAATACCTTTTATTATTTTAACGACATTTATTGATTATTGTTGTTCCTTTGTACATAATGAATACCGATGCTGCTTTTTTATCTTTTCTAGAAATGTATTTTCCTGCCATAGTCATTAAGTTGATGGTATTGTGATTTATTAGCATGAGTTGCACAGCACTTTTATGTAAATAGCACTTGAGTGATTGTAGGAATTTGAATGAATGACACCTGAAAAGTTATCATGTGCAATCAAGCAATGACAGGTCAGTCAGCTCACGGTTCCTTTATGGGATCTTTATCAGTGCCAGTAATTCATAAATTGTGCATACAACTTTTTCTCAGCTGGTAATTGACATTCAATGTATGCATACATTTCAATCTAAGTGTGAAATTGAGTGCATAACCTAGTCCTAGACATCATAAGATACAATATGTCTGTAGGTTCATAAGTGTTTACCGGTTGAATTGTCTGTCTTGTTGCCAGATTTATAGAATGCAAGAATGAAATTTTAATTTTATTCCATAATTTCACAATCACCTTTATCTCAACTGAACTATAAATATATGCATACATTGTTGGCTAGGGGAGCAATGGAACAGTTTTTTATTTCCCATACGAGGATATTGGTGGGTTTGGTTTCAGCACATATGACTATTTAAAAAAATAGAGACATTCAAAATTACATTTTCTCTTGAAACTTGACATTTCAGTTAACTGCTGTGGCTGTACACATCATGCGTATTTCCTCAGAATCGTGTTGATTAAATATGTATTTTCTATTATTTACAATGGGAACCTCTTGTCCTCTACTGATGAGAATTTTTTGCATGAAGTTCTCTGAAATTTGTGTTAGAGGAACATACTGTAGATGCTCATATGGTGCTCAATGTCAATGATGTTTTTCATCCATTTCCTTTGTTTAACTGTGAGAAAGATTGAAATTAAACACTGGCTACTATGTTTTGACAAATACATTTTGTCATTTGTCTCATTATTTCATATTACAACTTTGTAAGTTTGAGACCCACTAACAGTGGGACTATTGGTTTGTGCATATTTAACATGTTCAATAATCAAGAGGCATAGTCATAGTATCAGGTAATTATCTATTTTTACAATACAACATATAGCTTTTTTTATATATTGGACAAACATTCTAAGTTTAATGATTTCTTTGGTTAGTTTGAATGAAATTACATTTCAAACATTTCATGTGGACAGCAAATGTACATGTTCATGCATGTTTGATAGTAAACTATAATTCACCAATCAGTGTGGCAATAATTCACTTGAAATATGTAAATCTCAAAATTAAAGTTTACCTGTTTGAAAAAAAAAAATACTTTAATCAAAGTATAATATACAACTGATGTATAAATCTGAAGATCCCCTGCCAATATATATATACAAATTATCACTCTTACCATTTTCATACAGTACATACACAAAACAGTTCTGGAAAAAAGACGCAAATCCCAATGTTTCAAGCTGCCATAGGGATTATTTAGCATTCTTGATAACTAAATAAACGGAGATGCCAAATTGAATATCAAACCATTGCGTATAAAATCCAAAAGCACTTCATATCTTACAACAACACACACCAGATAATTAAATGTGATAATATTACAATGCTTCATCGAAGTGGGATTTGGTGCTTCAATGCCGCTGCTTTGGGATTGTGGGTAGTGTAGTTCTTGGGGGGGAATTCTGCTATTGTACAAAAATCTTGAAATCAAACTGACTACAGAAATATACAGTATATTATCACCCTCGGAGGAGCTCAAGGCACGACCATATCAATGTTTTATGTTATCAATTGATCTATTAACGAATGCATCTTCAAACATTAACTAGCTGATATTCAACACACAGAAAGAATTTGGTTATTGCACCTCAAAATTATATTGCATAGGATGTCAGCTGTTGACCAGCCCCTTTATTGCCCAGCCTAATTTTGAAAAATTTTACATAACAGAAAAAAAGACAATCATTTTGTTTCATTTACAGTATAAACTACCGCATATACCAACCCAATCTCATGAGAAAATGTAACTATTTTATGAGGTGGTGATTTTGCATGAATTCCTACAACGTGATTTGTACGGAACCATGTTTGAACCTGCATGAACCATGTTTGACCCTGCATGAACCATGTTTGAACCTGCATGAACCATGTTTTACCCTGCATGAACCATGTTTTACCCTGCATGAACCATGTTTGAACCTGCATGAACCATGAAGGACCACCCTTAAACCTAACAGTCAGTGGTGTAAGCAGATCGTACAGAAACATACAAATTAGATCATATGGATTCATACGAATTAACCACCAAACGTAAAATAGTTATGACTTGCTTTGAGAGAGTGTTGTCTATACTACATATTTTATTCTCCCTATCATGATGAAACCCCAACCAAACAGATAAACGCACCCTCTAGAACAGGCTTGGGCAACTCTGACCCTAGAGATCCACTGCCCAACCCTAATCAAACACAACTGAACAAGCTAGTCAACGTCTTCAGATCCTACTAGAAAGTTGTAAGCAAAGTGGATCTCACCTGCCTCTAACTTTCTAGTAAGACTTGAAGACGTCGATTAGCTTGTTCAGTTGTGTTTGATTAGGGTTGGAGCAAAACCTGTCTAGGGCCAGAGTTGCCCATCCTTGCTACAGGCTAATATTCAGTAACAGTGGTTCCCAGCCCTGTTCCTGTCACCATTTAAACGGTCCTGTCAGTCATCTTATCACAGTTAAAATCCTCCATATTCAATCTCCTACTGTATCAGTGAGAAATGTATTAGCATCTGATCTGCCAGTTGTGGGTCTTTCATGCGGAGAACTCTCCTTGTGTTTGCATAACAATGCATTTAAAAGATAATGACCAAACGTATCTTCAAAGTTCATACTGCTGTAGCAGATTAAAAATAATGTGGATAACACTGAATAAATATATTTTCGTCAGGTTACTACATACTGAATATTAATCATTCAAACCCCATATCTAAACCTGAACATCTGAATCTGAACCAACCCTTTAACCATCGGACTCGCACATCCACCATGTTTGTAGTTTTATTACTCTTTCTATTTGTGTTTGTCTAATTGAATCCTCGTCCAACATGCAATGGGTTGTGGGCAATATTAGCCATTAAGAGTCGGATTCTAACCGGAAAAAGTAGACCATCTTTGGAATCCTCATTTCAACAATACGATTTAGAATCATTCTACGGTAATTTCAAATACTTTGTAGGACAGATAGTATGCGAATTTGGACGCAGAACAAGACCTCAGATGAGAGTTTCAGATAAGAGAGACAAAAATGTGCAGTGTTGGTGGTAATCCAGGACCAGGGTTGGGAACAACTGTTCAGTAACATATAATACATTTTATAACTAAATTAGTGCAGCTCATTCAGCAGTCCTGGTGCTCGCTGCAGGTCGAGGAGACGCCGGCTCTGGAGAGGAACAGCTTCCCGCTGGGACAAACGCACACCTCAAACATGTCGTACATTCCCTGAGAATCACCTGAAGTTCGGGCTTCTCCCACAGGTAATGTCGGCAGACGAACAGATTCAGCATCTAAGATCAGCTGAAACATACAGAAACCCCAATAATGAGGCATTCAATGAAATAAGGAACACTTTATATTCACTTTGGGTTTAAATTCAATTCATTTAAAGGGTTCATGACATGAGAAATCAAATTAGCCTTGATCTTTTGACATATCCTGCTAGTTCCTAATATTGTAGATATAGAAACAATATTATACACAAAATATTACAATATTTTACCCGTGGTGAACTCGCTTGTTTAAATAAGAGTAGAATTCGAACTCAGTAGGAATATTGAAATTTTACCCTTTAAAAACAAGGTTGTTAATTTTTACAGATATTTGTGTATAAAATTTAAATTTGTGTCCAATCTCAAGCTACTTTACTGTCAGTTCAAGCTTTTGTCAAATCTGTCATGTGTCCACAACATCGAATCTGCCCCCGTTTGAAAAAAGTTTGGACACCCCAGGGTTACATGAACCTCAAGGATCATATTTCAAAAATCCATGTCATGACCCCTTTAAATAAAAGTAATACTGCTATCATTAACAACCATTTTAAAAGAAATTAAGGAAGAATAAACAAGAGACGTTTGCTAAAGTCTACTGTTTATCCTAAGAGGAAGACACAAGTAGTCTCACATGTGTTCAAACTAGACATGTTAATGTGTCAGACTGTGCTCAGATTTGCTTTAAACACAATAAAAAGTCCTCGAATTCTTTCAAAACCAAATGATATGAGTTATGCTAGATCAGAGAATGGTGAGTAGCTCCATTCCTCATTAAACACACATGAAAAATCAAACAAAAGTCTTCAGGATTCCTTGAAAATCACAGACAGGTGTGCTTACCAGTCCTGCAGTTGAGTGTAGCAGAATGTCAAAATGTGCCGTCACGTCAACATTTCCAGCCAAGGCTTTGACGTGAACGCCTTTTGGGGCATCCATGGTGAGAGAGCGTGTTGGAGACTCCAGTCTTAAACGACAGGGGAATGCATCGAGTAGTTACTGCGCTGAACAATACATCGTTTGGACACAAGATGGCCACAAAATACTCTCAAAATCATACATGGAAATCGGAAGGAAACTGCATTATATTTAGGCCTAATTTGGGAAAGTCATTTTTGGAGAAGAAAAAGAATTGAGCTTTTGTGGACAACCAGATGCCTTCGTGACTCAGGTCTTAGACATCAAAGATCACAGCCGGTTGGAAACTTCTATAAAAGTTATACTCAGTACCACTGCCTTTAATGAGCTGACATTTTTAAGCAATAATGTTTTTAGGGGGGGTGGGGAAACAAATATATCACAGCATATGCAGAGACAAAATTGGAGCAAATTATAAAAAGCTAAGTTAAAGTAAGCTAGTTCGTTTTAGTTTATAAGCAAATAAGTTTAACGACCAACATCCTTTATTTTTTCAGTAATGGCAATCAGTATGGGAAGAGATGATGTTATGAATTATGTAGTGTATGCTTACTTTAGCTCTTTGTTGAGGACTGCTTTGACCAGAGGAGTCCTAACAGAATGCTCAAAGAAAGCACCTTCTGCACCTGTCCAAACACAAGAACACTTACAATCATACAAAGTGTAAAAAATCATTCAGTATCAGATGTGACATTTCATTAGAGCAAATAATCACATCATTGCAATTACTTAACAGAATAGAGATAATAACATTGGACAATTGCTCTCTCTCTCTCTCTCTCTCTCTCTCTCTCTCTCTCTCTCTCTCTCTCTCTCTTATATATATATCATTACTTTTCTGCATTGTGACATTATTTTCAATACAATTATTTTTCAATTAAATTCAGCATATATTTAAGATGTGGAACAAATACTACATTCATACGTAAGCAATGTACAATTTAAATAATAACATATCATTTTTCACATCACAGTAATGAGACACAATAAAGAATGGTCTTGGCAAGATTCATGAAATTCACCTAAGCATAAAAAAAAAATGAAATAGCTTTAGGCTAGTTTGGATGAAGTATTAATATTTAATCTAGTGTGTAAACCCATTGTGAATCATGAAATAGCGGATATGTGTTGTTAAATCTCAGTTTTAACCACTGTGTTAAAGCGACTGTTTCATATGTTAAATACTAACTTGGCTCTTCATACATTTTAATGAATATTTGCAGTAACTCAATAAAGTGCAACAGTACTTTTTTATCATTATAACAATACTATTAATACACACACATCAGATATTTTTTTTTTTATTGTACTGTACATTATACGTCAACTTTCAGGCTCACCTGTTACACGGAGCTTTCCTTTCCCCACAACAGCTCCATTTCCATCTGCATAAAATAAATTTTCATCATGGTTTGAACTGATGTTGAAGTGTTGGCCAAAACCCTCAGCCTGACTGGGACCTGCGAACAGAATAAAGGAGAGAAGAATGTAGACAAAACATCACACTTTTTACTGCTTTTCACTTGTTATTTAGTTTCATTAAATGTCCAGTTTCACTCTGAAATATGTCACATTATGAAAGTAAAACGGGTTGTGAATGCTATTTCATGTTGTGGCTGTGCTATTAGACATGAGGCATGTTCATTAAACAAAATCATGAACTCAACCAATTAATATATATTATGCATATACCCAGACAGCAACACAGTGTCAGCCCAGATCCGGCCCGCATCAGGACCGTGTGGAATTATGTGTACCGGATGTGGGCCAACACTGTCTAGGTATAATAGTATATAACCAATAATACATTTTGTGTGTCTCATACCTACGGACACACTTCCTGTTACGTCACCATTGGCATTGCGGGCATTGAGCGTCACATTCTCAGAGGAGTGCACCAGAAGAGCTGAATCCTATGAAGAGAAGAAAGAGCAAAATGGGTGACTAAATCTATCTATCTATCTATCTATCTATCTATCTATCTATCTATCTATCTATCTATCTATCTATCTATCTATCTATCTATCTATCTATCTATCTATTTACTCTTACCTCTCTGGAGTCGATTTCCTGGGCATAAAGAGGGAACAGAAAGTCTGACTCTCCCTCCAGTCTCAGCCCATCTGCATTGACTTGCAGGTATCCCATGCCTTCCTGAAACAGTCAATAACACAGAGCGCTCTCAACATTCGTGAGACTTCATGCAACACCACAACTGAAAATGGCCATCTAAATATTTAGGAATCCAAATATGGATTTCTATTTCTATTAAAAAAATCAATTAAATGTGTGATCTAAAGTGCTTTGAGTAAAGTCATCTTACTGTATTGAACCACATAACTCGCAGGATCCAGATCGTAAGGGCAAAGTTCACCACCAGGATGATCAGGAGAAGCAGAACAAACAGATAGAGGCAGCGTTTCCTCCAGCCGTAGATGCCGATCATGTAGATGTACTCAGAGACTGAAGCCAGGGTCCCAGAGTCATCTGTGGTGGTGAGGTACTGCTCACGCACCATCTGACAATCAACATTAGTCAACAATCATTCTGATTCAATAATACGTCATGCAACTCTATCAAAATTTAAAACTACAATTCATGAAAGTATGCGTGAAATTTTTACAACCTGAACTGACATACTTTGTTATTAAAAAGGTTATTAAGAAACTTAGTAACCTTGACACGCCATGATTTTTGTTCTGTATTGTTCTAGTTCAGATCATATGACTTTGGTAAACAAAACTTTTTCAAATATTAATAAGCATTGAGGCAGTTTTGTTACAAAACTCTTTCATTCTCTAAATACCAGGTGTAAATGAGGCCTTTGAGTATGCTTGAAAATTCTTTTGATATACTAAAAATGCAATCTTCAACATGGCGAAATAAGTGCGCCTTCTAAATCAAATAAAACTTTCAGCATAATTACTCTACATTACTCTAATATACTGATTTGCTCCTCAAGAAACATGTATTATTACTATCAAAGTTAAAACAGGTGTGCTGATTACTATTTTTGTGGAAACTGTGATAAAAAAAAATTCAGGATTCTTTGTTGAATAGAAAGTTTAAAAGAACAGCATTTATATGAAATATAGATATTTTGTAACATTATAAATGTCTTTACTGCTACTTTTAAATTCAATGCAGCAGTTGAATACGTTTTTCAAAAAAGGAAAATCTTATTCTTAAAACCACATTAGCAACTGTTTAACATACTGTACTTGTAACCAGCATGGAATCAGCCTCACATTTATTTGATCAAATATAAATCTTGTTATTATATATGCTGTTTTCTGTCGAAACAGTGATCTTTGAGATTTAGTCAGAAGTACTGTAAGTGTAGCACAGCATTTACTTTGAATCAAATGCTACTGTCAGATGAAGGAAAAACTGAAACAGCCTTCATGTCTCCCCATGGCAATTCATCCAAACATTCCTTGGGTTTGGACTTGCATGATCCAATTTCGTTCTACTCCCGTTTAAAACATAATTACCAGCCAGAAATCAAACATTTATATGATATCAATGGCTGCAGAGGATCATTAAAGTCCTACAAGAAAGTAAACATCTTGACTCCACAAGTTGCTCACAGACAGCCTCTCTCTCTTTCTCTTTCTCTCTCGGTCTCTCCCTCAGGACTTTTTTCCATTAACCCACCCTACTGATGCTCTTTCACTGTTTCCAGCCTCATCTAAGCTGCCAAGAGGAGAAATTACAGCAGAACACTGACTTTCCAAACCACCGGACTCTGACTTTGTTTTAAACAGGGATTCCAAGATCCTGGTGGTGTCAAAGCCGGACCTGATCAAATATCCAGCGAATCCGGGAAGATTGAGCTGGCGTGATATTGCGCTGTTTCTGTGGAGTTGTGCTGGAGGATAAACAGTTATGAGGTGGGAAAACCAGTTCTCTGAGGAGCCCAGATAAGAGCTTGTGGAGAGAGGCTGTGGGCAAACATAACAAGCTGTGTGAAGTTCTCCCCACTCAGTATAATCTTGCCGTCTGCATAACTCCAGCGCGCCGTAATGCCTCGGCCCTCTAAAAATAGGTCCCAGGACTGTGCTCTCATTTTAAAGGGGAAAAACAGCCAAAGTGTTGGAAATAATGATCAGAGTGCAAACATTTTATATTTTCAACCTCATAAGTATGAATATTTCTTAATTTCAATGGCTGATGTTATTATTTTGACAACATAAAAAAAGGTTAAAGATACAATGCTGTGCAAAAGTAAGTGCACCCTATGAAAAGTAGTTGTTTTTTTAAACATATGTGGCCATTTTGCTACATACATGGATAACATTATTGAGTAAATATTATATAATTTAACACAACAGCGGTCATTGTTAAGACCAAATATATTGTTATCATAAACAGCTTTCATTTGCCTTTCATTCATTTATATCTCTAACAATTCCACATATTCTGGTCACTCAAACATATTTTAAAAGATCAAGTCATGAGTCAAACTTGACTAAAAGAATAAGAGTTTAACTTACCCTTGCTGTTTTAGTGTGATCGGACACACTCCTCTGCAGGCTCAAATCTGCTTGTGTTGCGCAGCAGTGCTGGAGTCCTCCGATCCGTCCGTCTGTCAAACCCTCAACAGCTGCCTTCCATAAATCTGATTCTGGATCAGTCTCAGTGCGGACACCCTCCCCAACCCTCCTTTCAGGATCTCACATATCCTTCAGAGGTCTCTACACCTCGCATTAAGCACATGCGAGACTTTACTGAACACTTAGTGGATTCATTAGCGAGACTCAAACACCAGTAGCTGGTTGTGTTGTTTGTCAGGGAGAGAGGGAGGGAGGGAGGGAGGAAGGAAGGGTAGAGCGCGCAAGAAGAAGGAAAAAATGACTGTCAAGAGATCATTTTCTGCACTTGTTTGACTTTTATGCATGCGAGTCACTTTGTAAGCATGAGCTCTGGATAGGAAACTAAAGTTAGCGGCTTTGCTCATTGAGGATCTGCTTGTCTGTTGGACAGCGAGTCTTGCTCTATAAAGGAGTATTAATAGATGCGTCTCTCTGCCAGCTGCAGCAGCGGCTTCAGGCTTGTTATGCACTGAGTTTTATGTTGTATCTCTAACATAGTTTGCATAGATAAAAGTCAGAATGGTCCTTATGAAAACTGGTATAAAACAAACCCCAAAATTAGTTAATCCAGAGATGGAAATGGGAGCTCCACACTGTTATAACAGGGTCCCACCAGGGTCCTTAAAAAGTCAATTCAGTTGTATAAAAATTGAGCTCGTAAAAGTCTTAAATGGTATAACATTTTTTTGAAGAGGTCTTAAATTTGAGGAGAGATAAACAGGAAGTTTTTGGGCTTTTAGTATTAATCTGTTAGCCTCATCTCTAGTGATCTGACAGAATTCGCATTTAGAAGATATAAGCATTCAAAATGTAGGCCCTGTCCCAAATGGCACACTCTGGACTTGTGGACTTCATGTCACACTTTGGTGACATGTAGTGCAGACCTATAGGGCCCTTGGTGCGAGTCCACGAGGGCGCACTGAGAGGTATTTTTGGGCAGACCGGAAATAACGGTCTGGTTGTTGTTGGACAGGAGAAATTACATTGCCCTCCGACGTCTTATCTCCATGTCAACTACACAGCCTGCTTATACAGTTCTATATTTTGATATCATGTATGCCACCTGGGCATTAGACAATAGATACATCATGCTTATTTAAATGATGTATACAGATGTACATAATAATACATAAGGTCGATGACCATAATGTTTGTATAAACTGTAGGTAACAAACAACTGGTAAAATATACTAGGTAGGTCATAAAAAACTTAATATTTTCTTCTCAGCCATGTTAACAGTTAGCCTGGCTCCGCCCTCCTACGTACTTCCGCTCAATTTTCTTTTTCCTTCAGAACTACGTCTGGGATTGTGGTATATTCTTGGGTTTTCTCCAGTCAATTTTTTACCGGTCCAATCAGCGAACAGAGGGAGTGGCTGAGAACGATGACGTTGAGGTTGTGCGCTAGTTTGAGTTGTCATACGTCACGACCAAACGTTAGCGATTGGTTATGGCAGATCCAGAGTGGCTCTGGGCAGATCCAATAGTTTTAAACTTCAACAGAGTACCCGCCTTCAAAGAAGTTAAAGCTTGTCAATGGAGAGAGGCCAGACTCTCTGTACAAATGAAATGTACGAGAGTCTGGTAGAACCAGGCTAGTTAACAGTTGTCCGTGAGTGAAATCTCCTCCCATCCGTTGTCTGATTGGCCTTTCGCAAGGATTCCTGGGTAGTTAAAGTGTGTGGAGCCTGCATCCATGCGGGCTTCGCGGAAGACTGCTTCAAGGGTACAAAGGGGGCGCTGCTGAGCACACTTCAGAGCGTAAAATGCTGAATGGGACGCCCTACAGTCTCATAGACTCAGCGAGCATGCGCAATTTAAGTCCACGAGACCAAAAGTCCACATGAAGAGCGCCAATTGGAACAGTGCGCCCTTTCACACCTACCTTGATTGGTCCGGATTTTCTGACTTTTCAGTTTGATCCGAACCAAAATTACAGGTGTGAAACCTCCCCCGGACCACGGTCCGGACCAAACAGACGAAATTTGGTCCGATGAAAAGAGGTAGTCTTGGTCCGGATCAAACTGAACAAAGGTTTGGTTCATTTCTAGTGTAAAAGCATTGGACTTTCAGACCATTTACAGGAAGTTCAGGTGGTTCTTCTCGCGTAGCTGAAGAAGACAAATATAGCAGGAAAAATTAGCCGTGGTAGCACATGGGGAGATGAGGAGACAAGGTTTTTAATTGAAATATGGTCTGACGACATAATAAGTCAACTGGAAAAAACGTTTGCCATCTTCTCCTCCTTTCCCACCAGCGAGAAAAATAAAAATAATAATAATATTTTTGAAAGAATGGTCACTAATATCATTCTTTGTCAATCTAAATCATTCTAAAATGCTGATTTGCTGCTCAAAAACATTTATTATTATGATCAATCTTGAAAACGGTTATACTGCTGCATTTTTGTGGAAACCAAACATTTTGTGAAAATGCTACTTTTTTTCAGGACGATGAATATAACGTTCAAAAGAACAGCATTTTTTTAAAGTGGAAAACTTTTGATACATTCTAAAAGTTTTTTTATTGTACATTTTTGATCAATTTAATGCATCTACGCTGAATAAAAGTATTAAGCATCCTAAATGGATAAAATAAAAGCATCTTAAAAGAACACTGATGGGCAGAATGAGAAACTGTAGCGCTGTCAAAGCTTACGCTGACTCGTGCACATCCTGTGGCTCTTTCTGCATTCAGGGTGGAGGCAGAAGTGGGCAATGATAAGGCAAACAGCTGACCACATCCATCAATATCTGACCCCTGACTTCCCTCAGCCAGCAAAGACAATGACGGGTTTCATCTCGCTTTTATTTACCATTCCAAGCTGTCTGTAGTAAACAGAATGTATAATAAAGACCTGACTAAGCCCAGTGTTGGAAATGCTCTATAGAAGGGACATATCTGAATAGACTAAAAGGAAAAGACTGTTTCTCGTAAATGTGTAAACAAGTAGAAAATAAGCAGAGAGAAAATATGAATATAATGAAAATATAACACGGAAAAAAATGAGTATCCACATAATTCCATAACTGAACATCTAAAGTTGAAGCTAGCCTAAACCCATTTTGAGTTGAAAGTATACCAAGGAATTTTAAAGTGTGAAAACAAATGTCTATGTTCAATTAGAAATTGACAATAGTTTATATCCTCGTATTGCAAGCTTCACTGTGCATTAAATGTGCAAATTGTAACATAATTAGACCTTAAACCAAATTTTATTCTATAAAATAGGATGAATTCAGATTGATTGGGAAACTTTTTACCATCATCTCAATGACAAAAAGTGCCACAATCAACCTGGATTTACCCTAAGTGTAGTACCTAACTAACCTGGTATGAGTCATTAAAAGTAGGGAAGGCAATTTTCAGAGAGGCTAGCATTAGCGAGCTAGCTTTAAAAAGCATAAGATCCCACCCTCCCTTCAGTGTCTCCAAAACCAGGCCTTTCAAAACACATGAATGTACACAGAAGGGAGCAAACAAAAGCGTCCCGACGCGAGAGACTGCGGTAAACTACCTCATGTCTCAAAGCACGTAACATTGCAATAATAATAAACATAAAAAACTTAAAGAGCACTGACCTGTATCACCTGCAGATTCATTTCGCCGTTGACAGTGTTGCCATTGCAACGTGTGACGAACTGCTCCGAGTATAACGTCATGGGTTTCTCTTACAAATCGCAGCATAAGCTCATTGTTTTGGTTAAGGAGGAAATGTAAAAGATGGCTGCTGTTTCAGTTGCGGTGCTCGGTGACTGACGTCTGTCTAACTCTGTATATCATGAAGCACGCTTATGACGTGTGACGTCTGCGCGGAGATATGGAAAAATATATGTTGACAGGCAGGTAGGACATTCGGACCGAATGCAATGATTGGACGAACATTTTATGATCCTATGCCTTCAACAGATTTTCAACCAAATCTGGAACAAATCACATAGGGCCTACCGTGCCATTAATGGCAATGGAGATTAGTCGGATATAAAGCATTTTAATAATAATCTTGTTTAAAATATGTATATTATTATTTTAAATGATAAGTAATGAGTAAACTAATGTAAAATGTGATTTTCACAGGTTTGTATTTGCAGTAGGCTAGGCCTACCTGAAAGGTGTCCTACCTGTTTGTCAAGTTTGTGTCTTAATTAGCTCTTTTATCTCTGCTCAGATATCACGATGCAGGGCATGAAGAACAGGAGGTCATCATCGGATGAGTGTCTTGTCGTCTTTCTTCATGTGTAGACCTTGGTCTTTTGCTTTATGAACAAGACCATTCAAAATCTGTATAGCCTACTGAATTTAGATACATTGACGCAAGAATGTTCACACAATTAAATAGAAGGTAGCCGCTAAGCATTATATAACTATTCATAACTGGGATTATTTACATATTTCACTTAGATAGTTAAGTTATGTGTTAGGAATGTTCTGATAGTTCGTCACCGTTTCCCACGAAAGTTTACATTGCCTCCAGAGGGCGCGTGGGAGCTCAGAAACACTGATCTCAATTCAAACTGCATGCAGATTTTGTTGCAGAAGTCTTTAAAATGTGCACATTAAAACGTTACAAATAATGAATTAAAGATTGGTAACTGAATAAAAAAATTAAATGGGCACAAAATATATATTTAAAATGAAATCTGTATTATGAGTAATCAGAAACCACCGCGATTAGTCCATCCTGAAAGCGCGGCGGAAAGTAACAGATACCACGTGACAGTGCTTTCTCCTTAATCTTCTTCAGTAGCGGTTTGGATAATAATTTACACGGTAATAAGAATGATACTGAGAATCGAGTGATAAATTGAATACGTTAAAATAAGATAATTATTACAGGAAAGATGCTGGAAATAAAATATAAGCCTTGGCCAATCAGTGCGTTCGGTGGTTTTATGGGAAATGTAGTTTCCAAAATCAAACTATAAACACATTAATTCAACCCTTTACAAGAAAATACTGCATGATAATACTTTTGATATGTTTGAAATATAATTTATGTATGCGGTCTTGCATTGTCTGCCTGTTTACTATTTGTACATTTTCTACTTGATTTCCTCACGCCACAAAGTCACATGACTGCGCCTTTGACAGGAAGAAAATGGCGATCTTCAGTGTATTTGTTGTCAATAAAGCTGGTGGACTCATCTACCAATACGATAATTATGTACCTCGAACTGAAGTCGAAAAAACGTTCAGCTTTCCTCTTGATTTAGTTTTAAAGATTCATGATGAGAAGGTAATTGTGTCATTCGGGCAGCGGGACGGGATCAGAGGTGCGTGTTTATGTGTCTTCAAACCATCCCATGTATTAATACACATTTGTTGGTCAGTTAACCTTCTTTTCTTGTGAATTATAATTGTTTTCTTTTGTGTAGTCGGTCACGCTCTTCTTTCCATTAACGGAGTGGATGTGAGTGGCAAGTACACGGCTGAAGGGAAGGAGATACAGGAATATCTGAAAGATCCTGCTAACTATCCGGTGTCCATCAAATTCGGCCGACAGAAACTCTCATCCAATGAGAAACTCATGCTGGCCTCAATGTTTCACTCGTGAGTAGATTTCCTTAAATAGATATTCATATTTCACTACTTTATTGTAATGTTGTTTCAAACCTGTATGACTTACTTTCTTCATTGAAACACAAAAGGCTTCCGCATATCAGAAATATTTATTATTATCAATGTTGAAAAGAGTTGTGCTCCTTAATGTTTTAGTGGAAACTGATACATATTATTGAATGATTTTAAAGTTCCAAAGAACAGCATTTATTTTAAAATAGAAGTAATTTGCAACAATCATTTTTAAAATAAACTTATTAAACATAATTAGTAGCATAGCAACCATACATTTTTCATCAAAATGCTGTTATGTATTTTGAAACTGACTTGTTTTTATTAGATGTATCTTTTCCTGTCTTTTCTAAGGCTGTTTGCCATTGGATCACAGTTGTCGCCTGAAGTTGGCAGTTCTGGTATTGAAATGCTGGAGACGGATATGTTTAAACTGCACTGCTTTCAAACACTCACAGGTCTATGTTTTCTCTTGTTGAAATGACAAAATTATATGAAAGGTGCAGTAAGCGATTTCTGAGAAACACTGTTACCATACCATACCAACTTTATTTGTTAAGCACTTTAAAACAACCAAAGTTGACCAAAGTGCTGTACAGAAAAACTGTACAGAAAAAAGTGCTGTACTATAACATGCAATTAATAACCACACAATAAAAAAACACTAAAAAACACACTTAAAATAACAAATTAATACTGTTGATATTTAAAATCAATCCAAGCAAACACACTCCCTCCCTTCATTGCTCCGCCCCCAAAATGCACAAACACGCAATGCAAGAATCTTTTTATCATACCTGAAGCGAAGCAAAATTATGCTTCGTGAAAATTATGTACAAAAAATGAACATACAGCACACAAGAGTACAAGCAAGAGTTGATTGTTAGTCGTCAGCAGCTCCAGACAAATGACCCTCAAAACTGTCCTGTTACTAGAGGTAACATTACAACAACAGCATATCTTGGTTCTGTGAAACCGCAAAGCAAATGTTACTCGCATATGGAGAAGAAACAACACAACCTCAGCGTCCGTTTTCAGGCCTTCCTGCTTCGGTCTCTCCAGCGCTGGAAAGCTTTTCTAATATTAATACGTGTCCTAAAGCTCTCGCCTGATCATAACTCTTCTTTTTCCAGTGATATTCCTCTGACCTTTTCTCTTTTGTAATGTCTCTCTGCCATCTCTCTTTCTACAGTCTTCCTTCAAATCTCCCTCTCGCTCTCTCTCCTCCCACATCATGAGTGGACACGCCCCCTACTGCTGATTGGCTACAAGTGTGTTGTGCTGCTTGGTCCTATCCAGTTTCTCAGAAATCGCGTCCTGCACCTTTAAGTCATAGAACGATGTGTTAATTTGGTGCCAAACAAAACCAGTGATACTGACATAACTTTTTGTGTATTTTTGCAGGTATAAAGTTCATTGTATTGGCAGACCCTCGGCAGTCTGGCATCGATGCCCTCCTAAGAAAGATTTATGAAATCTACTCAGACTTTGCACTGAAGAATCCTTTCTACTCTTTAGAGATGCCTATCAGGTGATTTTTTTTATTATTATTATTACAAACATTCTAGATTTTATGAGCTTTGCATGCAGTTCAATTCGATGCAAGTATTTGATGCAACAAGGTTGTGTATAACCCAAAAAAAAAAATCATGATTTCTTTCAGATGTGAGCTTTTTGACCAAAACCTAAAGATGGCTCTGGAAATAGCAGAGAAAGCTGGGACATTTGGACCCGGATCCTGAACTGGACTTCTTACATTGAGTGTGTTCATCCACCTGACAAGATCTCCAGAAGTTCTGCAGTCAAACGTGTCCAGAGAAATGTTTGGGTTGCTGAGATAAGGATTTCCAGGCTTTTTTCCTCAAGCTTAAATGATTTAACTCATTTTAAGACCACTGTAACTGGCTCTTTTATGTTCTTTTTTGAAACGAAGTCCCACATTTACAGTGAGACATAACCTTTGTAAATAATGTAAATGGACAGTTTAAGTTTGTAATGTGATCTTGCGCAGAACTTCTAAACAAGATGGAGGACAAGATGGAGGACGAATACGTTTCATCGAAATATGTTTATTGGTGTCTATCTAAATGAAATGAAATGAAAATTACTTGTAATTTGCGTTCTGTCAACTGATTATAAAAAAAGTCTACTGTATCAATACTCGGATCAGTTTCAGTCCAAAAGTTTAAAAAAAGGTCAAACAATATCATGAATATGTAAATCTTTTATTTATATAAATTCATTCCATTGTGCTTTCATTGTGCATTAAACAGTCACGTGATATAACTTACGGTCAGGTCATGTATTTCATCATACACACTACATGATTTTGTAATACTACAGATACAGAGGTAGGACCAGTTAAAGCTCTGAAACGGATGAAAAGTACAAGAAATAATGTTAGTCATTTAAAACCACTAAAGAAATGGCTTTAACATGCCTTATTAAACAATTAATTAGTGAGTTCTGCAATGCAAGTCAAATGAACAATGTAAAATACTGTTATCCGTTTTTAAAATGAACAGAATAAATAACAATGTGCTTCTGAAAGTGACACAACATGGTATCTGATTTTGTACATTGGTAAAAATATAATGTAATATCTTTGGAATAGATATCCACATTGAATTCATCCATTTTTCATAAACACAAAAGTTAAATCCTAGACATTTTCAGCAATTTTGCATTGTGCCCTTTAAACCGTATCTTAAAGACTAGTGAAAAGACATTTAAATACTCTGTTTAGTCATCCTTCTTGGGTACTCTTCCCATCTTTGTGCGTATATTTCGGAGCAGGAAGTATCCAATTGTGGTGACAGTGCAGGCTACTTCTGCTACCCAGAATGCTGTGTTCCAGCCATAGTGTTTAGCAACGGTGCCAAATGGCAACCCTGACAGGAAACCACCAACTGCGGGCAAAACAAACATAAAAGCACATTAGTATTCTTTGAAATAGGCAACTGGCTATGTAAATGTAACGACTTTTGGAACGCTAATTTGGGTTGGGAATCGGATACTTTATTATAAAATATAAAATGATCGATTCCTCTAACATGAATTTAAACCATTCAAGCGCAAGAAGACCCGCGCACTGTTTTCTGTGTTGCACACATTTAAAGCGTCCTCACAGAAAGCCGCCTCTTATACGGACCCTTTCGTGTTTTTTTTACACTTGAACGGACAAATACACACAAAGTTAAGTCAAAATATCCTCATAAACAATGTCTAAAGTGTACGTAAACTGCTGACAAAAAAACGCATGTGTAACAGTATATTGGATCCGTGCAGCTCTTAAAGTGACAACAGCCTAAAATTGTGCGATTGCTGATTTGTTTAATTGTTAACTTGCCTTTAATAATGCTTGACATTTATATTTATGACCCTGAACCACAAAACCAGTCACAAGTCGCACGGGTATATTTGTGGCAATAGCCAACAATACATCGTATGGGTCAAGATCGATTTTTCTTTTATGCCAAAAATCATTAGGATATAAAGTAAAGATCATGTTCCATGAATATATTTTGTAAATTTCCTTCTGTAAATATATAAAACATTTATTTTTGTGAGTGAATGCAGCACAATCGTGAACATAAATGCACAACTTTAGAGGCGATTTTCTCAATGTTTTGATTTGTTTGCACCCTCAGATTCCAGATTTTTTTTTTTTTTTTTTTCTATTGACTCATGTGACTGGTTTTGTGGTCCAGGGTCACATTTGTTAGGCTAGTTGTTTTTGCTAGGGTATTTTTAAATATTTTTTTATTGGAATCGAAATTAGGAATCAATGAAAATTGTAATCAATAAGCAGGCTCGGAATCGTTAAAATTCAAACAATACCCAATCCTAATGCTAATAGGATACATACGGTACTCTAGAAAACACAGAATAAAAGTCCTAACACTGATGTTATTACGGCTTATTTTATTCTACAAGTACCTGACAGATAAAAACATACTTGTAGAATACATTTTGCAGCAAAAGCATCAGTGTGGGACTATGGGACTATGAAATAAAATGGAGAAAATGGTCACCGTTTGCCATCAGGGCAACAATGGCATGAGAGGTTCCACAGTAGTTCGATGGAGCGCTTTCATTCGCAAGAACTCCAAACAAGGCAATCGGTCCATAGGAGGAAAAGCCAAAAGCAGCACCCAACAAAAGAATCCAGGCCTGTGTGTAAAATTATAATGAAACCAGTACATTACAGACCCCATAAATGCAGTTTGGGCAGGTTTGTCTTTTTTTATTTGTTTGTTTGTCACAAAATAATGTGCTAATTGCTAGTCATTGGAAGGTGGTACTAAGGGGGAGGGACATTCTCTACTAGAAGCATTTGATTGGACAAAAATCTGTGTAGTACAGGATGAGTCATCAATATTATCTGTCAGTTTTGTGTAAAGATGCTGAACTTACATTTGAGCTGTGTGCTGTGACAGTAGTGCGGAAGAGGTACATGGAGACACACATCCCAGCCATCATGGAGAGCAACAGCCCATGGCGAGGGTTTCCATACAGACGCAATCCATGCTGCAAATACACCACTTTAGATACACTACTGTTCAATTAGAAATTAGTACTTTTATTCAGCAAGGACACATTCAATTGATCAATAGTGACAGTAAATACTTTTACAATGTTACAAAAGATTTATTTTCAAATAAATGCTGTTCTTTTGAACTCTCTATTTATCAAAAAATCATGGGGGGGAAAAAGTATATTTTGGTCGTACTTTATGGCTCATTGTTTGTCATGCATGGTATTTGGATTTAATTTATATAGATACTGGTAGTGTAAACTCACCTTTGAAACGGCCCTGTCTGACAGGAATCCTGCGGCTAAACTACCCAGAAGTCCTCCCATCTCCAGGGCACTCATAAAGGAACTGCCTGTGGAAATCAGCAGCAATACACATTTTTGTCCATAACCCAAAAGTCTCATCATCACACACTCAGCAGGGTATTTCTTAAAGAGGACATATCAAGAGAAATATAAAATAAAATTGTATTTTGAAAGTATCTATCAAAACATACTTTCACTTTTTTTTTTATTGAATTGAATTGAAAATATCTCCATAGTACAAAAAGCTGCACCTATCTATGGAAGCTTGTTTCTGCAACAGAATAAAAATAAAAAATAAAGGTAATTGCAACTTTTTAATCTCACGATTCAGATTTTTTTTTCACAATTGCGAGTTTGTATCTTGCTATTTAGATTTTTTCCCCTTATAAATTTGTTTACATCTCGCAATTCTGACTTTTTTCCTCAAAAATCTGTTTATATCTCGCAATTCAATTTTTTCCCCTCATAAATCTGTTAACATCTCGCATTACTGATGTTTTTTCCCTCATAAATCTGTTTACATCCCACAATTCAAACGTTTTTTCCTCATAATTCTGATAATTCTGAGTTTATATCTCGCAATTCGTACTTTTTTCCTCATAAATCTGTTTACATCTCGCAATTCAAAAGTTTTTCCTCATAATTCTGATAATTCTGAGTTTATATCTCGAAATTCTGACTTTTTCCCCCTCATAAATCTGTTTGCATCTCGCAATTCAAAAGTTTTTCTTCATAATTCTGAGTTTATATCTCGCAATTCTGACTTTGTTCCCCTCATAAATCTGTTTGCATCTCGCAATTCTAACTTTTTCCTCATAATTCTGAGTTTACATCTCACAATTCAAACATTTGTCCTCATAATTCTGAGCTTATATCTCGCAATTCAAACGTTTTTCCTCATAATTCTGAGTTTACATCTCACAATTCAGATTGTTCCCCCTCATAAATTTGTTTACATCTCACAAAAGTTACTTTCTCGGAATTCAAATTGTACTTCTTGCAAATCTTTTTTTTTTTTTCACCACAAAATTAAAAACGTAATTGCGACTTTTTCATCTCACAATTATAATTTTTTTCTTGCAATTGCGATTCAGAATTTTTTCTTAGAATTGCGAGTTTACATCTTGCAATTGTGCGATATAAACTCTATTATTTTTTATTCCCCTGAGGAAACAAGCTTCCACACCTTCAAGACCCTCATCATCAGGTCACATTTGAAGCCTACACTGAAGCCTAAACACCAAATACTTTGGACCACACACAGTACCCATTAGTGCTGACTGGCCCATGTCCTGGATGAGGAAAAGTTGTCCCCAGTCAGTGTAAGCAGTCTTCACCCCAAACACCACCAGATAGCCCAACGATAACACCCACAGATACGGAGAAAAGATGAACTCTTTGAAGGTGCTTTCATTTTTGCTGGAACCTGAAATCAAAGGTAGAGACCAGATGGATCAAATCTACTGTACAACTGTTATTGGACGAGAGACAGAAAAGTCCATTGGTTCAACATGAGTGACCTTCGACAGAAAAAAACATGAATTAACACACAGACACAGTAAAACACACCCCTTTGTACTCTGTTTTGGTCCAATAGTTCATTCTTCAAAGAACTAGTGAGTGAAACCTTTGATCTAATGCAGACTTCCACAACATCATAGAACAGCAATGACCTATATAAGCAAAACCAGTCATAGTAAAGACAACCGAGTATGGGAAATTAATACAACATGAAGCAGCATTCCCATCTCGTTTTAATTCCTTATCGTGACCTATTTCCTACTGGTATAAAATGCACATGCATGAGGGTTGTGAAGTCTTCATACCTCCTTTGCCTTTCTTTGCACCAGCTTCAATATTAGGCAGGCCGACTTCACTGGGCTCATTTCGGATAATAAGCAGACAGAAGAAGGACATGACCACACAGGTCAGGCCGGAGATGGACAGCGTGGACCTCCAGCTGTAGCTCTGGGCCATCAGTGTGGCAATTATGGGCCCCAGACCCCCAGCCAAATTCATACTACAGGACAGCACTGCCCACCAGGTCCCAAACTGAGATGGCTCAAACCACTATTGAAACAAATCAATTATTTTTATATGCAGTACTGAATCTGAAATATAGGTATTATATAAAGTATACTGCAGTTTAAGAATTATATATATGTGCTGGTCATGAAAAAGTTTATTTAATTCAGTAATTCCATTCAAAAAGTGAAACTATATTATATTCATTCATTACACACAGACTGATATATTTCAAATGTTTATTTCTTGATTATAACGGACAACTAATGAAAATCCCAAATTCAGTATCTCAGAAAATTTGAATATTACTTCAGACCAATACAAAAAAAGGATTTTTAGAAATGCTGGCCAACTGAAAAGTATGAACATGAAAAGTATGAGCATGTACAGCACTCAATACTTAGTTGCGGCTCTTTTTGCCTGAATTACTGCAGCAATGCGGCGTGGCATGAGTCGGTCAGTCTGTGGCACTGCTCAGGTGTTATGAGAGCCCAGGTTGCTCTGATAGTGGCCTTCAGCTCTTCTGCATTGTTGGGTCTGGCGTATCACATCTTCCTCTTCACAATACCCCATAGATTTGCTATAGGGTTAAGGTCAGGCGAGTTTGCTGGCCAATTAAGAACAGGGATACCATGGTCCTTAAACCAGGTACTGGTAGCTTTGGCACTGTGTGCAGGTGCCAAGTCCTGTTGGAAAATGAAATCTGTATCTCCATAAAGTTGGTCAGCAGCAGGAAGCATGAAGTGCTCTAAAACTTCCTGGTAGACGGCTGCGTTGACCTTGGACCTCAGAAAACACAGTGGACCAACACCAGCAGATTACATGGCACCCCAAACCATCACTGACTGTGGAAACTTTACACTGGAAGCAACGTGGATTCTGTGCCTCTGCTCTCTTCCTCCAGACTCTGGGACCTTGGTTTCCAAATGAGATGCAAAATTTGCTCTCGTCAGAAAAGAGGACTTTGGTCCACTGTGCTTTATTAAATCCAGAGTCAACGCAGCCGTCTACCAGGACATTTTAAGAGCACTTCATGCTTCCTTCATTTTCCAGCAGGATTTGCACCTGCCCACACTGCCAAAAGAACCAAAACCTGGTTCAATGACCATGGTATTACTGTGTGATTTCATGTAATATTTTAATTTTCTGGGATTTTGATTTCATGGGTTTCATAAGCTGTAAGCCATAATCATCAATTATAACAAATAAAGGCTTGAAATATCTCACTTTGCATGTAATGAGTCTATATAATATATTAGTTTCACCTGTTAAGTTGAATTACTGAAATAAATCAACTTTTTGATGATATTCTAATTATATGACCAGCACTTGTATATATAGCCTACAGGTGGAACTCGAAACTTAGAATATCACGCAAAAGTTAATTTACTGAAGACTGTTCTACTAAAGAAAAGAAGACAATATTGTTCATGTAAATTTAAAAATTTACTAATACATTAAAATCTTAATTTTAATATTGTTGTTTGTGGTCGATCTAATGACATGGTAAACACTTTGTCACTCTTTCCAAAAAATATGAAGTACCACAACAGTTTTTAACATAGATAATAATTATATATAAATCTTGAGCAGCAAATCAGCATATTAGAATGATATTTGAATGACCATGTGACACTGAATGATGCTAAAAAAATATTCAGCTTTGCCATTACAGAAATAATCCATATTATAATATATTTTACATTTTAATAATATTACTGTTTTTACTGTATGTTTGATCAATTAAATGCAGCCTTGATGATAAAAAACCTTTTATGCAATGGAAAGGTTCCATAGATGTTAAAGGATCTTCATGGAACCATTGATGTCAATAAAGAACCTGTGAATATGTATTTCTATGTACAGTACAATGCAAGTCCATCCATAGACTACAGGAACGGACCCATACCTTGCGTAGTACTTTTGCACATGGTGGCCATCCTAGACCTTGACCCAGTCCGTTCAGAAACCACAGGCCTGAGAACACCATCACCGAGGAGGACTGAGAGAAAAGCACGTTGATGCCGCCAACCGCAAACAGCCCAATAGAGAAAAGCCATCGTGCGCTCATCTGATCGGACAGCACACCGCTTATGAACTTGCTAATGGCGTAGGCCAGCGACTGACTGCTAGTGATAAGACCTGCAGAACACAGAAGAAATAAACATTGATTAGACTTCAGAAGAAAGTGATTACAGTTCAGAATCACTCAAAAACATATGGGTTTGCAAAGATTGGACAAAAGAGAAATTCTTTAGGCGTTATCACTCTTCATTGGCTTATCAACTGTAAATTCAGTGATAAGAGCAATTCAATCACTGTGTTGATAAAGTAGGCTAGATCCGGGGAAACACACCAAAGCGGACTCTCTCATTTTAATATTGTTGGATCTCATGACACGTTAAACATTTTGTCAGCAAAAGGATTTATGTGCCGTTCAGAAAATAACACTGTTCAGCTCAATCAGCCCACATGTATGAAATTAATGATAAAGGAATATGACATAACAGGCCAAATTTGTGTGTAAATGTTGCTACTTTTATTATAGTTGATCATATTCTGTTTATAAAATCATGACTGACGTTTAAAGGAAAAAAAGTTCAGTTGCATATTCTACACTGTTAGACATAATACTGCTTTTTTAACAGGATGTAACGTAGATATGTGAATCTGTAATATATGTTCTGATATTTAATTCATTTATTTGATGAAATTTCAGTTAGGTAGTGTAACAGGGTGGAATGTGTGAACAAACAAGATATGTTGATAAAACACCAAAAAGATCACAACTAAAAAGCAGCATTGACATATGAGATGTTTTCTTCTATTTGAATTTCTCAAAATAAAATACACCTGCATTTCATACACACTAACAGGGTGGAAAGGCATATTGGAGATATGTTTTATCAATTTTGGGTTTTTTTCTTAAGATTTTTACATGTTTTTGAAAGAAGTCTCTTCTGCTCACCATTTTTATTGTTTTATTGTGAAGTATTATTACAATTTAAAATAACTGTTTTCTATTGTAATATACTTTCAAATGTAATTTATTCCTATGATGCAAAGCTGAATTTTCAGCATCATTACTCCAGTCATCAGTGTCAGATTCAGAATTTGCTGCTCAAGAAACATTTATTATTATTATCAAAGTTGTTTTATTATTATCAACAGCTATGCTGAAACAGTGCTAAAACAATTTTGGAATTCTTTAATGAATAGAAATTTCATAAGAACATAATTTATTTTGAAGTATTTACTTTCACTTTTGATCAATTTAATGCATACTTGCTGAATAAAAGTATAAAACAAACAAGATTTTCTTCAACAGTAGTATACATATATATATATATATATATATATATATATATATATAGGCTATATATACTTTTATTCAGCAGGATGCATTAAATAATTTAGATTTTTTTCATGCAATCTATAACATCTGCTTAATAATGTTATTTTATAATATTTGTCTGTTCATGACATGAGTTTTAATTAGAACAAAAAAAGATGACAGTCTCAAACATGTTTTCTCTATTAGGAAATACATTATCGATGACTGGTAGTGTACTGTTTATTCAAATATGTGTATTATGTTCTGTTGACATCCGGCTAAATCAGAATATAATAATCCTTTTGGGAGCTTTTGTTTTTGGGCACTGAATATCACTGCCTTAGTGCTTTCTGTCTATTGTTTATCATACTCACTGTAATTCCAACGTATGTGTAATAGGTTATAAACATGAGTGTGCACATGACAGAGAGGTAAGACAAAGTACAAGCTATAGTTGCACATGCTCACCCAGATCATCCTTATCCAGCGGGATCTCCTGCATTACAGAGGGCATCACGAAGGAGAATGTCTTCCGGTTAAAGTAATACAGCGTGTAGCCCACAAACATGGCCAGGAATATAGTAGCTCGGTAGTAGCCATATCCACTCTTCGCCATGGTTGGCACAACTTTAAAAACGATAAGGAAGGAAACGTAAGGGTCTTCTTCAGCTCGACACAGTTACCAGGAGCATCTGAGGGCTATGAACTCACGAGTGTGGATCTGTGGAACATGAAGAGCTGGTGAGGTCCGGGGAAAGAGCTGTAATCAATGGCAGGGTTAATGGTCAACCTGGCAGAGATCTTTGGAGTGTTCTCCGGCAAACAACTGTGTCATGGGACGAACTGTTGCATACTCTACTGAACTAAAACGTTTCCTTTGCACTTGCAGCAGGTCTACTCTAGACAATATGTTTTCTATTATTTCTACTTTGTTGTTATCTTAAACTTGTTGTGAAGAGTGTGTTATTGAAGATCCCCTAATCTGAGGAGTTTAATGATTGACGCGGGGGTCTGTATGTGACAGTTTATTGGTTTGACTATTGGCGGCGTGTGTTGTGTAAGATTGCACTATGGTTGTGAATGCTCTTTAGGGGTCAAGCACCAAATGTGCACCACCAACAGCACAATGTTGTCTAATTATAACTGTGTAGTCTAGAAATGTTTTTCTGGCTGAATTAAATGTATTCCTTGCTTTGAATCGGAGTCGATTTTACAGCCTTTTAAACACTTCCCTGCTGAGAAAGAAAAAGGTAAAACAAGCCAAACCCAGACAGTAACATAGTGTCTGCCCAGATCCGGCCCACGTCTGGTACATGTGCGTACACGGCCGAACTGTTCAAGTTGCCTGGTCCAAGCCTGGTCAAAGCTGGTTTAGCAGACTGGTTTTAGCCTCTTCTTTAGATGATCAGGAAGATCTTAGCTTGTGAGGCTAATCTAGCTAAAACCAGGTCAAACCTAGGTGTGGTCACATTAGCACCATTTCGGTTAAATTTCGCAATATATAGCGATGCACAGGTCACACAGAAGTCGCTTTCAAGCGAAGCAGCCTTCTGTTGGTCAATGCAGCGAATTTGCATTATTGACTGCTTTTTTAAATGCTCACGCCACACCATTCGCATCATAGGCCTATCGTTTGCATCACTCATTTTAGCATGTGACGCGTTAAAGTCATGAAATTAAAATGTAGCTACGTTTTTTGGCTTTTAGTATGAATATGTTAGCCTTACTGTTATCTATAAGCTAGTGAGCTACAAAACAATGACATACTTAGCATTTAGAAGATATAAGCATTCAAAACTTACAGTCTCTCACTTCCACTAATATGGATCAATGATTTTGATGACATCACACTGCACTTCAGCTTCTCATCAGATTTTCTGTCCAATCAAATTATCTCTAGAATCTAAAGCGTCCCGCCCCCTACATTACAAATAGACACTGAAACTGAAGCTAAAATCAGTCACATAGTGCACCATATTGTGATATTTCAGGCTGCATCCGAATTCGCATACTGTACAGTAGCAACTACATTTGGTTTGAAACTTGATTTGTGACTGTTGTCACTGTCATGTGACCTATACGGGTCATTGAGGTGACCTATACGATACGGGTCACTTCACAACTCCTCTCCCGTGGTCACATGGGATAGTAAAGTGTCCATCAAATGCACACTTCAAAATCTCACGCAAGTAGTAGGTCATCCGGGTACTTTCTATGAATTTGGTCTATAATATGGCACCAAAAGTGCCTGTCCAACATTTTGAATTTTGCATGACATTCAATATACTGCATTTTACATTTTACCATATCAACACATACATAACCTAGCAACATGTGCGGAGGCTATCTGGTCAAAAACATAACCAAATTGCAATACGTTTTAATTATTTTTGCTTAACACTCTCAGTCCGCATTTATAATAATTTAAAAGTAAAAAATTATAGCCTACCACTTTTTCCTTGGTCACTCATATAGCCTGTCCACCAAATTTGAATTTGAATAAAAACCTAGTTTTTTATTCCTACTCGTATAGCCTAACATTCTGACACAATCTCAGTTTTTTTCTTTTCTTTTTTTTTGGCAACAGCGCCACGTATCGGTCAAACGTTATAAGCAATGTAAAATCATATGAACTGTATGTTCAGTCAAATGTAGCATATATCCTTTTCTTTCCTATTTAGTATTTATGGACACATTGTGGCTTGCGGAAATGCTTTGTGTTTAACATATGCTGACCTGACCGCAATACAACATACGGGTTTTTTCCGTCCTACTAATAGTTAAAAGTTGTAAAATGCTGCTGCTTTTTGCGCCGTGAGCTGTTCGAGACTGCAGCTCGCAAACGTGGCAACACAATCAGTACAACAATCATCTGTTAGCTAACCTGCTAGTAACAATGTCGTTTCTGTGAGTTAAGAGTTTAGTAGAAGGGTAATATAGAAAAAAAATCTGATAACTGATCATCATGAAAATAATAACATGCCTACTTCCGTGAACAAGAGGTTGCCTTTCGGATGTTTGTTCCAGCAAGCAAACACTTTTCATTAACCCTTTATCCACGACCAAACCATGTCGATCCGACACACGGTCCTTAAATGTTCATGAATGTTTTTTCTTATAGTCAGACATTAGTGGATCTCGTCTAAATGCTGTAAATGTAAATTCCTGAAATACTGGTCAAACTAGCCTAATTCAGTCCATTGCTTCCACCTATCGGACGAGTTAGCGTAACAACTCAAATGAAGGCTTATAAAATCATATTCTTCAAATGTTCTGCAGTGTTTTTATTACATGAATTGTGGATTTACACAAACTGTTTACTGCTGGGGAAGGAGGGATAAATGCAAATAGCCTATTGAAATTACTGCAATTGTTTTTACAAGCTACATTGTCATTTAAATGATACATTAAATGATCAGTGATAATATGAAATTGTAAACAAAATGTGATGTACACTACC
Source organism: Phoxinus phoxinus (assembly GCF_949152265.1). Lineage (NCBI taxonomy): Eukaryota > Metazoa > Chordata > Actinopteri > Cypriniformes > Leuciscidae > Phoxinus > Phoxinus phoxinus. Next base: position 36,033,421 of record NC_136879.1, on the reverse strand, counting down.
AAAAAAAATGGAGTAGGCCTAAAACAAAAAAAAATACTTTTAACAGGAAGAATGCGTTCATATCAAAAGTGACAGTAAAGAAATTTACAGTATAATGTTACAAAATATTTTGGTAACACTTCATTTTGATTGTCCACTTTAAAAATGCTACAAGTAACTTTGCAACTAGGCCTACATGTCAACTTACTCTCATTAGAGTATTAGCAGACTGTCTGATTAATATCTGCTAACTCTTTATTTTGATGGTCCTCAATAGACATTCTCCTGACTAACTTTGCAACATGTCAACTTATTCTACTAACCCTAACCATAAACAGTCTACTATACTCTAATGAGAGTTAGTTGACATGTAGTTGCAAAGTTACATTTAGAACTTTCCATTTATCAAAGAATTAAAAAAAAAAAAAAAACATTCCACAAAAATATTAAGCAGCACAACTGTTTACAACACTGATATAAAAAAAATGTTCCATGAGGACTTGTCATAATCCCAGCCTGTGCTTCCCTTGTGTGGACTTTTATGTTATTTCCTGTTCTGCACCATGGTTTGTAGTCCTCTGTTTTTCTTGTTGATTAGTTCGTTGATTGTTCCCAGGTGTGTCTTCTTTGACAATTACCCCTTGTATCAAAACCCCAGTTTTTTGTGTTCCTAATCAAGGCTTGTCCTGTTGGATGTTCTGTTTGGTGCACTCATTCAGTTCCCTGTGTTGGATTTGTTATTATATTTATTTTATTATTAAGCTCGCCACATTTGGATCCAACTCTCCTTTGTTGTTGACTTCACACTACATGCACAACAGCAGTTAAACAACATATTAGAATGATTTCTGAAGGATCATGTAACACTGAAGAATAGTAATGATGTTGAAAATTCAGCTTTTCCACCACAGAAATACAGTACATTTTAATATTTAAATTAAAAAAGTAATTTTAAGTTGTAATAATATTTGACTGTTTCATACTTGTTGGCAGCTTAGTATGTATTAAAGAGACAATCCCTCTGAATCCCCCAAAATCTTGGCACAATGGTGAAGATTCATAACCTCTTGCAAAGTATGAGCCCTCAAACCCCTTGTCTAGATCTTTATCCATAGTCTACACTACCATGTGTGACAGTAATAAAGGCAGGGCAATAAAGCACAATATATGAAGTGTACATAAGCGGGGAGATGGCAAGGATGATCATGTTTACCCTTTGCTCTACTCAGCACAGCATTTTCTGCAGCAGCTTCTGAATCTGAATCTGTTTTTGGATCAATAGCTTTTAAGGATGATATGCTAAATATTCTTTCTCATAGAGGTTACACAATCAATTTGAAGTTTGGATTGTTCTCTGGAGGTATAATGCAATTGAAGACCTGCTGGTTTTGTCATCTTTTTACATTTTATTTCTCGATAGTAATGGTTCAGTCAGATCCTTCTGGTAGGAGCAGGAGAGACTGTGGCTGCATTTGGTCTCGTATCAACTTAGACTTTGTCCGAATATTCCTGTTATGGTTTGTGATTGTTTTCTACACCTTGTTTGGGGCTGCTGTCTTCTCGGCCCTCGAGAGACCTTCAGAACTGGAGGCACATTGCAAATGGAACCGACAGCTGGCTGAATTTGTTCAGGATCACCAGGTTCCTCTGGAGGACTTGCGTGAGCTCCTGGGACACTATGAGGGGGCGATAGCCGCCGGGATTCAGATGGAACCACGAACACCCCGGTGGGATTTCTCAGGAGCTTTTTACTTTGTGGCAACTGTAGTCAGCACTATTGGTATGTCTGCTCGAGTGAATCATGACTGACTATCTGTCTGTCTGTCTGTCTGTCTGTCTGTCTGTCTATCTATCTATCTATCTATCTATCTATCTATCTATCTATCTATCTATCTATCTATCTATCTATCTATCTATCTATCTATCTATCTATCTATCTATCTATCTATCTATCTATCTATCTATCTATCTATCTATCTATCTATCTATCTATCTATCTATCTATCTATCTATCTATCTATCTATCTATCTATCTATCTATCTATCTATCTATCTATCTATCTATCTATCTATCTATCTATCTATCTATCTATCTATCTATCTATCTATCTATCTATCTGTCTGTCTGTCTGTCTGTCTGTCTTTTTCTGTCTTTTTCTGTCTGTCTGTCTGTCTGTCTGTCTATCTATCAGTCGACTGTCTGTCTTTTTCTGTCTGTCTGTCTGTCTTTTTCTATATATCTGTCGACTGTCTGTCTTTTTCTTTCTTTCTTTCTTTCTTTCTTTCTTTCTTTTTCTGTCTGTCTGTCTATCTATCTATCTGTCGACTGTCTGTCTGTCTTTCTATCTGTCTGTCTGTCTGTATTTTTCTGTCTGTCTATCTATCTATCTATCTATCTATCTATCTATCTATCTATCTATCTATCTATCTATCTATCTATCCATCCATCCATCCATCCATCCATCCATCCATCCATCCATCCATCCATCCATCCATCCATCCATCCATCCATCTAATTACATTTAACTTTCCATGTCATCTAATTGAAATGATAATTATTGCAATTATGAACCATAATAGTACAAGTTGTAATTAAAACATCTGTGTGAATTTGGTATTTAGCCACTAACATAATTATCTTTATTGACATAAAGTCCATTTATAACCGGAATAACCTTTTTACTCCATACATCTGTCCCGCCTGTATTTGAAGAAGCTTACTAACATTTCTCCCACTTTACAGACTCCATGTAGTAATTATCTTTGGAAGAAACAGCATGTTCACACACTTCAAGGTAGAATGGCTGTTTACACGTGATAACCATCTCCAACAATCTAGTTTTATCCGCCTCTGAGCTTATCTTTCAGTGGTGAAATAGCAAGAAAGTCAATTTCCTGATTCAAATCCCCAGGCCCCAGATCATAATAGCTTTGTAATCATGGATTCACGTAAGCAAATCTTAAAATGTACAATGTCCAATGTAATGTAGTCTGTCAATATACAAAAATTAAATGCGTACACGTCCCTTGCATAACGCAACAAAAGATTACCTCAAGATTATGGAACGATTCTCAAGACTGATGAAAATCTTGTTTTTGTTGTGGTAGAACAATAATTTCACTTTCTTGTAATTCCACTATATGTCAAAATGAACTGTTTATAGGCTATCATTCTGCTTTTTAGATTGAATTCAGGAACAGCGTATATCTACTCAGTATTTTTATATGGAAGAAATAAAAGTATGTATACACTTGTGTGTCCATATCAGGTTTTGGGATGGCAGCACCTGCTACGTTCAATGGGAAAATCTTCCTGATCTTCTATGGCCTGATAGGCTGCGCAACCACCATCCTATTCTACAACCTCTTTCTGGAACGCATGATAACGCTGATTACATTCCTCACACGCAGATGTCGAAAGCAAAAACAAAGGACAAAGCTGAGTAAAAAACACATTGTCCCGCATTTAAACACACAACCAGAAAATGGAGATGGTCTGGAGGAGGACTGGAAACCTTCAGTTTACTATGTAACCCTCATTTTGGCAACGGTTACACTTCTTGTGAACTGCGGAGCATCGGGCCTGTACTCGACTATGGAGGATTGGAGCTACCCAGAGTCTATGTACTTCTGCTTTGTGGCTTTCAGCACAATGGGTTTCGGGGACATGGTGAGCGGACAGAAGGCCCATTATGAAGCACGTTGGGTCTACCAGATAGCCAACTCTTTAATGATCATCCTTGGTGTGAGCTGCACCTACTCTCTCTTCAGCGTCACCGCCATCATCATCAAGCAGATGTTGAACTGGGTTTTGTCCAAGCTGTTCAGTCTGCATTGCTGTCGGTCTCAGGGCTGCTGCTCCGTCGCTGGTCTGAAAGTCAAAGAACCGGCCGATCAGCAGATCCAGAATACAAGCAACCATCCTGGCATCTGTCATGTGGTCAAGGCCTCTCACCCTTGCAAGTGTGCCAGCACTGCAGTAGAAACTGTGTGCCAGAGCCTGGATACAGCGAACAGCCGCCCAACCTTTGAACACGAAATCAGAGATTCGGAAAAACTGCCAAAGTGTGATGCAGAGAAGGAAGTTTTCAGTGCTGTCGGCAAGAACTGTCACCGTCATCATCACTTACAGGAGGATATGAGAACAGTTAAACTGTCAAATCAGCAACAGCAAGATATAAACATTAATGCAAAGCCCATACTGTAAAAAATAAAATAAAATTGGTAATTTAAGTAAATTGAAGAATTGCAGTAAAAACCTGTAAATAGTTTTACATTACAATGTGAAAATGTGAATTTGATTTAACAGAATTGAATTTACTTGTAAGTATATGTGAATTACCGTTTAATTTAGAGTGAACATATTGTATATTTAATGTGTACTTTTACAGTAAACATATTATTTCACACCACATACTAAATAAAATCTCCAAAATTGTGGCGTGAATTGTCACATGATTAGTTTTTGTAGCAATACTTTGGGCAAGTTTACATGGCAACGATGTACTAAGAATGGAAAAGTTTTTCCGAAATCGTTGTCAAAACGATCCTGGTTCACTCGGATCCGCGAAAATGATTAAAACCGCTGTAATCTGCTGCCAGGCCAGTAGGTGGCGATGTCCCTTTGTAAAGAGACACTATGCCCCTGTAGTCCTTATGTAGCGACGCCCCTTTTAAGGGCAGCGTTTGTTGTGTTCTATCTTATGGTTTGTATTTCCATCTTATTTATGAATGAACCAATCGTTTTAAAATCTTCCTGGTTTACTGACATTTGTTATGACATCTCCAAACATTACAATGTTCATGATACGTTTTGTTAACTCTACAATAAGTAAATCCACTTCACCAGCTTTTACTCTTGGACAGCGATGCCATAGAAATATGCAAAGTTATCGCAAAAACAGAAATTCTCAAGATGGCTGCTTTTCTCTGGCGCATAAGGTCAATGCGTGAAGTCATTGTTTTCACGAATTCGCAGTTTTGTAGTTTACACAGAGATGATAACGGTATAATTTTCAAAAACCTGCACTTTGAAACCCGTTTTCAAAACTTTGCATTTTCATGCCCCCATAATGCCGTTGTTATGAATGGGCAAAATGCATAAAAAGTTTTCTGTTTTTAGGTGAAAATGGTGTCTTGTAAACGGCCCCTAGAACTTTACAATGACGTTCTGATATGCATTAGTTACCATGAAATGACAATGAACTTGTAAAACAGTTATTAATCTCAGTTAATGTTAACATTTACTAATAGCTACATTATTAAAATCAAAATGAATATTGTTTAATGAACCTGAATTAACGTGAACTTACAATGAATATCTGCATTTTTATTTACTACGTTAGCAGAGATGAATAAATGCTGTAAGACATGTATTGTATTGCATATTGTTAGTCAATGGTATGCATTAACTAACGTTAAATGATAGAAGCTTATTGTAAACTCTTACCTTAAAGTTTTTCCCAAAATGATATTAAGTATTCATCTAACTTATTATCCCCTTCAAGACGACTACTACTCAATTATTTTTTCTATTCTGCACAATTGTTTTAATGCATGTGAACTTGTAATCCAAACGAGCAACAATACGATCAAATTGATGTTTAGTATTTGTGTATTGAATATATAATTAGGTCCAGTTATTGGATTCCATGTAATTTCAGTTCTGTCATGACATCTCTCTCAGTGTTCGGCATGGTAATGGATATAACAACATGATATGTTTGTGTCTATACTATAGGCAGAATAGATGCTAGTACATTGATATGGGATCCCTAATATGGGATTTGCTACTGCCAATACACACACGACACACTGCTGTGAGCAAGTAGGAGATGTTTCTGCTCTACATTATAGCATACATGAATTACCAGTTGCAGATCTATACAGGTGGAGCTGGGGAAGGTGGAGGGTTTCTGAAAGCGCGCTGCAAACTGCTACAGAAAATGCTGACCAAGTATTTGAAGGTTGAGCAGCGAGCTCATTGGCTACTGATACAGCAGGAACCAATCAGCTGTGCCCTATAGAGAATGATGTGATTGCAAGTTAATTAAGGACCTATCAGCCTGTGCCGAACTGTATTTGACAAAAAGTAAATCGATTACAAGTTCACAACAAAACCCAGAGTGTTAAATTAACACGATATAATTTGTGTAAAATAATATGTCAAAATTATGACTGTCGATAACGATTTTTTTAAAGTCATAATTTCGATTTAGTAGCCTATGTCATCATTTTAATGGCTATTTGTCATAATTATAATTAAGTCATAACTTTAAAACTTTTCATCTCACCACAATTCGTTTAATTCGCACCGTTATTTATAATCCACCAAAGCAGAAGAAGATAAACCTCAGTATGAAAAATGTATCTGTGCCTGTGGGTGGCATCGCATTGACGATTCATCCTCACACTCATAGCCTGCGACGTATGGCAAGCCGTCTTTACTTTTATTCATTCTCAAGATATGAGTTATTGATATCAACAATTTAATTTACACTCGTTAAAATGACCATTTCTGAAATCAGGAATTACATTTCCAGTTGTTATTTCTGATATCTGAAAATGTATTTCATTCTGATCAATAATTAGGAGAGTAATTTCAGATATTTAAAATGGCTTTATAGTAAAAATCACATTCATTATATCAGAAATGAACATGACAATATTGATAAAAATTAAAAAAAATTACTAGTAGCAATTCAATTGTTGATATCAAGAACAGACATTTGCCCAAGTAAACACGCAATTATTGATATAAAAAATATATGTTTTTTTTACTAGAATTGTATTTATGATATGTGAAATTGGAATTTCAACTAAGAAATCAATTCTTGATATCTGTAAGGTGATATGATAACCTTAGGCCGTGTGTCCACCAAAGCGTTTTTTCACGCGGCTGGCGTGTTTTTTCAATGGGAATGCTGCGTTTTTAGAACGCTAGGAGCGTAACGAGGCACTAAGCGAGTATTTAACGCTCAAGCGCTGAGAGCTCTGCGTTTTTTACAGGTCGCCGAGAGTTGAAGAATGTTCAACTTTGGGTAAAACGCAGCGCTCATCACTGTCACTTTTTAGCCAACCGTCCAATCACAGTGGAGGAGGGGCGGGACTAATACCACACAGACCAACGGATATTCTGTATCATAGCAACGATGCGTCTCAACTGAAAAAAAAAACTGCGCTGCCAAAAGGCTCTCAAGCGCCCGCAGCTCTGTGTTTTCAGCTGGCTAAAAACGCTTTTGATTTTTTACTTGAAATTCCAATCAAGAATTCGTATTTCTGCAAGTGATGATGTCATTGTTGATTTCAAGAATTACATTTTTTACTAGTGGAAAGTAATTCCTGATGTCAAAAATGGCCATTGTTACTAGTAGAAATCTAATTCCTGATATACAGAATTACCATTTTATCTAGTGAAAATGTAATGTTTGATATCACATTCATATCCGGAGAATGAAAAAAAAAAAAAAAAAAAACGTCTAAACGGCTTGCCATAGTTAACGTGTGCAGTAATAAGATGAGCTGGCGCGGAGGGATACAGTGTGAATGAGGCCAGAGCGCAGCACTACATCTCTATCCCGCGGTGGGTCAGTCACTCGCTCACTCACAGGAACAGGTCCTGCGTTTATACGCCAACATATTAAACACAACCAGCTCTCTGCAGTTTGATTTTACACACATTTACCGGACCGACATTGCTTAACGATGGTGAGTTCAGCCTGACGTTTATGTCGTTTTTTTCCTGCTAACGGTTTAGCCACTTTAGCATCCTGTCAGAGTTTGACAGCTAATTATGGTTTTACTAATAATATCGCGTTTTCTTTACCAATATAAAACGTATTACGAGTGTTTCAGCTTTACTGAATGTGTAAGCTATACTTCAATGTTTTTTATTTAAACAAACTGCTAATTAGCCAGCTACCCAACAGATGCACATCAACATGTGTGATGTATATTATTAGAAAACCATATAACGTTACCAGTCAATACGAATTAGGCCATAAGACATTTTGGAAAGGGATAAATGAATAAATTAGTTCCGTTGCGTTTTAGCGCGTTCCCGCTGCTGCTCTCGCGCCAGCTGAAGTCTGTCAATCACATGCGCACCAGTTTCTGTATTAAGTCTCTTGCATATTCTTTAACACAAACTTGCTGTTTTTGTCACATTAGACTCTAGTCGTTGCGAATGCATATGTGAAATGAAATGCACAGCATGCACGGTGTCTGTCCACAGCATTAACAGTTTAGTGTATATGTTAGTTGGATGCATTACTTTATTGCGAGTTTAGTATGTAAAGCATCATGCGTGTTGAATTCACGCAGTGCTTCTGCTCATCTCGGTGTGTGTGAACAGTGACTGGCTGCTAATTTTACATGGGCTGAGCTCATTGCCTTTAACAGAAGGATAAGTGTGGGCGTGGTGGTGTAAAAATAACCATCAGCAAAAGCATATGCGCTCAAGTTCTTCATTTCTGGAAGAATCTGAATCGCTTGCTTTGCCTCCATATATTTGCATTGCATGCACGTTCAGTAAGTTTGCAAACGTCCTGCGGATATGAGGCTGTTGCATTTGTATGGGCCAAAGTTGCAACATGTAGGGTAGCTGTTGCACACTGTCTGGTCAAAAACAAAACAAAAAAAAACGCAGTTTAGCATCTTGCAGCCCCAAATGATCATAGCTGTGTAAGGCATAAATATGAATGGAGTGGGCAGTGAGGTTGCATATTGCAGCAGGCTGAACTGCAGTGAAGGATCCTGGTTGTCCCCCTCCCCCTTTCCCCCTGCATTGAACCAAATCATAGCTGGTGCAGCAACACGCTGACACTAAATCTGCAGTGCAGACCAATGGCGGACTTAACCAATAAGCGAGGTAAGCAGCCGCTTGGGGCCCCAGGGAATCAGGGGGCCCAAACAAATACCCTGAAGCCTATAAATAATATATCATTATTTTTATATATATTTATTTTTTGTATATTCAGGATATCATCATTTAAGTTTTAACGTTAGGCCTACATCTTCGCGAATGAGAGGCCCCCCTATCAGGGATTAGTGGACCATTCCATTGGTTCTGCATATGCGTGAATTTCCCTGGGATTTTTTTTTAATTGTTGCCCATTGACATACAAATTTGCTGCTCTGACCCCACCACCCCCTAGCCTGGCTCCGCCCTCCTACGTACTTCCGCTCAATTTTAATTTTCCTTCAGAACTACGTCTGGGTTTGCCGTATATTCGTGGGTTTTCTCCGGTCAATTTTTTACCGGTCCAATCAGCGAACAGAGGGAGTGGCTGAGAACGGTGACGTTGAGGTCGTGCGCTAGTTTGAGTTGAAGTTTCGTCACGACCAAACGTTAGCGATTGGTTATGGCAGATCCAATAGTTTTAAACTTCAACAGAGTACCTTCACGGAAGTTAACGCTGGTCAATGGAGAGTGGCCAGACTATCTGTACAATGAAATGTACGAGTGTCTGGTAGGACCAGGCTAGCTTTGGGCTAGTTAGCATAAGGAGTTTTTATGTCGTCATCTGATTTCATTCTACATTTCTGGGAGATTTGTGTGTGTGTGTGGCGTTCTTTAACGAACCGCCTGGAAACAAAGCCGTAATGACGCCAAACCCTCTAAAGGAAGAAGAATGCCGTTGTATAATTTATAGCTGTGACAATAACGCTTATCAGGATCAACTAAACATTCGATTTTTGAAAGTATGTGTAGTTTACGACAAACTCTTTAAAATAGGTATTTTAGATGGGAGTTTTAGACCCCTGTCTGTTATCGCAGGGACTGTTATTGGTTGCTTTGTGTCGGTCAGACGTCCCCTTGGGTGGTCTTTGTCCAACGAAATCTGCTTTGGAGTTAGGACCTTCTCCCCGTCAGTCTGAAGGTCTGGCTACGCGAGACTAGCCCTGTGTCTATCAGGCGTTTTGGCTAGAAAGCAGTGTTGTCATTCATCAACACTGCCGGTGTGCTGTTTTCATCTGTGTCGTGTACGGTACGTTCACACGGGGCGTCAGCGTCAACGCTTGACGGAAGGCGTGGCTGAAGTTTGGCACGACGCCATGGTCATAGCAGCGTCAGCCAATGAAATTAGACAGGAATGACAGGATGAATGTGATGAACGTGATTGGCTGCCGCCTGGCTACTGTATTTGCATAGAGCGATCCTGATTGGCTGACGCTTCCGTCTGCGGCGATTCACTGGCGTTGCTCGCGGCAGAAGTTGAAAAATTCTCAACTTCTGCCGCGAGCAACGCCAGTGAAGCGCCGCCGACGGATCCACAATTATTTTCGGCAACGCTTGACGTCACCCATTCAAAGTCAATGGGAAGCGTTGACGCTGACGCCCCGTGTGAACGTACCGTTAAAGAGTTTCTAATTTTCTGTGCCTTATGCATCAGATGCTCAGTCAACAGCCCGTGGGCGTGACTTCTAAGGCTGAGAAAGCTAGGAAAGGGCCGTTTAATTAGTTGGTCAGGGCTCAACGATAAGGACGGCCCCAGGACAATTGATGGACGTCACTGACCCAATCGGGCCGGTGCTGCATTGCCACGAAAGCTTATCAATTGCATGTGTTTCTAAGCCTTGCCAGTTTAAAAATTCAAGCGCAAGAAGATGCAAGAAAATTTTCAATTTGGTACTCGTGCACTGTGTGAGAATTTGTGCATGCGCACATCCCGAGCACGTGCACAGAAAGTTCTCTTTCATGTCGTCTTGCGCTTGAATGGACAAATTCACATGAAATTATGTGAAAACGCCCGTCTTGCTGAGTATCCTAGTAAACAGTCGGTTATGGCTTAAGTGAGCGTGAACAGCCGAGAAAGAAAACTCGATCTGGACATTAGCTCTTAAAGTGACCGCAGCTTAATAATCCTGTATGTTTTTAACAACAATGGACAGAGAAAAAAATCACTCACTTCTCTTGACTGAATAACTGCTAAATATAACATCTAGATTTAATTTAGCCTATACAGGGAAGAGAGAAGACTATTCAGTTTTATTTTACATTTACTTTATTCAATTTATATACCTGAAAACTACTGTTAGATGGTTGCCGTGATTTTGCCAAGTAAGTAGAGATGCACCGATTACAATTTTCTAGGCCGATTTCAGATTTGTTATTGAGTTTGACCTGCCGATACCGATTTTAGCCGATTCCGATATTTTTTTTTTAACCACTTTACAGCACACACAATCTATCTTAATAATCTATCTTCTATCTTTCCTTTAATAGAACATTTTGCATAGAACATTTTTGAACAGATAATCGCTATAAAATAGAACTATATAAATTACTCTTGGTGTGGGAAAATAAAAGTAAACTAAAAGAAAGCTTATACTGTATATTCTGACTAGTTTACTCAGCTTTTTTTATTTTATAAAACACCATATACGTTCACTTAAACTGAATAATAAAAACTAAAGTTTAAATGAATACATTTTCTATCAATATTTTTGAGTCTTCATTTTGTTTTCTGACATAGCCTACTCCAGTTCTTGTTAAAACACACTAGACGTGCATTTTGGGCACTTTTAGTTTGAAATCATATTTATTTTGTCCATCAAAAGTGTGCTTTCACTTTAATTGAGTGTAAATCATACTATGGTGTGAACGCACTCATTGATTAACATGCACGCCGCAAAAAATATGCGCTGCTCACGCTTGTGGTGTGAAACGGCCGTAATTCACGAGGTTTCCTACATGTGCGTTAGAAAAACATAATCCTAACCATATCCCACCACTAAACCTAACCCTACCTTAACCTTACCTATCCCTAAAATCAGAGGGAAATAGGAATTGTTTAGAAGCAACTAATCCTTGTTATAAGCTTAAACTTGAACTAACTGTAAACCCGTCCTTCAAATCTGATTGGTTGATTGGAATGTTGTTCCAGGATCAACAAGGAAGTTGATCCAGGCTCATATTCTACTTGGTGAAGTCACAGCATTCACTACCGTTACTGTTAGACCTAACTGAAAAAACTGAAAAGTACTGATTATTTAATTGGTTCTTTTGTATATGATATTGCTATTATTGTTCTTATTTTATTAACGCCGGTTAACTTTATCTCTAAGAAGTATATTTGAGATTAGTTAGGCCAGTTGTTTTTTCTTTGGAATCAAAATTGGAATGTAGAATTGAGAAATGTCACTGGTATCTAAAATTTGGTGTCATAACCTTTCATTTACATATTTATTTACATATTTATTACTTGTTTTGTGGAGGGGCCAATACAAATTCTTAGCAGGGCAAGCAAAAAATTTAAACCACTGGCCCAGTAGAAAATTGTTTTGGCGTTAAGCATTGTTAATTGTTCATTTGTAAATTTAGCTTTTTAAATTTGTGAATTCATTTTTCATTGTTCTATTTCACAATGAAAAAATATTACATTACATTAAGATTTGGCTTACAGTTAATTTACAATTGTAGAAAAATTGTTGAGTGGCAAAATAAGGGTTACAAAGGTAAAATAACTTGTGCGTAGTTGGTGTGTTGGGAGCCCATGCCTGGAATTGCTTAGGGCCCCAAAATCACTACGTCCACTTGCACACACACACACGCACACACGCACACACACACACACACGCACTTGCTCATCAAATTGGAAAGCAACTTGGAGAGGACTCTTGTTGCATGACAAACATTTGTCCCATCATGCTCCACTTAATCCACAGTAATTGCTGCAGTCATTGAAATGCGGTAACGGGCCTGGGAAGCGTTGCGCAGAATATGTTAGCCGGCAGCAACAGAGACGGCAGCCCACCTGCATCCAAACTAGGCATTTAACCATTCGTGTAGCTGGTCCTGTAGGACATGTCCACCTGAGGTCTGATACGTCAGAAAGCTGAGGTTTGAGATTGAACACGTCAACCTTTCTCGCTCGTTGTGACAACTAACCTATGCCACTCCCTCACAATACACGCGTCAAAGTAGCCGGAGTAACTCTTCTCTCATCATTTCATTATTACCCAAGTGTCGTTCTAATGCAGTATTCACTTCTTTCCTTTTCGGACCACAAAAGGAGAAATTTAAAAATCCCTCTCGCACTCATTCATATAGTGGCAATAAACAGTGACCAAGCTTTTAAAAAGATCCAGAAGTATCACAGAATGATCCCATGCAAGACATCTCATGTATTCCAAGTGTACTTGGTGTATTCAATAGGGTTTGGTGGAAAACAAACCAAAACGTTATGTATTATTTAATGAAAATCCTGACCTTGGCTGTTGTTCTTCTGTGCATGGTGTGCGTTCATGTTCATGAGACTCTATTAGCACCGCAGTTCATCCTCACTCGCCTAGAAAAGCAGACAATTTGTGAGAAACCAAGATGAATTAACACAGAAATTAAAACCATTGAAGAGGTGTGTTCAAGTCATTGCATATGAATTGCGTTTTTTTTTTTAAATACTTAAAAGATCCATTAGCATCGTGTCATTAACCCCTATGCCTATTTGAGAACTATAAAGCCCCATTTTCACTAACAATTTGACAACGGCATGTTGAGGTTTGCATAGGAAGCTCATACGCGTCATGTTCAGAAAGTCTAGTTCCTCTTCCGCTTTTACAGTACAAAATATGATTAGAGCTTGTGTACGCCTGTTATTGGGGTAACCATTTATATCCGCTGTTTTCTCATCTCACAAATGGTAAGCCAAATGTATTAAAGCTAAAGTCAATGCCTCATATGTGGATGAGTCAGACCCGTGTCCGCTGTATTCTCATTTTACACCCTGTCCATTTTAAGCTCCGAGCTTTATGAATCACCCGTCTTTGAATACAAGGCAGCGTGTTCTCCTGATGGCACTTCTCACAAAAGTCACAGCTGAATCACGGCGAGTGAAGCACGTGCGCAGATGAATCCTCTCGTCTTTAATAATTGAATAATGAACTCCGTGTCAGAGAGAAGCGCAATCATTTTAAGTGTGTCGCATTCATGACCCCCTAAGTGGCACTGTCTAATTATAACATCCGTGGATATTTTTAAAAGAGTATTTTTATGCACGTCCTTCATTATACTCATTTAGTCAGAGGTGTGTGTGTGTGTGCACGGCAAAACTGGAGCTTGTCTTGTAGTGATGTGGCACTGAGCTGATTGACTTTCTCTTCCTCTCTTTTCTAATGCAGGCAGATCAGCTGACCGAGGAACAGATTGCTGGTGAGCGAACTGACAGTCATCTTCAAAATGGTCACTAAGGCCACTAATGCGGTCTTGCACGAGATCGTCAGTACGCACAGACAGCAGAAGACAATCACGTGCCTATAGAAGCTTATATTGCAAAAGATTGTGCTGATAAATGGGATTATAAATATAACTCTGAAGCACATGTTAAGACGGTGTCCCACTAGCCTACTCCAAGCAGCTTGATTAAGAATGGAAGAGGGTTGACAGACTTATTCACTGCCCTTGATTTTTCTTGAGATTCATTTTCAAGTAATATCAGCTGAACAAACGTCTAGTGCAGTTATTTTCGATCAGGGAGCCGGGACCCACTAGGGGGACGCAAGATGGCTTAAAAAAAAAAAAAAAAAAAAAAAAGCAAATATTAAATAAGCTAAACAATATAAATTGGCTAAAAGGATATAAACTGACTCGCTATTTCAATTAATTCCCTTAGCAACATAATTTTTATTTCAAACCAGGGTTCCCACGGACTTGGAAAACCTGGATATGTGAGGGAATTTTAAAAGCACAATTTTTAGAAAAGATCTTAAGTTATGAGAATTTCTGTAATTAATATGTATAATTTTCATAAGTTATTCGTTGTCAAGCTCTGAAATATGTTAGGTATAAATTGCTGAGTTATAAGTTGCTATTTGCGAGTAAAAAATTCAAACGTCCCCCGAAACAACTGGGAAAATCATGTAAATTTACTTGTCATAAAGATAAGAACCGTGAAGAACATGCAGTTCTTGAAACTTCTGCAATTATTTTATTTAATAATTGTAATATATTGGTTTGTGTAGTTTTTGTTAATAAAAAAAAGCTGAACAGCAGAAGTCCCAGAAATATCCTGTCCTTCGAAACCACTGGTCTAGTGGGATGTTGACCGTACAGTGGTTGTACAGAATAGACACTGACTGCACTCCTCTAATGTTCAAATTAGAGATGCACCGATTACAATTTTCTAGGCCGATTACGATTTTTCATTGAGTTTGACCTGCCGAGACCGGTTTTAGCCGATTTCATTTTTTCTAACCACTTTACAGCACACACAAATATTTATTTTCCATATTATTTTTTTTTATAAAACAAACACCATATATTTTTACCCAAACTGAATAATAAAAGACAAATTTAAATTGGTAAATTTTCTGTATAATTTGAGTCTTCATTTTGTTTTCTGACATCGCCTACTCCAGTTCTTGTTAAAACACAATAGACATGCAAATTCTGTGCATTTTGGGCACTTTTTTTGTGTTTTCACTTTAATTGAGTGTAAGCAGCGCAGCAAAAATAGACCTGCTTGACGCTCACGCGCTGCTCCCGGTGTGAACGTACTTATTGATAAACATGCACGTCGGAAAAAATGTGCGCTGCTCACGCTTGTGTGAAACGGACGTAATTCATGAAGTTTCTTACGTGCGTTCCGTGTGCACATGTGATGCTGATGTGCGATGTTAAACATGCGGCGTCTGAGTGCATTTGACCGGCAAAAAATCGGCATATGTCAGACTGACCGCCCGTTCATGTGAAAATCGATGAATCGGTGCATCTTTAGTTCAAATGGTTAATAGTGTGTATTTTGCGGCTTTAAAGCTGTAACTGTGCAGTATAAGTGGTATATTATGTTCTGATTGACGCTTGACCATGCTACTTTCACTCTTTGCAGTAAACTGTTGGTAGAATGCAAATTTTCTTTATGCAAGGAGTGCCAAGATGACCTACTTGCCAAAGTGTGCAAAGAGGGTTAGACTTCAAAAATAAAGCTCCTTTGTCATTGCAGTGTACATGTACTGTACTTACCATGTATGTAATTCAAAACAGAGTTCAAGGAGGCGTTCTCACTCTTCGACAAAGATGGCGATGGCACCATTACCACCAAAGAGTTGGGCACAGTCATGCGCTCATTGGGTCAGAACCCCACCGAGGCTGAGCTCCAGGATATGATCAACGAGGTCGACGCTGATGGTAAGACCAGGAACACTTTTGTAACGTTCCACAGTCCCGCTGTTCTTTCTGTTTGATACCATAAGTGCCTTATGTTAGTCCATTAAAGTTATGTAGCAGATGCTTTCATCCATATCATTTTACAATGCAATACCCTCCCAGATCAAGGGTGTCCAATCCTGCTCCTGGAAGGCCACAATCCTGCAGAGTTCAACTCCAATCCTAATCAAACCCGCCTGATCCAGCTCAACAAGGTCTTCTGGATTAATATAAACGTCCAGGCCAGTGTGTTGGAGCTAAACTCTGCAGGATGTTGGACACCTCTCTCCTAGATCAAGCAGGTGTTAAGCCCAGTTCACACAGTCGCTTTTGGCCGTTCGTAGTGCTGTCGCTCTAATATTATTGGTTGACTGCACGTCTGGCAATATCTATAGAAAATACAATCATAAGTGATATATTAAACTAATATATCATTCTAATTTGACTAGGAATTTGGCTTTAAAGAATTAAAAGTAACATTATGCTGTTGGAGAGTGTCATTAATATTACCACAGCAGTGATCAGTGGATTAAATCATGAACTAGATTAACCATGTGTTGTTACAATCAAATCATATAAAACAGTGAAATCGCCCTCAACTCTTCTGTCTTGCCTGTTGCCACTCGAGACGGTGACGTGAGCTCCACTGAAAGTCTTCATTCCTATTGGTTGTCGCTCGCGAAAATCACTTCTCATTTGCATAAAGTTGAAATTTATTAACTTTTGTTGCGTCACTTGACACGCCCACATTCTGACGCCGGAAGTCGCCAGCCCTCCATTGAAATGAATGGGATCGTGTCGCTGCATGTCACTGGCAATGTGAACGGTGCTTTAGGTGTTTTTCTCATGAGGGAAGAGTAGCATTGACAAGGATCGCCCTGTGAGAACAAGGCTGTGTTTAATGTCAGTTTTAAACATACACTCGCAAACTTCCAGCAATGCTTCCCCTTTGAGGAATTTCCGATTCCATTTTGAAGTTACAAATCAATCGAGGTAGACTGTCATCAATTGTCGTCTTGTCGTTCTAGCCATAGTTTAGAAGTTGTCCGGCTTCTAGATTCTTCGGAAGATCTCAACATAAGCTTGCTAAAGTTTGCAAAGTTCATGGCATCAAAACTTTGAACGATATTGAAGAGGATTGCCTGAAGCAGATGCACTGGTGCAAGGATATGAAGATTATTTTTTTCGTTTAATCTTGTGGTAAATGGCAACAACATGGTACTGTCTTTCCACAGGCAACGGAACTATAGACTTCCCAGAGTTCCTAACCATGATGGCGAGGAAAATGAAGGACACGGACAGTGAAGAGGAAATCCGAGAAGCGTTCAGAGTCTTTGACAAGGTGAGGAAACGTCACCATTAACAGCAGCTGCCATGAAGTTGAAACCAGATTAAGCACTGAACCGATTCATGAATGGCAATCATTAAGAATCCTAATGAATGTACAAGGTAGATACTTGAAGTGAACGTGTCATTTGTTATGCAGCATCAGGTTTCATCATACAAGGCTTCTAGTCGACTAATCATCCAGGAAAACTGCATTTGAAGTGTTGCGTAAGGACTGTGCAGGTGTGTTTTCCAGACAGTGGGTTAGATTATTCACCATGTGGGCTCAGGCTGCTTCAGGCCGTTGGCATAAGAGCGTGCTTCAAACGGCTTCAGTTGCATTTGGGTTCTCTTGATTGCTTCTCCTCTTGCTTTGAACTAGGGATAGGCATTTTGTAGTTGGATACTTAAACACAAAATCAAGTAATCAAACAAATTAAAAAACCCAAATAAAATTTTTTGATAATTTGATGAGGTCTTATTCAGAAAAACGACTGAAAGTCGACTTCTTTAGACTCAAATTAAAAGAACAAATGGGTGTAATTTCGAACAAGATTTGAGCAAATAAATGTTTGTTTCAGTGTTTGGAAAACAGCTCGCTAGCACAATTTCTGTAAATATTTGCACTGGCTGTAAAACACCTTTGGTCCGTAACCATTGCGTAATAGGTGGGTGTGGTCTTGACGTGGAAATCTTTTCAGGTTCATTTGTTCACTCAGTCCAGAGGTGTCCAATCCTGCTTCTGGAGGGCCACTGTCCTGCAGAGTTCAACCCTAACTAAACACACCTGACCCAGCTAATCAAGGTCTTACTAAGCATACTACAAACTTCGAGGCAGGTGTGTTGAGGCAGCTACAGGTCAGTGGCCCTCCAGGGCCGAGTTTGGACACCCCAGAGCCGCTCTAAGGGCCTTGTCCACACTAACGCCTGTTTCACACATACTCCGTTTGCAGTGCGTATTTTTTGCCCGTACCCATGTTAACATGTTAGAGCTTTCACTCTGCACGCGGATGTGGTCCGGCGATCCCTTCCAGGTGCGCTGCGTATACAGCAGTGCAGAGATCGTTTGCGCAACGAGTCTTTTTGCACGCGCTGAATTAAAGTGACGCCGCATAGTACGTGGTCAAAATTAACACAAATTGACATGAAAATGTAGTAATTTCATCGTAAATGCATTTAATTAAATAAAATTGTTATCACCATAAATGCATTTATTAAATACTACTATTTTTCACAGTCATCTTTTTACTTTAAGACTGGGGTAAAGCAAGGAAAACTACAATTTACTTCAACAAGGCGACATAATAACAACACTCGTCTGTTGTTATTATGTTATTACGTCTGTTGACATGCTAAATTTATTGTATAAATATTTAGGGGTGGTGGTGGCACAATGGATAAGACACATGCCTTTGGTGTGAGAGACCCGGGTTCGAATCCACTGTGAGATACCAGGATACGATCTTTGACATATATAGCAATTGTAAGTCGCTTTGGATAAAAGCATCAGCTAAATGAATAAATGTAAATTTAAATTATGCAAACGAAAATGTATGAGTCTGCTGTTTTTGTCAATTTTAAGTTTTAATTAAAAATTTTGCGATTTTAATATAAGTACATGGGTAAATATGTTACCACTTGCTTGAGCAACTTAATATATAATCTATATAGAAGTAATGCATTGAATAATACGTTGTTTAAACGTGAAAACGTCTATTAAAGAGTGTATATGTGTACAAAGAGAATCGTACTGGTGACAACTTTTTTTAAAAATAAAAGTTGCTGATAACTTCTGGATTTGAAATACAAATAGTGAGTTAGTGGTACAGCCGCGTATCAGTTGCGCACTGCAAACGCACGCAGCATATGAAGAAATACTAAGCTTTTTGAAAACGCTTTCCAAAGTGGATACATTTTAAAACAGCGTTGTAGTGTGGACCGTGAAAGCAGAGGCACTTGAAAACGATGACGCATGTTTAGTCATGTGACCCATATTGTGCCAATAGATATTCATGTGTATACCGGTATTGTGTCCGTTATGTGCTATTCTTTCACACAGTTTGGTCAAATATGTTACTTTGCACATTCTTTATATCACAGTCCTGCAAAGATGAACGAAAATATATTTGCATTTGCTGTCCTGCGACAAAATATGAAAGCAGTCACGTTTTACCTGGACCTGGACGCATCAGTGAATGAGATTTCGCTAAATAAAATGATCCTGCCAGAAGAATTGCGTGATAACTTTATTATGTCTTCTTCCGCATATCATCTCAGTGAGCTTTTATGAGGGTTTAGGCATGTGCAGGAAGGTGAATTTAGCGTTTTTCCGACATTTTTGTGTGGACGAGAAACTTTTGGAATACTCTTTACTCAACTCAAATGTATCCGGATTAATGTAGACGTAGCCACATATAAATATGCTTTATATGCTATAGTATGGTTTAAACTTGTAATAATGCGCTTCATGGATGTCTTCATGGACCGACATCGAGATCCCGCTTATTACATGGCTACCTACCAAATAAATCAATAATTTGACAAGATATTGATTTAAAAAGGAGTTTATTGATTTAAAACGATTGTATTGCTTCCGTTGAAGAACACAGTGTCCATGGCAATGCTCTATTTTTCATGGCAACAGTGTGTTATACTTAGCAGTGGTGTGTTATCAATAAATAACCATAGAGGAAATAACAGACCGCATTCTACATTAGAATTTAACCAAGCCATGTAATAATAGGTACCGGTAATAATAACAGAAGATAATATCTCTAGTCTATCCTAATATTCATTATAAATACAATTTTATTTTGTTCTTTAAGGAGATGCACTGAATTTTGGTGAATAAGGACCTATTTTATTTTGATGCACATATTTGTACATTAGCAGGAAATGTAGCACAATATGGATGTGAAAGCAGTTATAATTAGCCTATGTGACAATAAAATTAGTTTTGGTTCAAATCAACAAATAATCGTGATAATTAATCGTGATCTCAATATTGATCAAAATAATCGTGATTATTATTTTGGCCATAATCGTGCAGACCTATGCACTACTTTTTGCTGGTTACTCTACATGGGTAAATTGCAATTGAGGATTTTTTTCAATCGAGTACTCTAATTTAATTGAGGAATCGTGACAGCCCTAATTTATAGGACACCACAACAGAACCTGATGTGTGATGAGGGATAATATTCTCTTCTCAGGATGGAAACGGCTACATCAGTGCAGCCGAGCTCCGTCACGTCATGACCAACCTGGGCGAGAAGTTGACCGACGAGGAAGTGGACGAGATGATCCGAGAGGCGGATATCGATGGAGACGGTCAAGTCAACTATGAAGGTGAGCAGCTGTGGCGCATGTTTTTTTCCCCTGATTATTGCGTAATCAGAATGACATTTATACAAACTTTATTTAGATGGAGATTGTTCATGTTCCCTGTTGTGTGAATACATTTTTTAATTAGTTTTCCAGAGAAAGTGTTTTGTCTTGCATTCATTCTTTACACCTGCATTGATCGTTCAACACATAACTTCTAGAATGTGATGGTGTAATGTAATTCAGTGACAGTACATGGGTGATATATCTAAAAATAGGAAGGACTTGAACCTGATAAAGTCTTGCATTCCTATTAATATTGCTATTTTGAATGCTTAACCTTAAATAGTAAAGTTCAAGTGCATTTTTATATTATATATTTTATATATATATATATACACACACACACACACTATAATTTAAAGGTTTAGGGTCAGTTAACTTTTTTTTTGAAGAAATCATTTTATTCCGCAAGAACTGAAAGAGACAAATCCTTTGTAACAATTTAAATGTCTTCTCTTTTTTTTAAATTCATCAAAGAATCCTGAAAAATGTTTCAGGTATACACTGAAATATTAAGCAGCACATCTGCGTTTAACATTGATCATCATAAATGTTTTTGAGCAGCAAATCAGCATGTTAGGATTTGTAAAGGATCATGTGACACTGAAGACTGGAGTAATGATGCTAAAAATTTAGCTTTGCATCACAGGAATAAATTACATTTTAAAATATGTAAAATACAATGTTTAATATATTAACATTGAAAACAGTTATTTTAAATTGTAATAATATTTCATTATATTATTGTATTTTTGACCAAATAAATGCAGCCTTGGTGAGCAGAAGAGACTTTGTTCAAAAACATTTAAAACATCTTATTGACCCCAAACTTTTGTTATGTGTATACATTTATTTAAAAGTTTATTTAAAAGTTTGAACCAAGTGAAAATGAAACTTGAAAATGAACTTTCAAATAAAAAAGCAACATAGAAAGTGTTTGGCCAAATCTAAAACCATGTACCAGCACATTCTTTCATAATAGAAAAAATCTGTTTTTCTGTCTCTTTTCACAGAGTTTGTCCAGATGATGACCGCAAAGTGAAGGATTGTCTTATCCTGTATCTCTCTTTCTCTCTTACATTGCTTGTCCTACTAAGATCACTCTGTCTTTAAAAAGAAAAAAATCTAAAGTTTACTTCAGAGAGTATTAGAATGTCAAATTCTGTGATCTCTTACCAAAAAAAAAATCAAAACAAACAAAATTCAGAAGCAATTTGTGAAATATACTAGCAGAATTGTCCCAGCAGAAGTGAATGGACCAAGCATAACTGCATGAGCCCTTTTGGAGCAAACGTCTCCAGACCTGACACAAATTTTGAGGACAGAACGTCTCTTTAGTCGCACACGAGTTGAAGTCCATGCCTCGAACGGCAGCGTTTAAAATGCAGAGAACATCTCCTTTCATGAGTGTTCTTTCATCGCTCCAAAATAGAGTAAATATTTAAAAAGAAAAAAACTATAATAATAATAATAATAATGCTAAAACATTGTGGTAATTAGTCCAGGGTCACAGTGCTGCCTTCAATACAAACTGAGCGGAAACTTTTGCGTGTGACCCCCCCGTGGTGAAGTCATGCTTTTGTGTATTGCCTTCTCCTTTTAAAGACTCGTAACGGAACGAAAACTGGATGTTTATGAAGACGTACATATTGTAAAAACCCGACGTCATACTCATACTCTGCGGTTTAATGGCGCCGCACGACTCGGAGAGTGTCTTTATGGGCTGTAAGGCGTGTACTTGGTCGCCGGTGGTTATCGTCAGCTGGTTTAAACCTTTATTTTAACGTGGGTTTTTGTCTCTGAAGACTTCAAACTTTGTGGGAGTGTGGAGATGTAAAGGATGTACAGCAGAATGGGACAGAATGACGCATATAGCATAACTGTAAAAATATAGTTACATGGATAATCATAATGCTATCAGTGTTATGCTTCTATAAATGTACTGTTCTGCAATATTAACGTCTGGTAAACTTTGCATTGCATATTGTTATTCTAGTTAGGTCTGTGACTTTTTGTTTGATTCATGGTCTTGAAATGTGCCATATTACTCGTAAGCCTCAACTTTCTTGCAAGAGATCTTGTAGTCTACTAAGTATGTTATCAATCTATGAATATACACACAAATATCTATATATATTTGCACTTTGGTGTAGATTATACATTCAACCACAGAAGAAGAAGCTGCTGCTTTCACGGCACACGTCTCCTGCTCTCGTGGGTTTGTCACACCTCTTGTTGTCAAGTGCTCTAAATTTCATTTGCGCTCCGCTTGCGAGACGACGGATGAAGGTGAAACTGACGAACGGGAGTTATTTTGAGGGGTGGATAGACGATGTATTGAATTATGCTGCTTGTAAGACTATGGTTACTATGAAGGGCTTGCTATTGGTCTCATTGTTTTTTTTTTTCTTTCTTGCCAAAACGTATTACTCCTGTGGAAGAGCTTTACACAGCATATCTTACTCTATTCTGGACTGTCTTGAGAGTTTCATGTTGGCTGGGTTAGAAAACGAGCGACAGGACGGGGAATACTCAACTGTATGGATAATATGTGAAATATGTATCGGTGTTTTACAATAAAAAAATAAATGTATATGTTTATGCATACACTTCTGTGTTTGATGTTCTTCTTGTCATATGCAACTGTCACTTGTTAGGTTTTGTCATTAGCTTCAAGCTAATCCGCTCACTCACCCGAGAGGTCTCCAGTCAAATCTGACCTATATTTGGATTTAACTCGAAGGATTGTAAATAATCTGGAGTTAAATAGGGACTCATCTCCTTTTCCCGTTTGGATAAGATGTGACACCGAGTGACTTGCCTTTTTAATGATGTGCTGTGGCACTGCTGCCATGTTCACTCAGGGCATCTCAAAAGGACCTCATTTGCAAATTTAAAATATTTAATTGTTAAATGCATGAGTTTTAGACGGCTTGCTTCATAAAGTGTGGAACAAGTCTTGCATATCAAAAGCAGTTGAATCTTTAATATGACGAGGCCTTGTGCAATATTCGTGTGAATCACTAGATTAGTGTTTTTTTTTATTTGTATTTTTGTTTATTTATTCAGAAGAAGAACCAAGATTCCCACTGCCATGGAAAACCTTGATGTATATTTCTGAGGTAGCCTAATTGTAAACGTGGGATTTCTAGCCCTGAAAAAGTAATGTAGGCTACTTCAGTAAAATCGTATAACTCATGGGTATTTTTTTTATAACATACTATTTAGGCCAAGCTATAATAGAGTAGATTTTGTGAGCAAAAAAAAAAAATCTATATTTATAAAAAACCTTACCACAAACACCTGGAAGAGTCATGATGCAAATTCAACATTCAACTGCTAAATCTTCTGGAATCGTCGAATTTAATGATTTACATAATCATTTTGATTACATTTTTAATTTTCAGAAACTATGAGTGTGTTGAATAGTGTTGTGGACAATGTTGGGAGTCTAAAAGTTTAAAACCTCTGCACTAGATGTGATTGGGAGTGAAATATATAAGCTGGACAGACGATGGCGCCGTTGTTTTACCTATTCAATATTTTGCATTTCTCTCCGTGAACAAACATTTACTTGAGAATTTATAAGAGAAAATAACATTGAACTAATCAGACAGACGAAAAAACAAAACGCTTAATTTCTTACATCTTACCTCTTAATTAAAACCTCAGAACTTCAGAAGGGCAAAGAATGAAAGAAACGTATCTTATCTGCCTTTCTCCCGCCTTTTCTCGTCCCTGATTGCTAAGCTTTGTCATGACGGTTGTTCAAATCTTAACCATAATTATTCAACTTTAGGAGTGTTAAAATATAGGCCAGTTAATTATTAATTATTAACAGATAGATATTTTGTATAGGCCTATTTCCATATTTGACGCAAGCACAGTGTAGCTATGGTAACTGTTATCTTTATACACATGGTTTTAAAAAAATGTGTCCTGTTATACAGTTGTGAAATCGCATATGTCTGGCAGATAGCCTAATACATTACGTGAGCAACATTAGCGAGAAATTGCAGTTAATGAGAAAAGCTCAGCTAGTTCACTATACCGGGGCGTAATGGAAAAATAGCGATGACAACTGTGATGTTAATCTAAAGCACTCCCACTTTGACCTGTGGAAAAAGTTTATGTGATCCACACAGTGTTGAAGCTGACGTGTATTTATTGATCCATTGGTAAATGGAGAAAACCGTCGGGTTTCTTTCTTCCTCACTGTAGTTCCCCCTCCCCTGATATCACACTGTGTGTAATATTGATTGTAAACTGAGGAGAGGTTTCGGTGGTCATAATGCTTATTTACATCCAGTGACAGTGTACAACCTCAACCCTTTTATCACATTTATACTGCATGTATGAGGCTGCTGTACTGTGGGATTGTTATTATGGAAACATGTTTCTGCCACTGGTTAAAAAATAATAATAATAAAGGTAGCCTAATTGGGATTGTGAGCCATTCCTATTCCAGAACAGTGGCAAGTGACCCTTCATTCAAGCAAAATTGCTTAATTTACTTATTTTAAAGATATTGATGACAGTTTATATGCTTTAAGTATATTCAATCTTGTCATCTTCCCACATATTTGTAAAAGTGATCATTTAGAAATAGAAATATATCTTTATGTTCAGAGGGGGTGTACTCATTATGTCATCTGAGGATCTGACCTAGACCATTCATTTACTATTGGAAATAATTAGTTGACCTTTCATAGATTTCAAATACTGTACACAAATACGATTGTTAATACCAGATGCTGTCATTGGTGTTGAAATGTTAACAGAGTTTGATTCATGACTCTATAAAGGCCAAACATCTGGTGTGTGCCTGACGTCAAAGAGTGTCTCACTTCCAATCAAACTGTTATCGTAGATCCACATTTGATGTTGGACTCCTCTTTCCTTTCTTCTGTGGAACAGTGAAAAAAATGATGTGAAACACAATCAAATTTTGACAATGAAATCTGGTATGAAGAAAATAATAGAATATGAAACCGATTCTCAAGAACATTTGGCACATTTTCACACGTTAGCCTCGGGATCAGTGGTTTTCACATCTTTATTCAGGAAAACAGTGCTACTTGTGCTGAATAAATGGGGGAAAAAAATGAATATAACAATAATACAAAATCATTACATTCAACTATTATTACAATCTAAAGGCTTTGGCAATGTGGGAAATGTGGCCATTTAGGAGCTGGAAACATGACATTATAAATAAAAAATTTGGGTCAACAAGGAGTCAAAATAATCCTTTTTGCTTAATGCACATTCCTGTCTTTTTGTTCATGATTCACTTGAATTTTGCCATTTTCCCTCTCTCTTTATTCCCACACTAATCAGACATGATTTTTTAAATACTTTGAAGGATGGTCGCAGTTGTATCCGCATTACACTCCTGGGCAGAATCATCATGAACAGGGCCGTCACTCACCCCCCCACCCACCCACACACACACACACACCGGGATTTTATCTAAGGGGGAACCCGTCTCGCAAATATCCTT
Source organism: Phoxinus phoxinus (assembly GCF_949152265.1). Taxonomy (NCBI): domain Eukaryota; kingdom Metazoa; phylum Chordata; class Actinopteri; order Cypriniformes; family Leuciscidae; genus Phoxinus; species Phoxinus phoxinus. Next base: position 36,007,082 of record NC_136879.1, on the reverse strand, counting down.
CCTTGATGGCAGATGCTATTTACACTAATTCCGCCCACCATTATCTGATTGAGATAAATTACTAACGAAATCCTGCTGACAACAAAATGAGTGGTGTGAGCTTCTGACACCACCGACCCGAGTTCGAATCCACCTTTTCCCAAACTTCTTTTCCCTTTTCCCAAACTTCTTTTCCCATCACATATCAGATCAAGTGTTTGTGTAAGTGCTCTGTGTGAAGTGCGTCAAAGGTTTCTATTTACAGTGTGTTTTTGCAGCATTTAGCTTTGTATCCAATCACAGACATATCTGTTGAGTGTGTGCCAATCAGATGTTTCGTTTAGTCAGAATCCACTCAGAACGGCGGAACTTTTGTTTAGCGTGATTGCTGCACAGCTTTATTGATTATAACAGGAGTTACACCGTGTCCTAACCAGACGCGATGCGATAAGATCCAGCGACAAATAATTTGTCTGTCCACACTAGACGCGACGCGACGCGACTGCGAGATGCGTACAAATCAATCAAAACCCACAGCCAATCAGAACAGCATGTGGGCGGGCTCTCACGGCAAGTGCACAGCACCAGAGAGTAAGTACTCTTGACGGCAAGCGCAAGAAAATTAATAAATAGGCTACATAATCAAATTCACAAATATTACACCAAACAGTATTCAAATACATAGGCTACTGAGTTACTAAAACAATCTTTGTCAAATAATATATTTGTTTCTTTACAGTTTGAACGTTCTTGTTTCCATTTGTTTAATTTCAAGATCTGAGGTGAATTATCCATTCATTATTCAAAGTCACATTACACACTTTTAACATTAAAGCAGGGCTATGCAGGTTCGGGAATTTCTTCGCTGTATTCTCGCTTTTTGCTCGCCAGTTTCTCTATAGAGCTCCACCTACAGCTTCGGAATAGATATTTGACAACACTGTCGAAAAACTTGTTGGCGACTCTCAGATACCAGAGGCTATAGATCAACGACATCAAAGCAGACGGGACATTCTTTAAAACGTCTCTTCAAACAGCGTGAGGGAGCGCAATAATGACAGAATTTTAGCAGATTTCTTTTTGCCGTAAAGCAATTCTTTACATCGCAAGACCTGATATCACGCAATACTTCCTGACGCCGCGTCCGGCGGCCCGGCGGCTCAAAGTTGCAAGTGCGTTTTTTCCGCTCACATGCGATAGGGGGGGTGCGAAACGACCACCATTCAACACGAAAAAAAGTAATATAACCATTCAAATGACTCCGAAGCTGTTCAGTTAAGGTAAAAAACCTGCATAGTTCACCTTAATAAAATAAAGCACATGAACAGTACCTGAGATTATCATTGTCACACTTTGTGTTTGTTGTCCCAGCCGTGAGGTCGCAGAAAAATAGAAACCGTTTCTAAAATAGAAACGTCGCGTGTCGCGGCTGGTTAGGACAAAAACTCTGATTAACATGGAAAATATCCTTTTATCGCGTGTCGCCAGCACACGGTGTTAGTTGGCTGGGTTGTGTATGATTTTGTTCTCGAGGTTGTAAGGGGTTACTAAGTGGCCATAATGCCAAATGCAGTGTGATTTAATACAACAGCTTTTCAAGCTAGCTGTAAATGTGAACACATCTTTCACAGAGATCAATAAATCACTGATCCATAATAAAACTGCAATTATCACATGCTTTAATTAGTATTCCAGATGGCACACTTCCAGTCATTTCTCTCTCATTAAGTATAATCGGATTGGTTTTCTGCTGCCAAGACTCTTTCAAGTGTAAGGACATTGACATTTCTGTATTTGAAATATGTAGCATTGTCAGGTTTGCCTGCAAGTTCAGTTCTTGATAACAAAGTGTTATATTTCATAGCTTAATTTCCATTAACTTTAATTCATTGCTAGTTCATTGTAAGCGCTTATTGACACCCGAGCGGCTTCTTCAAACTAATGAGCCTTGACGACAGGCCGTCGTTGCTGGAGTGTCCATTCATTACTTCATTACAGAGAGGGACAGCAGCCCATACCCAGATAGCAAAAAATATCCACACGGCTTCTTTTTGCCGCCGGCCCTAAGCTGTCGGCTATAGGTGCGTCCCGCTGGCGGGGATACAACGTTTGCCGCCGAATACGTCACTCCCATTTTATGCGAGATGCCGCCGCCGAATAGCCGGCGGGCCGACTGCTTCATTTTCTCTGGCGGTTGCCTCCGTCTAATGGACCGCGGCCAGCTGGCGGCAAGCCGCTTTGAAATACAGATTTCTACTCTCAAATCGACCAGCCATGTTGCAAACGCATGTTGGGAGTTAGTGGAACTGACAGCATTTTAACTACTTTTCACATTTGAAGCGATTATAAAATCATAATAGCCTAAATTATAGCTTTTTTTTTTTTTTGCTCCAAAGCCATTAGGGTTTAAATCCTGACTCTTGATTCCATAAGGTAAGGTTTAGGAAATTACATTTAAATGACGTTGAAACTCTGAAGTGATTATATGTAAAATATATCAAATTATTTTATGCACTTAGGTGAAAATTGTTTACATTTCTTTGATTTATGCACAATTGAGACATGCACCAATAAACCAAAAATAATTCATTTTGTAAAACTTAAGTTACTTACTTACTTGCAATAAATAACTTTCTGATTCTGATTAGGTTTAAAATAGATATTTCATTCATGGTATGAACAATTTAGCAGAATAAATTGATGAAGTTAGACTTTTTACCAATGCCTGACTAATCAGTGAACAGTGAAATACATCTGCAACATGGCCAAAGGTATGGCCTACTTGATATATTTGTATTCATTTGCAAGTGCAACCATGGTAATATCAAAACCCTGTTTTGACCTGAAGGAAGGAAAAACTCTAAATTCTCCTCTGGCTTCAGAGCTGCGCTGATAGTTTTGTGAAATAGCTCCTGGCCCCGCCCCGCCCCTACTGTCGATGACGCACTGGAGCCACTGAGGCTAGCCCCTCCCGAGCACATTCGCAGCAGGTCGCCGCTCGCACCAAAAAGCTGGATGCCAACCGCCGTAAAATTGGAAAGAAGAAGAAGAAGAAGAAGAAGAAGAAGAAGAAGAAGAAGGTCGCCGCTCAATCGCGAGTTACTGTCAGTATTTACTACGTTACAGCCTGCAGTTTGCTAACTAGCAAAGTCATCGACTACCATCGTTTAAGTAAGTACATGTTTCCTTTTTGTGTAACGCAATAGCATGTTTACATTGTTTTTAGTTTATATATTTAAAATCTGTAACGTCATCTTTGTTCAGCCTTGTTTACGCAATGTTGCTAGTAACGTTACATGTAGAAATATAACTAGCTACAGTAACGTTAGGTGGCCAAAGCTTTAAAGTTGCATCTAAGTTTAACTTTTGGTGTTTTCTTATAAAAAATAACGATGTATAGGTAATTTAAATTATTTTGTTTGCCTGAACAATGCTACTAGTCCAGTAACGTTAGCTAGAGGTGCTAGCAAGTGTTAGCTAGCACATGCTGTTTTTTAACTTTTGTTGAGGTTAAGCAATGTTGCTAGCCTAGTACACGTAGAAATTTTACTATTTTACATATAGAAAGACTAAGTTTAACTTCTGGTGTTTTCTAACAAAACAGAATGATGTATATAGGTGTTTTTAATTTATTTTTTTGTCCGAACAAATATGCGGCTAGTTCAGTTCACCGTGTAGCTACAGTGGCTAGCAAGTGTTGTGCTGTGTGTTACTGTACTGGATTTAAGGCTATTGTGATTTCTAATTCTGTACTTTTTATGTTTGAGGACAATTCTGTTTTCACTTTAATCACTAACGTACACTCAATGAATACATTTTATTTTTTAACAATTTCACTGTTCCACGTTTGGCTGATCAGTTTTGTCTCCCACAGCATAGCTACTGTATATTCCTAACGTTAACAATGCGGCTTTGTTCACATTTTCTTGCAGATACCTTGACCAGAGCATAACTGGTTATCTTCACCCATGAGACCTACTGTTGGACAATCGTTTTGGCTTTAAAGGTAAATGCTTCGTTAGTCACAATGTCTAGTTACTGGGCCAAAAGGAGAAGGATTTTGCGCTAAACTAAGTGTTACATTTAAGTCCAATTCATTAAATGTATGCAATAACTTCGAACATATTTTTACGTCAATGATTATCAATAGGGGAAAGTAATCACTCCGTTATTGGTCCTTGGACTCCCCTGGCATCTTGTGTTCACCATGAAGTTTTCAGCTATGAAGGTATATTCTAGGCCTATGTCTTAATGGCCAGTGTTTTAACAGTATTGAAAATAGTGCCTTTTATTTTTTTATGTAGATTTCCAGAGACTCCGGAATGAAAACCGAGCCCTGAGGGAGGAGAACCAAGCTCTAAGGGAAAGCAATGCACGAGTAGGTGAGAACATCCACTCTTCTTAAATTTTACTTTTTTGTGTGTGATGTAGGTTCAAAACTATCATATGCCTTTAAATTTGTAGCTTCGGATGACAGTGGCTCACTTCAAGAGCAGGTGAAGCAAGTTGGGACAATGTTGAAGACGTTTGCTCGCACTGGGCAATCAGGTACAACTTGCAAACAACACCTGTAGTTGTTGGTTTAATTCCCACTGGGGCCACCTGTACATGTAGTAGACCTAGATAGTAATGTCATAGTTTAGTAGTTGAGGGACCAGGACTAACTATTTTATTCTATTATTCCGGGAACCCCTGTAGGTGCAGATCAGACCCTAATGCTGCGACGTCTTGGAGAGTTTGGCGATGTTGTGCCACATGGACCACAAAATGGACACTATGCTGCAACATTTCAGTGCCAATGTGTCTGTTGGAGAGTTATCTCTGCCAGGGGATCTGTTACTCCCCCTAGACACCCAGGAAAATTTGGCGTTGCTTGACGATAGTTTGAGGCAGGATAAAGAGCTCCAGGAACGATTTGTAAGTGTGCTGCTTTCGTTTATAACGCCGTAGGGTAATCTAAAAATTCAAATTAAGATTGTACCCTGCATATTCTACAGTCTGAATCCACAGCCTGTCACATTTTATATTTAATTATGAGAAGCTTCAGAAAAATGTAATTTGTAACACTTTTTTGGATTTTCAGCTTCGGTTTTTGGCTATCTAATGTGGGAGGGACCTAAAGACAACAGTGTGGCGAATGCTTCAGAGTATATTCTCTAATCCGCTTTCCATTAATACAACCTGGACTGGTGTAGGGGATAAAGCATGTTTTAGAGACCTGTTCCTGAAGACCATTGTTCAAAGTAAGTTGAATATTTTTTTTTTATATTTAAGTAGATGTGTATGGCCTTATGCCATTCAAATGGAATGACACATCTGTATTTTCTACAGGGGCCATCCGGAAGAACCCGGCAACCCAGGATGCCACTGATGAGGCGGTCCAGGTTAATGTTACGCGTTACCTGAAAGGAGCATCTGACCGTGAAGGCGGAAAAAGGCGCCGCACAGCTGAGAGGGACCCACAGCCAACCCCTTAAACCTAGGCTGACTACTGACACCCCAGCATCACTGACAACTGTAACTCTTTCGTTATCCTGCAGTCAGTAACATCAAGAAGCGCCAGACTACTCACCCAATCCACACTGTTCACTGTGGAACTAACTTTATTTTTTTATTTTTTTTATTCTCCCCCTGACCCTGCATTACCAAGGATCTCAATTACTTTAAATACTATTTGCTGCTTATTTCATTTGTTACCATGCTTAACTATTCTATTGTTAAATATAGCTTGCAAATGCTTGTGCCTCAGGTCAGCATTGTAGTTATAATGGTCTTTTCTACTACTGTTTTTACCTTAGTATTTTTATATATACATTTTATACATGTATATATACACGTCAAGTTTTGTTTATCACAGATACTAGAGACCCAGGTCAGCAATGCCATTATAATGGTATATTCTAGTCCAGAGCTTTACTCTAAATTATTAGGCTACCACTTATCCTATTGTTAGAAATGGCTTGAAAATGTGATGTTATATCTTGATTTATTTGCTATCCTGCACTTTCTTTGGTACCAAATATCCTCATTACTTGTAATGTTTACTGTAATTCTTTTCATCTTAGAGCTGACCTCTTTATATTATTAACAATTATTGCAAGTGCTATAATTTACTGGCAAGGCTGTTTTTTTTTTTACCAACATTTATTTGGAAACCTGCATGTTTTTTATCGTGTCTATATATATATATATATATATATATATAATTTTATTATTTATATTTAAGTGATCTTACAAATTTTGTTTCAATGACAGTTACTGTACTTTGAAATGTGGAAATAAAACGTCAAATGTAAATTTGTCTGGTTTGATCAATCATTATCCTTGTTAAAACTGCATGCTATAAATATAAAAAATATATATTCAATAAGCGGCGGCAGATCGCTCAAACAGCGCTTGCCTCCGACGGGCCGCGGAAGGGCCGCCTTCGGTATAACGGTGGCGGAACGGCGGTTGGCCTGCGGGCCGGCCGCGGAACGAAGGCGGTAGGAAGGCGGCTGCCGCTTTTAAAAAGCGGCTGCCGCCAGCGGTGCGCCCGCAAACGTGTTTGCGATTACGCCATTCTGACGCTTCTACTGCCTCCGGAGCACCGCCGGTGGTCCGCCGACTCATTGCTATCTGGGTATCTGTCTCACTTTATACACCCACTGAAGCATTGCAGCGATACAATAGAGCAAACATACATTTGCGCTCATAAACACAATGCCAAAATGCCTCAGATGCTCGTTCCATCATTTTATACAGTATATACGTTGATTTAAGTTTCTTTTTTACGTTAAAGTCGCCATGATATCAAAAGTGACACTATTATCTTCTCAAATCATGTTACTTGTGTTATTGTGAAAAATTCATCTGAGCATATACAGTACGTAATTAATCATATGGGATAAATTGGTCTTCCTTTGTGATATGACTCACTTGACATCTTACAGATGTAGTCATTAGCGAAATTTCATCAAAATTGTCCATTGTCATAGATCATTGTCTATTGTCAATAATGAAGCACTGGTCCCACAGAAGTCGACAGCTTTCAACACGGCGAATCTGTGTGACCAACTTAAACCCGGTGTGGAAATCTTTTGCCCTCACACATGCCACAGTTAACCCAATTCTGGTATTCAACTCTCAAAACCGAGGGATAAAATCAAGGCAACACAAGTTTTTTATTGTTCGATAAGCCAGTTCACTTCAAATATGTCACAATATGGTAGTGTTGGTCATAACATCCGTTTCATCTCAACTTTAAATGACCTGAAATAAATGTATTGCACAAAGTAGTTTCAACAACTGGACGAAAGTACATGAATGGAAGTAGTTTGATCTGAACTTTATGATAACATTACGCTTTTGTCCTAAATCCATTTTTTTTTTTTCATCTATTTAATTTTTTAAAATATTAAAATCATATCTTCAATATCTATGTCAAATTTTTGGCCAATAATGTAAGATCAGGTTTGTTTTTATTTGGATATTTCAATATTTTTCAGTATTATTCTTGTGATATGAAACCGAAGAAGTGCTTGTGGAGGTTGTGTAACATTTCTTTATAAACCTCAAAAATGTGCACCAGTGTTTTATATATATATCAAATGTTATGAATGTAATAAAATGTAATGAATATCCCAATAACAGCCGGAAGAAACAGACAAAGACACATGTTTGTTTGGACAGGGTGTTGTGTTCTTTACTAAGTGTTCATTGTTTCTAGCTTGAGTCAACACTGCATGAACAAACCCAATGTGCACGAAGCAGTATTGACTGTACAACACTGCAAAGAAACATAAATACACAAAATATCACATCACGACAGAGCATCAGATTCACATCGCGCATGCAGACACTGCACGCATGGGGATGTGAATTTACATAGGCACTATACAGAGAGTTTGCTTAGTTAATTGAGCTTCCTCATCCTCCAGAACATTATAGAGGATCATTCTCAGGAAAAATGTGATCCTTTGACAAGATACTGCATTTATTGACATTATTTGTTTGGTTTAGTCTGTAATTCAAACATGCTTATAATTAAACAATTCTATTTTGAAGCGCTTTGAATTCAGCCAATTTGAATGTCCCCATTCGACACCATTAGTTTTTATAGAAAAACAAAACAAAAGTGGACTTTTTTTGCTTTCACATGCTGTAGTTTTCCAAAATTATTTGTATTTTCTGAGAATAATTTCTGATTTGTCTTTGTTTCCTGCACATGTTCAACCCTGTAATTTATCCCTTTAAAAAACAAGTGATTAAAATAGTTCAACTCTGTTACAGGATCTTTTTTTTTTGTTTTCCAGAAGAAGAAAAAAAATACTCTTGGCATAAAGATGGCAAATAATGTGCTGTTGAACAGTGATATTTGCTAGCTAAGCTAAGGCCATTATTACACACTTTTTTTTGTTGCATTTTAACCCTGAAACATTGTCAGTGTATCAGGGCTGAAACAAAATAATAATCATGGGTTATTATTATTATTTTTCCTCAGTGTAATGTATGATTTATTTAAAGACAACAAAATTGAAGGATATTACCAGAATATAGTATAGTAAAAAAAATTTTTTTTAAGTAAACTACTGTAAATTTCTGTAACAGGGTTGAAATAAAGTAGCACTTTAGGGTTAGGCTAAGGGCTAGTAATGATAAACAGCTAAAAGTTCTTGGCATGTAGGATCAGGGGTGACAGTTGAAAAAAAACCTGATGGCCTTGAGCTGGGAAAGTTTCCCAGTAACCTCTTCAAATGAAATATTTCCTGACAGTGACCCTGTAGCTGCGGATAACTTCAAACACAGTCTATAAATCCTCTTTACAATGACCAATATGTATGGTAAAAGCAAATGTATTTTAAAGACAGATATCCATGTTTTTGAATTAAACATTTAAGGTGATATTAGTAGCTATGAAAGCACACATGCATTGTGTTATGATAGTTTGAACTTTCTACATCACCTGAATTGTAAACATACTATATGGTCAAATGCATTTAACACTACACAGAAGCCTTTCCTCTAACACCTTGTACAGACGATGTGCCAAAGCGAAGAGATCAAATCTCTTCCATGTAAAACGGTTTTTACCCAACCCTGATCGCTTGGTTTCAGGTTTGGCAGCTGGGTCGTCCCGTACACAGTGCAATCTTATTGGTCCAAACTCCTGTATCTTCTGACTGTTGCTGGAAACGGTTATATCTCACCGGGATAGAACATGCAGCTCAAATGCCTTTTATTTTTGATTATTTACATTAAGTTATTACAGTTAAATTAAACTATCCATTTTTATGTACCGCCATGAAATGTAATTTTTAATTTTTCACAAAAAGTCACATTTCTACAACACATCAATCCCTAAAAAGCTATTTAGCTATTATAACTTTAACTAGTATGAGTTGTTAACCTGTGATGTTACCCTTCCTGGTTAGGGTTTCTGACATTTTTTAAACTGTACATTTCTAAACCATGGTGCTAATGAGCTCATCTGCATACAAATAAATTAATAATAATTAATAAAGTGTCCAATAGCTTCTGTGGAGCTATTTTTATGACTTCAGTTAACGTGATTGCTTTCTCTCCTCAGATTCTGAAAACAGACCAAGCGAATGAAACTGTACAAACTGTGACTGTACAAAGCGCATTAATATTTAATGAGACGAACTCTTTTTTAGTTTATGATTGGTTGTCTGCTGCTAAACAACTTCCTGTAACATTCTAGTCACACTGTACATCTTTAACACTGCAATGATTTTAAAAGGTTCAAAGGTTAAAATGTTCTATTTTGGTGATAATTAGTAAACAAAAGCATAAGTGACAGTCAGTTGTGTGTGGTTTGTGGTAAGTGCCAGTTCCCCAAGTGAACATTGGTTATTTGTGCCTTCACAGTCTGTTCATTTGTCAACATCTTTGTCACCTTGTTGTTCACCCAAATACGATGGCCATTGGTTCACATATTTACAAAACATTTCCTCTCCATCACCATGAAATATAACTTTTATATTTGGTTCTAGTACCACTTGACACATTCAGTCAGACTTTCCAGGCTTCCGGCCATGATGTATCTCAGTCGCGTACTGTACGCGGTGCCGTTCACTGAGGGAGGCTGCAGTAGATCTGGCTCTTGATGCTGGGGCTTTGTTTGACGTTTCCAGCCTCCAGGGGGAAGGACATAGAGCTTTGAGCTGTGGTCTTCACCGCATCTCTGGGGAAGCAGCAGTGCAAGAATTCCCGGATGTGGTTAAAGACCGCCTTACGGAAGATGATGAAGATCCAGGGATCCAAGATGGGGTTAAATGCGGAGAAGCGGAAAGCCATTAGATTCTGCCGATCATTCCCAACCGGACTAATAGCGTTCACAAAGCCACAGATCTGAGTAGGAGGGAGAGAGAGAGAGAGAGAGAGGGGGAGAGAGAGAGATTAGAACAGTGGGAGATAAACAAACACTCAAGACCTCCTTTTTGGTTGCCAACAGTCACATATTATACAGGAACATAATTGCATCCAGTATTATATCCAATCGTGCCTTGCACAGAAACAGCTGAGAACACTTTAGCATTTAATTGAAACCCCAATTTCTCGAATGTCAAAGATTAAAATGACAGATCAGAATGGAAAACAAATTGTGAATGTTGGACTTGTAAAATAAGTGCCAAGTGTCAAATCTGTTAGAAATCAAAATGTGCCATAGAAACAAGCCATGTCACAGGACAATTCATTACACTATACTGTATATATTGACTTGATTTAGTCACAATTCTCTAGTATTATAATTTGCCAATAGGTGAAAGCCAAATTGACGTGCATAATGGTGTTTGACACTAGATTTTAAACACATGTAACCCTGGATCATAAAACCTTTTTTTTTTTAATTGAGATGTATACATCATATGAATGCTGATAAATAAGTTTTCCATTGATGTATGGTTTGTTAGGATAGGACAATATTTGTCCGAGATACAACTATTTGAAGATCTGGAATCTGATGGTGCAAAAAAATCGAAACATTGAGAAAATTTCCTTTAAAGTTGTCCATTAATGTTCACGACTGTGCTGCATTCACTCACAAAAATAAATGTTTTATATATTTATGGTAGGAAATGTACAAAATATTTTCATGATCTTTACTTAAAGCGATCTCGCGCGTTTTTTAGGCCAAAACATTTTTTTTTCACATACCGCAAACATCTCCTCACTATCCGCTAGCTGCCTGTCCCCTGAACACACTGTAAAAAAACGCGGTCTCTGCAGAGAGCCCAAGCTCCACAAACAGCAGCAAAAACAAACTGAGCAATAAACAGAGCGACCCGCACCATGAAACATAACAAACTGTTCCAGCCAATAACCGACAAGAATGATGTGGGGTGGGGTTTGGGGGGTTATTGCGTGGATGAGGAGGAGGGAGGGTCTAGCTAGCCTCCGTTTTGTTTGATAATAATTCAAACATCAACAAGAGGTTACGCCAACCGAGATCGCTTAGAGCACCTTTAATATCCTAATGATTTTTGGCATAAAAGAAAAATCGATCATTTTGACCCATTGTTGGCTATTGCCACAAATATACCCGTGCGACTAGTGACTGGTTTTGTGATCCAGGGTTACAAATGAAGTTGTGTCAAGCCAAAAAAATCTGTTACTTTAATATCCCATTATCACAAAGCTGCTTTGAAATAATCTATATTGTTAAAAGCGCTATATAAATGAAGGTGACTTGACTCAATTATAGTTTGCTTTGCAGACACACACTGTGACTGTACCATGTTAGTTTTGTGTGGTCAATCGTCACCTGTCACCATTCCTTTCCATTTCAAATGTGATATGGAGAAATGTCCCTTATTTTCCCCTGCTGAAGTTGGCAAAAGTCTCAGACTATTGTAGTCTAACTTTTAATTTTTTTATAACAGCACAATAACAGCACTCTGTGCACAATAATAACAACCATATGATTTCAGGGAGTAGATGCTGAAGACCAGACAAAGCAAAGATTTTTTGTAGCATAGTTTCTGCAGTCCAGAACTGTCAAAAGGACATGATTTCAAGACAAGACACGTTTTCACTGAAACCTCGAGGAGACGCTCAACATCCCTGCAGAACTTCCTTCTCTGAGCGACTGTGTTATTATCAGTTCCACATTCCCTGCAAAAAATATTGAACAGGCTGTGTTTTGCAAATCCACGATTGCCGGCGTATCTGTTTCGGTGTTGCAAGCGTTCGGAGTAATTCTCAATCTAACGCTATATGGCTGTAGATGAGAGGAAACACAGCAGATGCGGAGCGTCCCGCCGTTCTCAAGAGCTCCGATTCCCACAATCTCACCAGATATGAATTTAATTGCGTAGGATGTAAAAAGCCATTTAACTTTTGGCACAGAACGTGTGTTTTTCTTACATCCAATGCTTGCGAGAGTGATCCGTTTCCTCAAATTTGACGTGTTCTCATGTTTCGGATTCCTGACATCTCGTTCCTTAATCAAATGAACATCTAATTTCACATCCAACTTTTCTAATAAATACACCTTTGCTGCAAGCACAACATTCATGATGCTGGAAATAAAAAAGAGAGTTACTGTTAATTCAGATTACACCAAACTAAATGTAAACCCCCTCACATACACATTCATTATGAAAATATCACGATTTTAATTAATATAGAACAACATCTGCTGAAACTAATACTGAAAGTTTGATTGTTATCTTTATTTTTTTGTAAACATTAATTACACAATATTACACTTGGGTAACTCTTTACAAAAAGGTTTCACACTTTATTAACATGAACTAAAGGTGAACAATACTTCTACAGCATTTATTAATCATAGTTTGTTAATTTCAGCATATACATTATTATAAAAACAAACTATGAATGACTATTTTTATTAACACATATTAATAAATACTGTAACAAATATATTGCTCATTGTTAGTTCATGTTACTTAATACATACATTTTAACAAATGAGACCTTATTGTAACGTGTTACCAAATATTGTTATTATTAATTTAAAAAAAAAATCAAAATAATAGACAAATTTAAATAATCACATTCACATTAATTCTATAATATTTCTCTATTAATTAAATATTACATTAAAGATCAGTCGATATATGTATCCAAATAAAAGTGCTTATTGGTCTAGTATTGGTGCTTTATTCACTTTCTGTGTATAATTTATTCAGAATTTAAATCATATTGTTTTTTCATGCTGCAAACAGCAACTCTGCCATAGGAGTTTTTCACTGAATGACTTGTTAACTGTCTGACATCTCTCTCTGCCCCCTTATGATTGACAGGACATAATCGACTTATCAACAGGGCCGGATTTATCTCATGTTGTGAAAAGGCGAAAGCTAATTTTTCTTTTCTTGCCAAAGAAGAAAAGATTGATTTAAGATAAAAACCTGGCAAATAATTTAATTTCCCCATATGTGGCTTTGGTGCCGATGAAAATAACAAGATTAGAGACACTAAAGTATCAGCTAATATTTCTGCTCCAAAAGCGGCCTTCCTCTTAGCGAGACAACATCTTGCTTCAGGGCTCGATTATATTCAGCCAGATCTCCTAAACATGCCAGCGTTCGTCTGTGTGAATGACTACTGGATGCATTTTGTCAGGACAAATTTGCACTTATCGGATAAGCGCTTCAGGCAACACCTGTGACTACTCATACATGCTTAACCCTGAGTTAAGACCGTTAATGACCCCGAGTTAAGGCCCCTTTCAGATTCCAGATCTTCAAATAGTTGTATCTCGGCAAAATATTCTCCTATCCTAACAAACCATACATCAATGGAAAGCATATTTATTCAGCTTTCATATGATGTATAAATCTCAATTGCATAAAATTGACCCATGTGACTGGTTTTGTGGTCCAGGGTCACATATTATACAATCTTACAATCTCACTTATATAAATCTTTTCTAACAATATACATCTTTACTATCACTTTTTTCTTCTTCTTCAATTTAACACATCCTTGCTGAATAAAAGTATTAATTTCTTTTTCTTTTTATTACTGACCCCAAACTTTTGATCTGTATTGTATATTGTTACAAAATATTTATAGTTTAAATAAATGCTGTTCTTTTTTAACCTTTTATTCATCAAAGAAACCTGAAAAAAGTATCACAGGTTATAAAAAAATGTTAAGCAGCAAAACGGTTTCCAACATTGATAATAAATCAGCATATGATTTCTGAAGGATCATGTGGCACTGAAGACTGGTGTAATGATGCTGAATATTCAGCTTTGATCACAGGAATACATTATATTTTAAAGTATATTCAAATTGAAAACCATTATTTTAAATTGTAATGTCTCACAATATATATATAAAAAAATGTATCTTTAATATTGATCAAATAAATGCAGGCTTCTTTCAAAAACATTAAAAATAGTAATGTTTCCAAACTTTTGACCGATACTACATATATAAATCGTAAATATTATTGTGAATACTCCCTTTTAAATTAGTCTTAATCTTTAAACATTGTTATTGTTGTTAATAATTTAATAAAATTGCAATATATTATAATAATGTTGATAATTTTAAATGACTGAATTTTTTTTCATATATTTATTAAAAAATAACCCCCCAGCCATAACATGAAAATAATCATCGTCTTGTATCTGTATCGGCCAGAATTTCAATATCAGTGCAACTTTTAAAATGACACTATACAATTTCGAGTGTGAAAAGCCCTAAACTCTTTACAAACGTCATATCTGATCCCAGATACAGTGCACGAAACCAGTAGATCTGAGAACACTGATCTCATGAAAATGCATCTCTATAGCACGCGTTGTGTTTATCGTGCAATTTATACGCGAAAATTAGTTTTACGTGCATATGATACGCAGTTTTCGTGTGCATTTGATACGCACTTTGTGTGTAATACACATGCACTCCACACCACTAATCCTAACCAAGTGTATAATACACACGCACCCCACATCACTAATCCTAACCAAACGTATACGCACCCCTCACCACTACTAAACCTACCTAAGCACGTAAAAACTATTTTTTTTGCGTATAAATTGCACAATAAAAACAATGCGTGCTATAGAGACGCATTTAGTGTGACCGGGTTGGAGAACAAGACCCGCATAGTTTCTATTACTGGCAAGAGCTGCTACTGTTCTGGGTTTACAGGAAATCTTCATCACGTCCCACAGCTGCAGCGCTGTGATGATGTCATCGTTTATATTCCATCATCACAGACACCTTGAGACTCAACACTGACACCCGATACGCTGAAGTACAAAGTGTCCTGGATGCTGAAGGAGCCAAAAAAACTATTTGTGCCGTGATAGATCAGCACATTGGCTGCTGTCTGTGGCCCTTCATCCACCGATTACGGTATAAAACATTAGTGAGCCATGAGTGATGCTAATGACCCTGTCACTGATGTGTCAAACAATTCACGTCAGGTTTTCACGTCTTCGAGGACATAAATTGCCACCCAATACCGCCAGCTCTGGATGTCATCACTCGTTAGCGATCACACACCTCTGCAAACACACCCCATAGCATTCCCCTACATGTCCTTAAGACCTCATATGGTCCTCCAGCACTGTGGGCCACAAATCACACAATGTCTGAGAGAAGAAGCTGGACTGTGATGTTGAAGCGTCCTTTGGATTAACCACCCAAACCTTTTAAACTCAAAGCGACATTTGTGTTTGTGCGAATGTGAGCTGCTCTCCAAAGACAGGGAGCATGTAAAAATGCAAATAATATGTAATTAGTAGTGGTTAATTTGTCCACAAGAAGAAACATTTACAACAACACACACTACTAAGGTTGGTTTCCCTACAGTGGTTCAGGAGGCTGCAGGATTGCTGAATGACGAAAGAAATGTTATCAGTATGATGGTGTAAAACTACAGCTACTTAAACCAATGATGGAATTAGCGCGCAAAATATGAGGGAGAGCATTGCTATAGTGTGATTATATTGTATTGCGATAGGTAGCACTTAAAAGTCAATACCGAATCAAAACTAGTTAGTACATCATTTATAATTATAATAGTTTAATAACAGTATTTTGTTACACTTGAAATAGTTACAAAATAGATGATGATAGAATCATATACCGTAAATTGTACCCAGAATGTATGTAAAATGTTACCTGAGAGAGAGAGAGAGAGAGAGAGAGAGAGAGAGAGAGAGAGAGAGAGAGAGAGAGAGAGAGAGAGAGAGAGAGAGAGAGAGAGAGAGAGAGAGAGAGAGAGAGAGAGAGAGAGACTTTGACTTTAAAGGGGTCATGACATGAGAAACCAAATTTGCCTTGATCTTTTGGTATATAAGAGGTCTTTGTACCATTAAAACGTCCTGCAAGTTTCATAGCTTAAGACGTCCTCCCCATTATAAACGAATCATTTATTTAATCAAGCTCTAAATACAGCTCGTTCTGGATCCATGGTAAGAAGTGACGTCACGGTACGAAGTGACGTACCAGCGTTTGCATATGACCGCCTCCAGCGCAAGACAGCTACGCTTTAAGCGCAAGACAACTACGCTCATTTCGTATCGTTGTCGCGCCCGCGCGCCGCGCGCCTCACAAGTGTTCAGTCGACGGAGAGCGAGTGGGTCTGTGTACAGGGAAATGACGATGCCGCAGATGTGCTGTTCCTGGCTGTGGACAAACTACATCTTTGAATACGCTGCGAAAGATCCAGTCGGCAGGGAAAAATGGATGCACTTTATTTTTTGCGGACGTCTCAGTCACGGCAGTGTTAGTTTAAGCGTTTGTTCTATACATTTGAAGGATGACTGTTTTGAGACTGTTTTGAGCTTTGCCAGAAAACTGTTGCTCAAAGATAAGTCCGTGCCGTCTATTCTGGGCTCAACAACGACGACGCAAACTGTAAGTAATGTATTTAAAACTTTAAACTACTTTTTAAATACGCTGAAAGATCCAGTCGTCAGGGAAAAATGGATGCACTTTATTTTTTGCGGACGTCCCAGTCACGGCAGTGTTCTATACATTTGAAGGATGACTGTTTTGAGGAAAAAATCCCAATATGATGATTGGCTTTGCCAGAAAACGGTTGCTCAAAGATAAGTCCGTGCCGACTATGGGCTCAATGACGACGACGCAAACTTACTTTTTACCATGGCTAATATAAACACATTTGTATAAGAGAATCTTGAAAATATGTCGCCTTTCTAGTAGGCCTAACGTTACATGTGATAGAAAATTAAAAATGTTGCCTTTATCAATGCTGCATCTTCAAAGATGGCCTGTGCATGCATTTTTGTCCGTGGTACACCCTATCATTTCATTGGAATTAGTTAAATAATGTTAAACTGTTAGCAAATGAAGCTATAAGATAATTATGCAACAATAATCCGTTTTCAAGTGTCTCGGGTTAATTTTTTTTTATTAATTCAAAATAGTTTCACTTTCCATGTGGACACGGGCTGATCCAGTCTTCGTTGTTGTGGTGATGCTTCATTTTCCTCTGATTCCGGCTCAAACATATAAGGTTTTATCATTGCAAGAGCCATCGCTTCGCATGCATCACCCGCTATTAAACAGTTACGCCGAATCCGCAAATGTTCTGGCTGGGGGCGTTAATAATTGATGCATGGGCACTGACGTTAGCCAATCATAACAGTGGGCGTTAACACTGAACTCTTAAAGGGGAAACACCCCCAAAACAGACTGTTTGAATCAGAGGATGAGAAACAGGGTGGGAAAAGGTCATAAATCACTACATATTAAAAGATTTTTGTAAAAAAAACTATAGTAATACTATAATTGCACCTAAGGGAACATAATAATAAAATAAAAAAAACCATGTCATGACCCCTTTAAGATCACTTTATTTACAAAAATAGTAAAAATATTTTTTTAAAGTAACACTAGGTTACTTTTCTTTTTTTTGCTCTCGGGGTCCCCCTACAGTTGGGAAACAGTATTGTCCTCTACTACTGTCGTAAACTCTGTCATACATGCACGTGCATTTGTTGACAACCATGATAGCCCTGAGCACTGTAGGAGGAGTTCACATGCAGGTGTTCTGCTTGCGTCGCGTGTGAAATGTCTTCATCACAGGTACAGTGGCATATATTTCAGCATGTCATATGAATATAATTTCATGGGTTTTATTTTTTTTCAAACGACAAATGATCGCGATGCTCATGTTTACAAGCCAGCGTCATTATAGTAGCCTAGTCTATTGGTTACCGTTTTACTGAATCTATATGATACTTCAATGCAATGTTTGAGTGGTAGATATAATAACCATATATCGTCAATATTATAATATCAAGCTACCATAGATGAATCTGCAAATTTTACAAATCGATTTGCATTATAGCTTGAGGCAAGACAAATAAACAAATATCACAGACATGTTAGGTATCCTAAAATATTATTTTGTACATCTTATATATTTACTTGCAAGAATGTAACGTTAGCCCCTACCAAACTTGTACACGCCCTTTAGACATAGGCTTTCATTTGATATTTGAAAGTCCGCATCGGTCGAGCATAGGGTTGCCACCTTTGATTTGTGAAAAACCGGGACACAGATTATTATTATTTTTTGTGGTCTGAGTCTGAGTTGTAGGTTGTAAATAGTATTTTCTTTGACACTGGTGGCTCATCCGACTTTGTTGTGTTATTCTCATAGACAGTGGTTATCCTCCTCGTCCGTCTCTCCCCCCATTTCACACAATAGATGTAAATAGACAGTTTTTAAAAAGCTAGCTAGCAACTAAACTCACACTGTATCATCTTGGATGTGTGTTGATGCGCGCGCGCGACCGACCGACAGCACAGGCAGTTGCTAGGCGATAAGTTGAGCTTCCAATCAAATAAAAGTAAACGCCTGGCATTGGCCAATCCACTGTTTTACCCGTTTACGGACACAGGATTGGATGTACTGTACAACTATGAAGAAAACACAGTAACAGTAGACGGAAACGGTTTAATTTGAAACCAAGAAATTCTACTTTAGAAGTACATTTTCACAAAAAAAAAACGGGACAATTCATGTCCCGGGAAAGAATATGAATTTTCTGGGACTGTCGCTCAAAAAAGAGAATAATCCCTGGAAAACCGGGACGGGTGGCAACGGGCACCCCTCCTCCTCATTCAGCTCACGCCAGCGAGGAAACGCTGGCCCAATGTTGATCCTCGTTCTGCCTTTAATGCGATCACTTTCTCGTTTCCTCTTGTTGCTTTCCTCCGACAAAACCTTTGCTTTCTTGCTTTTCTGTGCTGCTTCGGCCATGACTATAACATTTGGCAAACAAACGCTAGTTTGGCTCGCACGTCCGATTTTAAGGAAGTGGGGGTGGTGGTGGAAGTGACGTATTTGCCGTAAAGCAGTCGAATTTTGTAGTTCTCTTTGTTCGCCGGTTACTACCCGAAACCCGAAGTTTAAAAGTACGATTAAAAACGCTACAGACCCCGTCAGGCTATGGCAGACGTGTCATTCAACCTATTGTAAGTCGATGTACCATCACAAGAGACTTGGAAATATATTATTAAGGTTGAAAAGTTACCTGGTGCTGCTTTAAATCCAGTTAGAATGAGAGCAATGGATTTAAAAACAAAATGACCACAGAGTCTCAAGACATGAAAAAGCATCATAGAAACGCAAAAAAAAGAAAAGAAAAAAATTATAATAATACAAACTAAAATAATACAAAAAAGAAAAAAAAATAGAAAAGGTTCCCCCTTTTTTCCTTTCACGATCAAAGCTCACTCAAAACATCAGAGAGAGAGAGAGAGAGAGAGAGAGAGAGAGAGAGAGAGAGAGAGAGAGAGAGAGAGAGAGAGAGAGAGAGAGAGAGAGGCATAGAGCAAAAGCAAAGCCCCCAAGAAGAAAGAGAGGAAAAGAAAAGACCAGAGGAAAGAAGAGGCAAAGAAAAAAGGTCAGAGCAACAGTTACAATCTTCTTTTATTCTATACCTTGACCATGCGACTGAAACCCAATGTGATACATTCAAACTAGCCAGTCATAAAATTACAAATTCCCCCACCGTACTAAAGGTTGGACAATTAGCAGACCCCCGACATGGACACATTTTGCCCTATAGGCCTTGATTCTTTGATGGAAATTTAAAAAGAAATATACAAAATTGTCACGAAATGCTAGATGGCTCAGGCTATTTGGAATACTAGGGCACAGCTGATTGAAATTGTTAATAAAACAGGAAAGGTCAGTTCGCCAGTATGGCAGTTTTGGGGATTTTATAAGTCTGACCATAGTCAAACCAATGTCGTGGGCAAATTATGCAAGACTGTCGTCCCCACCAAGAGTGGTAACAAACTTGTTTTACCACCTTTTGGAGCACAGCCGTATTCGTCAGCAACATCCAACAACATCTGCAGCTGCAACACCGCACACGCAGCAGAGCATTTCCTAGCACTAAACTTGCAGAAAATAGTTCTTCTCTGGTTTCTCTATGTTTATATTTAACACTTTGCACTATTTTATTACACTAATTGCTTACGTATTCTTTAATTTTGCACCTTAAAGGAACACTCCGACTTTTTGGGACTTTAGCCTATTCAACTTATCCCCCAGAGTTAGATAAGTCCATACATACCTTTTTCATCTCCGTGCGTGCTATAAGTCTGTTTGACGCACCCACCGCTAGCCTAGCTTAGTCACAGAGTGTACAAAAAACAAAGTCACATGAGACAGACATATTTTAACTGTATAAATACTGGGAACTATATTCTCTGAAGGCGAAGCACTGCTACTTGGGCGGAGTGATAACCGCAGCGCACCTGAGACGCGCTCTGAACAAACTCTCTGCTCCTCACCACGGCGCGTCTCAGGTGCTGCGGTTATCACTCCGCCCAAGTAGCAGTGCTTCGCCTTCAGAGAATATAGTTCCCAGTATTTATACAGTTAAAATATGTCTGTCTCATGTGACTTTGTTTTTTGTACACTCTGTGACTATACAAATTACAACATGTAAATAGGAAAATGTTTGCGTTATTTTGTCACTTATTTGGATTAGTATGCTAGCTGCAACCATTTACATCCAGTCTTTGTGCTAAGCTAGGCTAGCGGTGGGTGCGTCAAACAGACTTATAGCACGCACGGAGATGAAAAAGGTATGTATGGACTTATCTAACTCTGGGGGATAAGTTGAATAGGCTAAAGTCCCAAAAAGTCGGAGTGTTCCTTTAATGTTAAGAGATAATTGTTAAGTGTTCATTGTGATTTTAGAATTATGTTTACATTTGAGTGTTTTCCATGATTGTGTTGACATTTCTGCCTTTATAACTGAGGGGATTATAATCAGAGGAAGGTTAAGTTTAAAATATGTTTAAATGTAAATGTTAAAATGTTTAACTGTAATATATTTTTCTCCTGGTCGTAAAAAATACTGCTTTATAAGCTTGTGCTCCATGGAAGAAAGAAAGAAAGTCATAAATATGACATCGGAGTGAGTAAATGATGACAGAATTTCCATATTTAGTTGAACTATTAATATAAAACCCTGAGCACAAAGATCACTTACATGAGAGAATCAAATATGAAGAAATAAAGCCCTCTCTCAGACCCATGAGGTTAACAGCAGCGACGTTTTACTCCTCTACAGTGTTTTGTTACCATATTTATTTATTTATCAATCTGCTACTTGAGTTTCACGTATTTGGTCTGCAAATTTAGAAAGGGCAGAATGTGGCGACATCAGATCTGTTTATCCGTGCGTAAAACAATGGTGAAGTGCACAGACTGTTAAAGAAATCACTTCCCATAAGCAGTGAACTGAAGAGTTGCAACTAGTGAAACTGTTTTTGTGAGTACCACATTGATATTTAAATATATTTAAATGAATCATCTTCTTTCACTGAGACAACCCAAGAAAAACTCCCACAAGAGATTATTTCCTGTTTTATTTATGTATGGCCTACTTTAAACATATATGGTTTGTACTTACCGGTATCTCTTCTTTTGAGGTTTCAGCATTTTCGCAAGAGCAAATGAGCTGCTCTGAAAGTGTGGGCATTGTTAGACATATCTTGACTAATTAACTATGAAACTAATATTAGAAAAAGAGACTATGGGCCCTATCTTGGCATATAGCGCAAATGACTTTGTACGGCGATGCATGTATCATTCCCATTTTGCACCCGACGCACAGCGGACTTTTCCCTCCACAGACGCACGTTGGCAAATTCGGCGGTTCAGTGAAAAGAAGAGGAGGAATGTTCCGGCGCAAACGTCCCCTGGTGCTATTTTGCAGTTTCAGAAATCAATTCATCCACAGACCAGGAAGAACCTAGTCTAAAGTCAATGGCGCGTTATTCAGATGCTATTTTAAGGGCGCATGCTTGGCCACAATGTAGCGTGTGCACAACGCGGATACACTTTGCTTCTCTCATCTACACAGACGTAGCAGTTCATATTTTTGCAAACCATACATAATTACAGGGAGTAAAATTACCACACGAGGGAAATCATTGTGGTGTCCATGAAGATGTGAAAAAATAGGCATAAATCTAGCTTACACATTTACCCAAATTATTCAGGCTAATTGTAGTAATGACGTATTAACCCTGTTTGATCATTAGTGGCAAGACACATCGGTATATAAGGACATCTGACAAAGTGGGTTGTCCGTCAAGAACCAGGAAACAAAATTCTGAAGACTGAGAAATCACCTTTACCATCATGTAAGTTGCGTGCGCCTGGCAAACCCAGCGTTATAATAGCAATCCGCCATGGAACAAGTGCGCCTGCTCTTAAAGGGAATGTGAGAGGACGCTCTGATTGGTTTATTGCACGTTATGCCCAAACCACACCTATGAGTAATGAAGCTAACTTCAGACCAACACATTTTAGATTTGCGAGATCCGCCCACAAAGTTACTTGCGTTTTGCGTTTGATACTTGCGTTTCAAATCGTTAAAATAGGGCCCTGGAAATGAACATGCATCTTTCACGAGATAACCACACAATGAATGATCTCCAAAAAACAGATTACCTGGAGCCAATAAACAAACCTCAACCATGAAAGTGGTCGCCATTACTCATTAGCATGTCCCTGAACACACACTTCATGTTTGTTTATTTGTTCTTGAGTCTTGAGAGGACTTTAAATGAAGACCATGTCATGCAATGTAACTGAGTAGACAGCTACAAGAGTGCACACATCTTTAGAAGACATCAGTGGTTTTGACAGGACAACAACTACAAAGATAAGAAGAAACCAGAAAAAAAACAGGTCATTATGGGAGCTCATTTTTACCACAGAGTAAAAAAAAAAAAAAAAAAAAAAAAGTACAATTTTAAATACAGTTATATAAAGTTGCAGCTGTGAGATATAAACTCACAATTCTGAACACATTAAATCATAACTACGGGAAATAAAGTCACAATTACAAGAAATAAGTCCTATTGCAAGATATTGTCACACTGCAATATTTAAAGAAACACGAAGACATATAGGCCCGGTTTCACAGACAGGGTTTAGATTAAGCCAGGATTAGGCCTTAGTTCGATTAGGATATTTAAGTAGCTTTTATAAACATGCCTTAGAAAAAAACTTTACTGATGTGCATTTTGAGGCAAAATAATAGCATATATATATTTTAATATACATGTTAGTGGAAGTTGCTTTCAGTTAAAACAGCTCAAACATGCATTTTAGTCTGGAGCAAAAAACTAGAAATGTGCAAGCTTATTGGCATTACTAAAGATAACCCCAAAATGCTTGAATTCCTCTTTACATACTGTATAAACACAGCACTCTCCATCACCCCTTCCATAGTCATCCATCATCGAACTTCGCACCCACCTCTGTTTTTCCATCACTCGCTTCAGATATCATAATTTTCCTTCATTGTCTTCTGCAACTGCCTGCTGGCATGTGTGTACTTCCCCCTGTACTCTCAAGACGCATTACAAACGTGTCAGTAGCTGACCTCACCACACAATGAAAAATGCCAGTATGCTTTCAGAAAATATAGAGTGATGGACATAATGTAAAATATACTTTGATACTGAGGCACTATCCAATGACTGCTCGTGTTTTGCTTAAGTATTACTATTCTATTCTGGGAAAGGCTCAGACATAATGAAAGTGTGCGGCAGTGCCTGCCTGGCAAAAGTCAATATCACTTAAGCCACATGTTTCTGTCTAAGTGTCAAACCTTTACATACTGTCTGGAAGTGCACCATCTACACACACACACACACACACACACTAGACTTTTCTCGGGTTCGATATAAGATGACATCTAACCCACTGTGTGCATCTCACAGTTCCCTAAATAGAAGCAGGTCGGTAACACATCAAGCTTTTCTGTCAGGTAATTAGATTGTGTTTCACTATAAAAGGAGTTAAATGAGTCGAAAGACGTTTAATGCAGAGTTGAGTGAGGATTCAGGTATATACCATCACAAATAAAGGTGGATGAATGGTCACGTACAAACCAAACTCAACAACTGCCATCGGCAAAACAGGAACTCGTATCCTCCCAGGCCTGTTTGACCACTTAAAACTAAAGAAAAAAACTAGAAGAAAGAGGTAACCATTAATTTTAACAACCCTCCCTGACTGTGACTTCTTGCGCAATTTTTCTTCCTTCTCTTTTGTTTCTTCTCTTTTTTTGCAATACCAAGCCTTTCCTGGCACCATTACAAAAGTGGAATATATTTATATTTTTGTGTGCTGTTTAGCTAATATTTTTGTGCATTGACTTCATTCACTAGCTGAACAGCCAATCAGAGTTCTCTCTCAAGTCAAGTCAAGTCATCTTCATTTCATCTAACAATGTAGATTGTTTCAAAGCAGCTTTACAGAGATAAACGTATTAAGGTAACAGATTGTTTTGGCTTCATAGCGGTTCTTGAATAAAGATATTTTCCAGCTAAAGTTAGTTTTGATTGATTCACTTTTCCTCCGAAGTGATCATTTGTTATTAAATTTGGGGCCGTTAAGACGACACCGTTTTTCTCTAAACAGACTTTAAACGCGAAACCTGTGATATACGCTGATGGCGCTCACGTGCGCGTCAAGAATTAATTATATAGTTATATGCGTTTGAATATATATGCGCATGTTTGTACGCGTTCTCACCGATGGTCTACATGCTGAATCGGCCAAAAATGGCCACACGTTGCCCGATGGCTGATCGTCAGCTTGGTTGTCTCTGGCTTTACACAATTAGACAAAGTGAGAGACGACAAATTTAAAGAATATAAAGAAAAGTTGGAGAATGGAAATCAGGAATGGAAACACAGCACTTCTGAATTACTGCTGCAAGCAGATCAAACTGTATGTGCTCATTTGTAAATCTCTTTATCTTCATCAATCAGTCTTCATGAGATCGTTGTGAAATATTAGTAAAAAGAGACTGGAAATGAACATGCATCTTTCACGAAAAAACCACACAATGAATGATCTCCAAAAAAAACAGATTACCTGGAGCCAATAAACAAACCTCAACCATGAAAGTGGTCGCCATTACTCATTAGCATGTCCCTGAACACACATTTCCTGTTTGTTTATTCGTTCTTGACTCTTGAGGGGACTTTAAATGAAGACCATTTCATGCAATGTAACTGAGTAGACAGCTACAAGAGTTCACACATCTTTAAAAGACATCAGTGGTTTTGACAGGACAACAACTACAAAGATAAGAAGAAACCAGAAAAAAAACAGGTCATTATGGGAGCTCATTTTTACCACAGAGTAAAAAAAAAAAAAAAAAAAAAGGTAACGTTAAGATAAGATATGACGGTAAGATATAGCTGTGAGATATAAACTCACAATTCTGAAAAAAAAAATAATAATCATTACTACAGGAAATAAAGTCGCAATTACAAGAAATAAGTCCTATTGCAAGATATTGTCACACTGCAATATTTAAAGAAACAGGGTTTAGATTAAGCCAGGATTAGGCCTTAGTTCAATTGGGATATTTAAGTAGCTTTTATAAACATGACTTAGAAAAAAACATTGCTGGTGTGCATCGTGAGACAAAATAATAGCACTGATATATTTTAATATACAGGTGAAACTCGAAAAATTTGAATATCGTGCAAAAGTTAATTCATTTAAAAAAAAAAAAAAGATTATTTTTATGTGAAATAAAATCACATTGTGAGATATAAAGCCACATTGTAAGAAATGAAAGTC
The DNA here is from genome assembly GCF_949152265.1 of Phoxinus phoxinus. NCBI lineage: Eukaryota > Metazoa > Chordata > Actinopteri > Cypriniformes > Leuciscidae > Phoxinus > Phoxinus phoxinus. The sequence continues at coordinate 35,980,996 of NC_136879.1, read as the reverse complement.
ACAAATTAAGACGTAATTGTAAGATATAGTCGCAACTACCTTATTTGAAGCGGAAACAGGCTTCCGTAGTTTGTGACCTTCTGGCGTGTTTTAAGTGCTGTAAAAATATAACAGCTTCTTATCTTGATGCAAAACAAATTGTATGTACAGTATGCTATATGACTGTTATTATCACAGTAATATCTGACAAATATCTGACACGCTACACAAAGTTCAGGCAGGAAATGACTTTTTACCCACACAATCCATTTCAGTAAAGGAAAGAAGGCAAGCGCTGAGGTTTAATGCGACCTAAATTCTCAGCCGACACACATGAGAGAAGTCAGCGTTTCTCACCACAGGCTCAAACGTCTGCAGGGGAAACCTTATGTGATAACATATCGACTTAAGATGACTCGTCGCCAGCTGCAAAAGTAACAAACTTGAGAAAAACAACACGATCATTATGCTGAACATGTTCAAAATTGAAGATTCAACAAGACCTTCTAACAGTCAAGAACAAGTTCCAGAAAAAGGCCTTAATTTAATAATTGATTTTACAATGGTTATTTTGGTTATTTATTTACAATGCTGAATCAATACTGAACTGACTTCAGCTGAACAACAGTCGAAATGCATAATTTTCTTGTTATCACTGTGCGGCTTTGAAACAATCTGTATTATATAAAGCGCTATATAAATTAAGTTGACTTGACTTGACTCACATGTGTCTCTTCTAGACATTCAGAAGAGATCTCAACAATGTCTCAGACTGTGCTCAGATTTGCAAAAATCTCAATATGACCTCAAACATTTCTTATTTAGGAGAAACGTGTTAAAGGTGCTGTATGTAATTTTTTTTGGACTGTACTAAAGCATAAAAATACCAGAATACATTTGCAGATGTTTAGGAAACATGCTAACTTCACATACTTGTTTCTCCGAAAAACAATGCTATACAGCCAGTTATTCTACTTTGAAATGTGCGTTCTGTGTCGGAATGTCTATTTTTGTTTTGGTCTGTGCGTTTCGACAGTATTTTCGACACCCGGTTTTGCCACTTGACAGGAAACACAGTGTATTGTAGCTATGGAAGCTAGTCTATGACCAGCGATATATTAAAGGAACACTCCACTTTTTTTTGGAAATAGGCTAATTTTCCAACTCCCCTAGAGTTAAACAGTTTTACCATTTTTTAATCCATTCAGCCGATCTCCGGGTCTGGCGGTAGCACTTTTAGCATAGCTTAGCATAGATCATTGAATCTGATTAGACTGTTAGCATCTCTCTCAAAAAAAATGACCAAGAGTTTCGATATTTTTCCTATTTAAAACTGGACTCTTCTGTAGTTACATCGTGTACTAAGACTGACAGAAAATGAAAAGTTGCGATTTTCTAGGCCGATATGACTAGGAACTATACTCTCATTCCTGCGTAATAATAAAGGAACTGCTGCCGTACCAGCAGACGCAATGATATTACGCAGCACCTGAAAATAGTCCCCAGCTCGGTAACTTAATTTTTAAAATTTTTGAAGAAGAGTGCCTTGGATATTCTCTTTCCTACATTTATTTGTGACCGGCACTAAGTTTGTAATATCATTGCGTCTGCTGGTACGACAGCACAGTTCCTTGATTATTACGCAGGTATGAGATAGTTCCTATAGTTCCTAGTCATATTCATCAATAATAATCAATTCTCTCCAATATTTGAATTTGGACTACAGTACCCATTTCAACCACTATCTGTAAATTTTACATACTGCACCTTTAAACAAAGTTGAAGCATAAATGAGACGTACATCAATGATTCCTTTTTCCCCAAGTCAAAACATTGAATTCACTACAAACCCTGAAAGCATGGGAATATTCATGCAGCCGACTGACCTTTCTGCAGCACTTCGCATGGTATTCTGTTGTCTCATCAAAAACATATTTTAAAAAAACCCAACAACTAAAAAAAAGTCCCAAAGGTTGTTGGTGAAATAATGTATTTTGGAAAATATTGAATTCCCAAGAATCTTTCGTCACTTACACGGAAACAAAGGCAGTACTATATTATAATATGCTTTGAGGATGAACTTTTCCTCTCAGATGTACAGTAAAGACACGATTTTCAAACTTCCACAGAAAGAATACCACAGGCCCCAAATGTCTAGGGATGCACTGAGACGCACTGTGCTCTTTACACAGTTGAAACAATTCAACAGATTTTTTTTATCAGTTTTTATCGTTTTACATACTGACCACATGCCGAAATAAATCAAAAAACATTATTTTAATATTATTTTATATACCCTCAACATCTCAAAAGAGAAAAGGTTCCCATAAGAAAAGAAAATAACAACATCTCTCAACCGTTTCTCCTTTATAGCAATGCTCTTGTGTCTACAGTTACAGAAGAGATCTCAACGGATATGTTTTTCAATAAAGTTGGAAATTTACCTTGCATAAAACATTGGAGGATAAAGCAGTTTCCATCCCGTGTGTGCCAGAGAACAAGCATTCCAGAATGACCAAAGCAACATTTGAGATGCTGTGCAATGCAATTGGTTAAAGTCGTTATCAAGTCGTTCAAGTCGTTATCCAATCACATCCTCTGTTGAGGCAAAGTCACATGAGTGTTTTTGTTGCATTTGAAGGGATTTATTCGGAAAATGTGTTTCCATCATTGAATATGCGCATGTCTTTTTATTCAACTCAATTGAGCTTATACGTTTTTCATGCACATTTTCAGTATTTATGTGCATCTTGGTTTATGTGCATTCAGCTTTTTTTATGCGATAACCCAAATTTTGCATTAAAAAAATAGCAAACATAGCTAATGTCTCAAACTGTGCTCATATTTGTCAAGAAGTCAAACAAGGAGATTTCAATATAAACATTTCTCATCAAACATGTGCTTCTAAGACCAAATAAACTAAGATATACTGAATCACACACACAAACCTTTAATGATTTTCTAAATATTCAGGCAAGCCAACATTCAAAGTTTGTTTAAATGATCTTTCCTTTTTATTTATGGTTATCATTGTTCCTGAAGTATGTAGGTCTTAAATGGTGAACACTGAAGACGGTTTGGGACAGCAAAAACATCAGATCACAGAGAGTACGCAGCCACAGTTACAGGATTTATGTGTGTTTGTTGCTGTTGACTTCAAACAAGCTCTCAATTTCATGCGTTCTCGTGTTCTGAAAAGTGTCAGAATCAATGTGATTTATAATGCAATGCAAGAATGCTTTGAGTTCCCAGTGTTGCCACAGGGGTGGCTATAGTGGACATTGGCATTTTAATTTATGGTCAACTGCTAAGGTCACATTCTCTGTAAGGTAGTTATAATAATGGTCAAAACAGATGGAAGCTCTGCCAACAGAAACTGTTTTTTGAAAGACACGCTGCAGTGCAAAGTGAAACCATGTGTGAGGGAGGTGAAAGATTGCAAAATATACGTTTTATAAGAAAAAATTACTTTCATTTTAAAGTTAAAAATAAGTTTAAAGAACATTTGCAAACAAAAAATCATTTAAATTAATTTAGGACTTATAAAAGTATTGGTACAAAATAGTAAAAACTTCAAATCTTGTTAGCAAAGGGAATTCCCCAACTTCTTGCAAAAAGTTTTTTTTCCCCAAGTCAGGTGAAGCAACATGAAAAACAAATGTTATCTACAAATGTCGATAACATTTGTTATCACATGAAAAGGAAATAGTAAGGTGTTTAAAAAGTTCACAGCCTTTTTCAATGTTATTTCTCATGTCTATTTTTGTTTCTACAAAGAACAACTGGAGACTGTAGTTCTGAGAAAAGAAAAAAGAAAATAACATCCTGATAAAGATCAGGGGGTATTGAGTATTTTGAGATTTGGGTAATATTTCAGTCAGAGATCAATGTGGGGCTGAACATCACAAACCTTTAAAACATATCATTAAAATGTAGGTCTCCATTGTTTATGTTTTAAATCATAAAATATCATTCATGAAAACAGGAAAACAAATGTTTGAAACTCCCAGGAGGCAAAAAAACTATTTGTTAACTGTATAAACAGTCAATTCCCTTGTAGTTTCATGAGATATGTTCATGATCTTACAGGGTCAAGCATACCACACAAAGAGTAGGCCTACTAAACAAAAATGTTCACATTGATTTTAAAAATAAATGAATTAATCCTCCTCACAGAATCTAAGACAAATAACATTTGAGATTCATCAAAATTCATGAACAACATGTTAGACAGCAAGCACACATTACTCTCTTTTTTTGTTGTGGTTTGTAACAACAGCTGGTGCAGTTCAACTAAAGACCACACATTTTTGAAAAGTCTGTTGTTTAGCTATACAAGGCTGCTGACTATAGACTCTGGTTTTTAATTCGGTAAATCATTTGAATTACAATGAGAGTCAGCTCACGATCTTTGTCCAAGACAAGGCCCACAGACCTGCCTTCCCCTGCGTACTGGGAAACTCGTGCACAGAAATTGTTCACTACCATTCATAAATCATATGTGGCCTCATGGGATAGTAAAGTGTCCATGGGATAGTAAAGTGTCCATCGTATGCACACTTCAGAGTAGGTCATCCGGGTCCTTTTTGCCTATAGGCTAATATTAGAGTATAACTCTATTATGAGTACTGTGAATTCGGACATACTTCTTTAGTCACATACTGTTTTATGCCTATACCTTAAACTAGGGAATAATGCGATTTCAGATGCAGCCATTGACTTTACAGTACATGTTCACACCCCTAAACATGATGCTGAACAAAACTAACTGTGATTGGATGGCTCTGGAAAGTCCTTGGCCAGTGAAATCAGATAGTGTCAAGGTCTTCTGCCGTCAGTCTGAAGGTCTGGCTACGATAATCTAGGGTTAGTAGAATAAGTTGCCTTACCTTCTGGCTTGCTTAGTTGGGGACATTTAATATTCAACAATATTATAGATCTGCCTTAAAGGTAGGGTAGGTCAGAATTGTCTAAAAAAAACTTTTATTCAAATTAGTTTAAACTGTCTTTATATACCAATACATAATTAAAATGCAAGTACTCTGAAATAGAGAGTATAAAAAACTGAGTGACTCTAGTGTATTTAATCTTCAATAAACACAGCTCATTAATTCAATTCACTCCCACCTAAAAACGGGTGCGCGACTGCGCGCACGTGGGCAGAGCCAGTAATAGCGGCGGTAGTCATGGCGACGGAGAGTGACAGTCGCGCAAGCCAATCACTTGTTTCGTCCCGAATGGAATTAATGAGCTGTGTTTTTTGAAGATTAAATACAAGTACTCTTTTTCAAAGTACTTACATTTTAATTATGTATTGGTATATAAAGACAGTTTAAGCCAATTTGAAAAAAAGTTCTTTAGACAATTCTTACCTACACAACCTTTAAAGGTGGATGATGATGAAATTGTTTTTTGTATTATTTTCATGTTATCACTGTGAAGCTGCTTTGATACAATCTGTATTGTAAAAAGCGCTATATAAATAAAGGTGACTTGACTTGACATGTAGTTGCAAAGTCACTTATACTCAGAAGAATGTCTGTTGGGGAGCATCAAAATAAAGTGTTGGCTGATATTAATCAGACAGTTTTATAATACTCTGACAGTAAAAAATTATATTGGAAAATGTAATTTGTTTATATTGCTCACTTCAGACTCGCAGGTCTCTAGAGTTTTGAAGAAGTTCAGCTCAACAAACACAATGTACCTAATGAAAATATAATATACACAGACTCAAGTGACCTGCAGTTGGTCATTTGTTTGGTTGGCTCTGGGTTTGGCAATAATTTTATGAATCCTTTGAGATTCATTAACAAAAGCCACAACACCACAAGCCACTATTTGAAAATCCCATTCAATCAGAATACAATACAATAATGTTCACTTTGTAATTTGTGATTCCTTCATCTTGGTAGGACAGGAAACATCTGTATACAGACAATATGACTATTAATCACAGTTAAGTCCTTCGGCATGAGATTGTGTTGATGTTGCATGTAAAAAAAAAAAAAAAAAACTTGGAACTGACATCTGTCATGCTGAGAGGAGACTTTTCATCAAATAAATGCACCAAAAAAAAAATACAAAGATCTTTTTATTTACTCACATTAATAAAGTGCTTCCAACCACTCACAAAGTTCAGGAACACAGCAGGTGAGCTGCTTTTGTTTGAGTTCAAACAAGCCAACATTGAAAAATGGTTTTGTGTCTTTCAGTCCCACTTCCCCTCTTCCCAGCATTCAATGGGGTATGAATAATTATGGTTGCAGCGTTGGGATATTTGACAGTTTCCTCTCGGACATGTACAGTATATTTCTAATAGGAAACATGGGATAAAGTTCTACGCACACCTCACTTTTTATATTGTATGATCTGCATATCATCTTGTTTCTTAATTATGCAAGACTATAATTATAGTTTATCGCTAGTGAAAAAGACCAGAAGGAGCCAGAGGAGCTCATGGTAACTAATACATGTGGCATTTTAATGATTGATTATTAAGAAAATGGCTGGTTTGAAGGCCTGTAGAGATAAACAGGACAGCCCAGTCCAATTCAGCCATGCAGAATCATTCATTTCTCAATGGCTATCTGCATATTATGGCTTAGTAGTGCATGCAATGAAAACCAGTGATGCATGAATCTGTGGTGACAGCATCATTGGCCCGAGTTCATCAAAATCTCTCCATCGGTTTAGCCTCCTGTGGAAAATGGGGGCTGCGTACAAAGTAATCCAAGTTGGTTTGGCTATTAAATCTAGACCTTTTCCCAAAGGAGATGTGAGCATTTTCTTTGGGTCACTTTTCCCACAAAGGTTTCGATCAATGTCGTTTCGGTGTGTGTAATACTGTATATCGCTGGGCCGTGTTACCTGGTTGAATATCTATGATAACGTGGGTTTCATATGACCCTCTTTGGTGTGCTTGAGCATGCTGATATTATTTGATTTCGATTTCTCAATTAGTTTTGAAAGGTCACTGCAGCAAGTCTCAGGTATCATCGTGTTCTTCGCTGACTCCAGGCCAGCATCTCTGGAGACTCGGTAATGTATAAGCTTACCTCTCTATTGATCTCAGTATTGATCACTGCTTTCATGGTGGCCATTGCTTTCCTTTAGCTCAGATAATCAAGAGACAAAGAGACTTCAAAGATGGTAAGTTCAGTAATTAGCAAAAGTGGGATATCCAGTGATTAATTCAATCACTTTAAATGCTTCAACAACATGTGCAAGAACAACAAACCGCCCGCCCAGGAATGCAAACCACAGCAAAATCATATTAAAATTAATGTTCCAGGGTCAGTACAAGTTACTGCATGCTCAATCATCAGCATTTGTGGCATAATGTTGATTACCACTCATATAAAAAAAAAATATATATATATAATATATACACACACAGTATATATCATGCCTCATCCCTAATTTCCTTTTTTCTTTAACTCAAAACTTCTACGTTACAATGGAAGTGAATAGGGCCAATTTTTGGAGGATGTAGTAGCAGAATTGAGAAGTATATAATTTGAACAAAATATACTTAATATTCAGTTAAAATTCAGCGGTATATGTTCTCATCATTTGTACACTCACCGTAGGGTTTTAGGCAACAACACCTAAATCCTTTAAAAACATTTGGAATACACAAATAATATTTTGTTAAGGTCAACATGACATTTTGATGTCATGTTGACCTTAAAGGAGTATTTCTGGTTCAATAGAAGTTCAGCTCAATCCACAGCACTTGAGGCATAATGTTGACTAATCACAAAAATATTATTTCCACTTGTCCCTATTTACTTTAATACAGGGCTACAGTATTTCCATCCACATATTTTTATGCAAATTGTGGGGTATCGCATAAAAAACTCTGGATGGAGACGCCAAAATGTGCATAAAAAGAAAGTGCTCAATTGAGGCACGATGGAGACACATTTACTGGATAAATTCTTCGATGTGCAACAAAACAACTCACATGACTCAACAGAGGATAACTACTAACCAGTAGCGCTCGGACGTTTGACAAAAAAATGTGCATCACGTTCTTTTCTTCTTTCTAGATTCTGCCGGTTTCACGGTATATCACATTTTTTTCACTGGACCTTTATTATGTCCTATTTTACTGTCAGGAGTACAGGGGATATTAAAAAAAACATTGTAGGACAAATACAAATTCCTTAAAAAACAAATCAGTTAAACCAGCTAACAATGTAGTTTAAAATGAAATATAATCAGATTACATTTTAATTATTACTTTAAAACCATTTTTGCATTTACTTAGTAAAAAGAGTGTTTTTCATAAATTATGACTGTCCCTCAATTATGGCATAATTTCCAGCCAAAGAATGTATAAATATTTTTTTTTGACTAGTTAGTAGTTACCAGGAGACAATAGTTTAAATAAAGAGCTTGACAAAGTATGAGACAAAAGAAAAATCAAGGTACGTGAGCAAAATATTTGTATTAATCAAGATGTAATTCTGAAGAATGTGAGTCTAGCTATGATATTAGCCTTAGCAAATAGGACCATTTTCCAAAAATTAAAATTAAAATTTTTAATAAAATGTAAAATTAAGTTTTAATGTTTAAACTTTCCACACCCATTTCCAAAAATGTATATAAACTCGTGTATAAATGGACGGACATTGTTACTGAGGGTGTGAAGAGTGTGTTTTCAGAGAGTTTAAAAGTGCCAAAAGATAGTAGAAGAAACAGTGTGCCTGTAATATAAGAACAACACGGCATTGGGCATTTGCCAAAGCCGGTGATATCTACCGCACCACACAGAGCAGGAAATGACACGCTGCCTTTGATCACTCTGTCATCTGAGTTTAATTTATTGTACGACTGCTGTCAGACGTAAGTGTTTGCTCAATAAAGATACAGTAGACATTAACCTTGAATTGCATTTGCTGGCCATATTTCAACACTATTAATTCAGTGTAACTGTAATCTGTCACCTAAGGTTTAGGCTAATACATGTTTCCCCCCCCAAACTTTTATCATTCACATCTATTGCAGACAATCATCAGTCTTTTTGCGTGTCTCAGTCGTATTGCGTGCAGAAATGTCCCACAGTTAAACAGACGGACTGTGTTTGTTTGAGTTCTCTGTTTGACCTTCATCCAATATGTTTTAAACCCCCCTGGCTTATTTCGGCAGAAATAAGTGTACATTTTACATAATATAGAGTTATTTAAATTTCCCTTCCTTTTATGAGAAAATAATCTACTTTGATTTGACTAAATATAAGGCCATGTGCTTAATCTGTCTTTCTTAAACTGAATGTGTGCCTGCAAAGCGTATGGTTAGGACTGTTTTTGGGTATGACACAAGTTGGCTTGTCAATAAACTTATGTTTGATATCTTAAAAGCAAAGCCAGAAAAACAAGGCAATTCAGGGTATCTAATGTTTTTTTTCTTCTTTGAAATAACACGAACCGGCAAGACAAGAAACAAGTGTTAAAGGGATAATTCACTTTACTCACTTTATAATTTACTCACCCTCAAGTTGTATCCAAACCTGTATGCATTTCTTTCTTCTGCTGAACACAAAAGAAGATATTTTGAAGAATGTCAGTAACCAAACATGTTATTGCCTCGTGTGTTATTACCCCCTAGTCAATGGGTCCTGAGCCTGTTTGGTTACTGACATTCTTCAAAATAATATTCTTTTGTGTTCAGCAGAAGAAATAAATTCATACAGGTTTGGATACAACTTGAGGGTGTGAGTAAATGATGACAGAATATATATTTTTGGTGGATCTATCCCTTTAAGAAAGTAAATCAAATAAATGTTGATGTCATGTTGACCTTAAAGGAATATTCCTGGTCCAATGCCAGCTAAGATCAATCGACAGCACTTGAGGCATAATGTTGATCACCACAAAAATATATTTCCAATGATCCCTCTTCTGGGTTACAGTGACAATGACCATATTCCCTTCCATTGTGCCTCACTAGATATGTTTCTATCACAAAAACAAAAACAAAACAAAAAACATTTCAGAATAAAGCACAGTCTCTATCCCGCGTACTTAAGATAACAAAATTGTAATTTCCTGGGAAAAAAATTGAAGTTGCTGCAACCGGGAAAGCCACTGTGGATTTTTTTTCTACATAATAAATTACTTGCGTCTCAAAGTGCGCATATGAAATGCATTTACAAACGCTGTCATGTTCTCTTGCGTTTGAAAGCCTCGTGTTTGGGAACATAATAATGTGAGACACTTCTAGGAGGTCATTACACCAAATCATTTTTGATGACATACTATGGCTCAGGCATTTTACAATGACTGAGCCAATATTTGAGATGCTGTACAATGAAGTTTTGTCTGCTGATTAGTAGCGCTGGACGGTAAACTGGTTCATCCGGTAAACCGGTTTCAATTTCACGATCGATATGTATTTTTCAAATACAGCCATATAGGTGCGTAGCTGAAACAGCTGCTGTATCTATATTCAATGACCATGAAGAGCGCTTTGTGGAGTCTATTGAGAGCGGACCTCTATTAACTGCATACAGGTGAAACTCGAACAATGAGAATATCGTGCAAAAGTTCATTTATTTCAGTAATTCAACTTACAAGGTAAAACTAATATATTATATAGACTCATTACATGCAAAGTGAGATATTTCAAGCCTTTATTTGTTACAATTTTGATGATTATTGCTTACAGCTGTGAAAACCTTTTCACAATATTCTGATTTTGAATTTGGGGTTTTCATAAGCTGTATTTGCACAATATTCTCATTTTTCGAGTTTCACCTGTAGTACCCTTCTTACACTAATGGTAACAAATTTATAACACAATAAATACTCACAAAACTAACTTTTTTTAATACTGCAAATACCATGTGTGATTTTCACGATGAAGAAAACTCGGATGGAATCACGGAATCCAGTCAGAAATGGAACTTTTATAAAGCGGAATGTCACAGAATTTGGCAATTTTCGGATGAATAAATCAAAAGTAGGGCTTTACAATGAATCAGATATCGATACGGACTAGTGTCTGTAAATATTAAAGCTCAAAAAGACTACTATTGAAATCTGAAGTATGCCGTGTAATAACTATTATTATTATAATACTGTTTATTAAAACACACAAACTCAAAGGTCTTCATTACAACCCGGCAAAATAAAAGTTCGATCTACCTTGCAATTACATTACCATACTTTTAGAATTTTGCAATAATCTATATTTAAAATATTTTTACATTTCTAGAAAAAAAAAGATTAAATCTTTACATAAACGACAGAAAAAAATAAATGATTAAGGCATTAAAAATGATCAAGAGTGAAAAAAGTTGAAATATTTTTGTTTACAAACAATCAACTGCTGAAATATAGCCGAAGTGTCTATCTGCAGCTGAGAAACACCTACATGTGCGGTTTTACACATTCTGATATATAATAATCCTAGAAATGATCATATACAAAAAGGCTCTTGCCTTCTTCTCAGAAAAAAACATGAACAAGGTCTTTTCCAATATTATGACATAGTTCCTTCCTCCTTTACCTCCTTCTGCATACAGCCTCTCTAAAAGTCTGTACCCTGTGCCTGTTCTGAATCGAGACGTGCCTATACGTTTAATGTTACAAAGGTAAAATATGACATTTTGGTGGGTGCAAATGCACATGATTCTGAGTCTGTGTGTATGGAAAGAATATCACAATGGTTTGATTATGTAAACTATTTGCTTTGGATAAAGTATCTAGTGTTTATTTCCAGGCGACAAACAGAGCATCTCATGAGACAAAGGGAATACCATTAGTGTCATCTGTCATCGTTCAATATATTGCAGAGACTGCATGCTGAAGTGTACAAAACGGCTGAGAGGTCATGGTAAAAAACGGGAGAGAAAAAAAAAGCAAGAGCGAGAGACAAGAGAGAAATATCGAGAGAGCTTGATGCATTAGTGTGATTAATTATCAAAACACATTTAATCATATAGCCTACCCTAACCCATTCCTTCAATAACTTCCATTGATTGATAGCCTTAGTTACTAACAAAACCTTTTTCAAAACTTTAACCAAAGTTTGAGCAATGTAGTCATTTGTTTTAAGTAGTAACTAGGCTTAGTATCGCTAATTAAAATACAAAAAAAACGGGCTATTATTCCTAAAAGGCTTTAGATCCACAACTTCTACACTTGTAGAATCTTTTAAAGTGATTTTAGTATGTTCAAAAACAGAAAAAAAACAACTGATCTCCGAACTAACCTGATCTACTTAGAAACCAGTCTATTTTAAACTGGTGGAGGAAAAACAGGGCTCATCTAATCCAGCCTTCCAGGGTTGTCAAGTTTGTAACGTGCTTCTAAATTAAAAGCTAACACAGACAAAGTGGTATAATAACACATCAACTGGCATTCGGGATTACAATGCAAAAATAATAGCCTTTGTTATGTAACACATGCCCCAGCAGATACACACCCAGTGAACTCAAAGAACTACAACTAAACCTCACCTACAGCTCACTGAGTGGGTTGAAGAAGGTAAATATGTGCTGCTTTTCACCAAGGCTGGCTGATTTGTAAAATGCAGACTTCATGTTTAGTCAATCACGTAAATAAACCCGTAAGTATGTGTTAGCAGGAGGCAATTTAAAGGCAAAAGATTTTGTTTCGAACTGATCTTAGACTAAACAACTGTGAATAATTTGCCACCAACCTCCGTGCCCTTTTAAAGCAGAATCATTTGTTTTAAGAGCAATTACAGTTCAAGCAGGGCTATTTCCAGTCTATCGCATCTGTCTAAAAGGATGACAAGAGTTGGGAAAGAGCCCCGGATGAAAAATCCAGCATAAACCAGCAGGAATTGCATGTTGGTCCAGTTTGGGTTATGCTGTCTGGATTTTGCTGACATCATTTTTTATTAGTGTGTGATTTTCAGCACCACACATGACATAGACTGTGGGTGATGCAACAAAGTTGAGCAAAGCTCCATTTTATGTACATTTTATGCATATGATCAGCAACATAATACACTGACTACCAATGCGATCCCCCATCTGGTCAAATTAAAAACAGTGGCAGGATAGCAACGCCAACTAGAAGCTAACAGCAAAGTGACCCACTGAAAGGTCACTGAAAATGATTTTTTTTAAATTAAAGCTAACAAAAAACAATTGCATTTGAAAATGCATTACATTTTCCGTGATACGTATTAGAATAGGGTTACATCATGAACAAGGATTGTGCATGGTAACAGTTGTTTATAGATATTTGGTATGCGTTGGATTTTTACAGACGGAGACGGTTACCGTATTTTCCGTACTATAAGTCACACTTTTTTTTATTGTTTGACTGGTCCTGCGACTTATAGTCAGGTGTGACTTATATATCAAAATTAATTCATACTGACTGAAAACAGTACCGACTACAGCCGCGAGAGGGCGCTCTAGTTGGCGGGGTTGTTCAGAAGCGACACCGAGGAATAATTCAATGGATTCAGTGTTGTGGAATGAGATCGCGGTAACTTGTTGGACTCGCTGGCTAATGTTAATTTAGCCTATTCAGCCTCCCAGGTACATGTTCTTTATGCTATTGTGTAGCTGAATATCTGTTAATGTGTTACGTTAACATACCGGACACCTATTCAGCCTGTTGTTCTGTGTGCTATTGTGTAGCTGAATAACTTGCCTTTCCAGATTAAATGTCTGTTCTTGGTCTTGGATTTTGTGAAATAAATTTCTAAATAAATGCAACTTATAGTCCAGTGCGACTTATATGTTTTTTTCCTCTTCATGGCACATTTTTTTTTGACTGATGCGACTTATACTCCGGAAAATACGGTATTCTACATCAAGTGGGTTAACAAGTGCTTATTCTAGTATGCACCTCTGTTTTGTAGTGAAGGGCACTCATGCTTCATGAAGATTTGGGACATTTACAAATCTTGTTTTTAATCAGTGATTTGGAGCCTGTTTCAAAATCACCAAGTCACATGATTTCAGCAAACAAGGCTTTGAACTGGTTCAAACATTGGTTTTGAACCCATTTCGAAATCCCTGGTCCTGGAGGATTTAGTTCCACCCCTAATCAAACACACCTGCCTCTAATTTTCAAGCAATCCTGAAGAAATTTCAGGTGTGTTTGATTAGGGATGGAGCTCCCAGTGAACCCCCAGGAGCGAAGTTGATATCCCTGATTTAAAGTTTTTAAAAGCTCTGTTTCTCCCGTGTTTTGTTTCACCATTCAATTGTTGTTTGACATCAGGAAAAAATTTAATTCAATAAGCAAGCCCAAAATGTTCTTCTGTAGTTTTTGACATAAAAGCTTTATGGCACAATACCACCAACTACTGTTCTGGCATGCCTATATGAGAGCGGTAAAGCCTCACAGGACAGAGAGGTTTCCTAAAACTCTGACCACTCACAAACTCTTGTCTGGATAGTTATACAAAAGATCAGGGCTCTTGGAAAGCACTTGACCACGGGACCAGAACTAACTGTTGTAAAATCTCATCAACACCCTCATCTTAAGTAAACAAGCTGGAAAACGTTGTACTAGAACACTTCAGAGTGACATAAATCAATAGAAAATGTCCGGTACTCACAGTCAGTGGCAAGGAGCAAATGACGAAGATGAAGGTCATGCAGGCCAGCAGCAGTAAATGGTCCATTTCCTCCTCTCCCTGTCCAAACCAGGTGCTCAGCCTCCTCTTGCGCCCAGTCGACACCACCGACCCCCGACGTGTCAGCTGGCTCCGGTGCATCCGGCAGAGGCTGACGATGACCGAGCCGTTGCACAAGAACACTATAGCGATGAGCAGTGCCATGAGCACGGCGTAGGACAGCGAGAAGGTCAGTGTTCTCCTCTCCTCATCCTCACTCTCTCCTTCTGCCTCCATCTTGATGAAACACCACGTGCCTGGGCAGTACTGCTTGTGCCGCCCGTATCCAAAGAAAGGCAGCAAGCAGAATACGAAGGTGAAGAGATAGATGAGGAAGAGGACGATCTTAGCGAAGCTGCGGCGTACATGTTTGGAGTAGAAATACGGGTGACTGATGGCGAGGCACCGCTCCACTGCCATGGCACAGAGTATGAGCATTGAAGCCAGGCCGAAGAACGTCATGGCGAAGGCGAAGAGTCCGCACAGCCACCGATCTCCAGTCAGACCCACCAGAGATTTGCTCTGGGAATAGCAAATGAAAACCGGTGGGCTGAGTAAACACGTTCCCAGCAGATCTGTCAGAGCCAGGCCTGTCACGAGAATGCAGAAAACCGAGGACTTGGTTCGACGCTCTTTCTGGTGGACACCCAGGATAGCCAGAGCCATGAGGTTGCCAACCACCCCGGCGATAAACATGACGGTGCTCATCACCGGATTCCCATTCAGATCGATTCTGGTGATGTTCTCGCATGACTGGTTTGAAAGCATGTTCAGACGGACCTGCCCTTAAACCCTGGGCCCAGACACAGGGATCGGGCTATGGCAATTTTGTCTATCGTGAAAGACTTGCAGTTCCTTCTCTTGGAGGATCTGTTAAAAATAGAAAGTATTTCTTCAGAATCAATACGTCTCATGCTAGATCCCACCCATAGTTGCTTAACAACCCCATTAAATGGGCTGATGAGCACTGTTTTTCAACTTCCCGCTGGAACAGGACATTGCGGCAGGATACTGTATGTCTAATGGTTTGTTGTTTTTAAATAGCCAGTGGGCTTTTGTTTATAATCACACAGCCATGAATCATAGTTATCCGTTGGCTATCAATTGTTAGTGGTAAGTGGGTTTACACAGAGTGGTTTTCACATTTTAGAGTGCCTGTCATTAGACAAAAATTTGCATATTCAAATATATTTTCATATGACTGAATGAACCTCAGCACATTCTGATAGAAAAATCAAAGTTATTTTAACACTCATCTCAGAACTAGATCCTTAAGGTAACAACTGCACAATTTTAGAAGGCATATTGTATGCAGTGATTATCTACATTATGTTTTTTTGTTATATGTAAAGTACAGTGAGGTGCAATGTCTGTGGGGAAAAAAGGTGGATTTTAAAGATTTTCTTTTTTTTATTTAAACCTGAAGGTAAACAAATGATATGGATTTAGTACCATTTCTATGTTATTAATAAAAATGGGTATAAATCTGTGATATTAAACACCTTCTCAACAACGGTCAGGTGTATTTGTTTCAAATGAAGCATAAGATGCTGTTTGGATCATTCTCAAATCATGCTGGAGAACATGATCATCAGGTTTTGTGCAAACATGTCAAGTTGAAGAAAGACGGGATAAACCAAATAGTAACAGATTCTTAAATGTCAATTTTTTCAATGCAACTTTTCACTCACACTGCTCTACTTTTTACATGCGATTTCAGACTTTTGAAGCCCGATGCACAACGTGTCTTACAGACTCAAGTGCATTTATATTATTTTAAACTATTAAGCGTTTGTCATGTTTTCTGTTCATAACTGATGTTACTTTGCTGGACAACTGTTTCTCACTCCAATAATTTCACAACAACGAAGTAGTAATGACAATAAAGCATTAATTTTAAATCATCAGTACGCACCTGTCCGCGGAGTGTCCATCACTTCTGCGCGCGGCCATTCCTTCCCACCACATCACTCACTGAACAACATATATGAATTTCTGACACTCCAAACATAATATTTCAAAGCGACGTCGATATGGTATATCTTCGAGAATCCGTTTCTTCAGTCGTTTGTTCTCTTTTATTTCATAAACTGTTGTTAGTTTAGTTAGTCTATCCAGTTCTGGCCAACCACTGATTTTAACGCGCAAACTAATTTCAGACTAGTTCATTACGCCTGAAACCAAACAAAACAGTAATAAAAGCGTTGACTTTCTTCATTCCTCACGCTCGTTGTTGTGAAGGTGGACTAGTAAGAGTGAGACTTATACGACTTCCCTCCAGCGGTTGACAAACTAGCCGTGAGAAAAAAATAGGAGGAGCATCTGACAGCTTTCACGGCTTCTCATTTATTCAGCGTGAGTGGTCTGGGTGACACATTCGTTGTTGACCGACTTGCAGACCAAACGCATAGATGTGTAATAAAGTGCATAAAAAAAAGAAAAATAAAAAAAAATAAAAAAAGAAGTTAAATATTCAAGTTTGAGTTTAAAATGTAAGCTATAAGGATGACGCGTCATCGAATATGTTATAAAAAAAAAAAAAAAAAAAAACTTGACAATTTAGTTATTTCAGCACAAAATTGAAGACAGAATTGAAAACAGATTTTCAGAAAATATTATAGTTAAGAGTTAAGTAGGCTATACATAATAAATAAAATAGTTATTTTTATAATATAGCCTATACCTTCAAAATCACTTAGAATAATTAATAAAATGAGATGCTAATCTATCTATCTATCTATCTATCTATCTATCTATCTATCTATCTATCTATCTATCTATCTATCTATCTATCTATCTATCTATCTATCTATCTATCTATCTATCTATCTGTCTATCTGTCTATTGATGTTAGGTTTTTCAGATTAGCATAAGGTTACACATAAATGGTTGTATAATAAGACTAGAAAATAAAAAGTACTTTGTGGTCATTTTGTTTGGCTGTGAAACCCTTATGGTTCTGATTCAGTGTTTTCCTCAACTTTACCAAGATTTGCTTGTAAACTGCTTCAATGGGCCTGTGGTGTATCAAGCCACTGAAACAACCGGCCTGATTGTGGTCTGAAATAAAATGAAGTAACCTACATCAAACTCACATGCTTTCCATAATCGTCTGCATGTATATGCAGCATGCAGACTGTATTACAGTATCATCCATTAATGCAAATGAAAACCACTCTGAAGTATGAAATTAGATGTGTGTGTGTGTGTGTGTGTGTGTGTGTGTGTGTGTGTGTGTGTGTGTGTGTGTGTGTGTGTGTGTGTGTGTGCGTGCGTGTGAGCTTGCGTGCGTGCGTGCATACACTGTATTTGCTTTACCTGGGATGTTGATTGTTGCTGTCCATCAGCATGCATTATGAATATTTGAAAAGTACCCTAAAGCCATGAAAAAAATAACCACACAGCACTTTTGCACAGGAATCATGATAGAAATCTTTCCATTTAGACCTAATGGCCTGCGTTATCAATACATCCCAAACACTTACATGTGTCTCTGTTTACAGTTTCCCTGATCATATTGGTATCTTATTCTTTTGTCCTCAAGACTGACCTTGTTGATGTCGCCTTCAGATGCAAAGTAGAATATTATCTCAGACATAAATCTGAAAAAAAAAAAGATCTTTGTGTGCTAAAGTGTATTCCTGTATTATCAGAAAATCAAGTATTATGTTCAACATCCCATGTGAAAAAGAAGTGTGCTTAATTGCATTAAATGTAATCACATAAATGAATTACATCGGTACTCTAGTAAATACACCTAATATTAAATAAATCTGCTTAAATTTTCTGTTTATAGCCTAAATTAAAAAATTAAGAAATACAAATAATGAGGACTTTTCCACAGTTTATAACATCTGTTCCAACGCATCTGTTAAGATCAATGTGTCTAATAGTCTGAGTCACTTTCAGGTGCTGATTCACATTGCTTTTGCTGCATGTATCTCTCTTTTTTCTGTTTAAACCCGACAGACATCACATGTGGCTGGAATTTCGTCTCGTCATACTCACAAAACACTGCAGTTCAGATGACTATTGTTGCCAGACTGCTCTTAGCAAAGCATATGCACATTTGGAGTGGTTATGATTGATCTATGAGGAATTTCAGTGAGTAGGCCTACACAGTACTGTATATTAATCAAACACATGTTATTGGGAAAGCATTAAATGTTTTCAGGTGGAAAAAAGAATGATGATTAATTCAGACAGACTGCATCATTGTCTTCTTCTTTTTTTCTTTTTTTTTCAAGGTGCATTCAGAATCCACTTAGCTCACTTTACCAGAACACGCTTCACAAACTAAAACACTGTGAGCATTTTAAATAAACAGAAGAGCAGCCGTCAGCACTCTGAAAGCTCTGATAGGATCCTGGGTAACATTAACAGTAAATAACCCATTTATTCTTAAGTGTAGCCCAAACTGTTGCGCAATAAACCGGGTTAAGAGAATGCATTTGTAAAAATTTCTTTTTTTTTATTATACATATTTCAACTTTAAAGGTCCCATATTGTACACCTTTCTGAAGTTTTATTTTAGGTTTTGATTTCCTTAAAGGAACACTCCACTTTTTTCCATTCAGCCGATCTCTGGGTCTGGCGGTAGCACTTTTAGCATAGCTTAGCATAGATCATCGAATCTGATTAGACCGTTAGCATCTCTCTCAAAAAAATGACCAAAGAGTTTCGATATTTTTCCTATTTAAAACTTGACTCTTCTGTAGTTACATCGTGTATTAAGACCGACAGAAAGTAAAAAGTTGCGATTTTACTACAGAAGAAGAGTCAAGTTTAAATAGGAAAAATTAACTCTTTGGTAATTTTTTTGAGAGAGATGCTAACGGTCTAATCAGATTCAATGATCTATCCTAAGCTATGCTAAAAGTGCTACCGCTAGACCCGGAGATCGGCTGAATGGATTCGAAAACGGTAAAACTGTTTAACTCTAGGGGAGTTGGAAAATGAGCCTATTTCCAAAAAAAGTGGAGTGTTCCTTTAAGAATACATATTTGCGTTATAAGTACCAAAAAAAACATCTCAATATATATTTCACAGCTCCTTTCTCAGGAGCTCTGCCAAGAACAGGTTGATTTTGGCCTGTCTACTTAATATTCATGAGCCTCTCTTCTGATTGGCCTGTTGTTTTCTGAGTGACCCACCAATGGTGGGGGTGGTGACGAGTAGTTCTGACATCACATTTATACGGAAGTCACAACGGCTTGTGAAAAGGCACGGCTACTTTATGCAGGCTGTGTGCATTTGTCTGTGGATCAACTGTTTTAAAACTTATATGGTAGTTTCATAGCCCCTAGACCTCTGTTATCACGAAAAAAGCCAGGAAATTTCAGTTTTGACAATATGGGACCTTTAAAGGAACCGTATGTAAGAAATGTATTTCAATTAATCATAAAATGGCCCTGATATGTCAGTAGACATTAAGAAATCATGTTCATTTCAAATACTTATATCACTGACAACAGTAGTCCGGCCAGGATATTGTCATTTGAAAGTGAAGTTGCAGCGCTCAACTGATGTTGATGTTGTCATGTTGTGTTTTGGCCTGATGCGCCACCCTCCACCTATCTACCAATCACGAAGTCAGTAGTGTTTCGGCATCCGGGTTGCCAGCTCTGCTCTAGTCTTGCCATTGGAAGCTCCTTGTAGCAGCCGACGTTCCTGCTGGATCATGCAGCCTATCTGGCAACCTCGAGTCAGGGGGGAGGGGGAGGGGATACACCGCTCTACAGTAATTTGAAAGTGATTGCAGGACCAGTTTTGGCCACAATCTTACATACGGTTCCTTTAAGGAAATGCCAAGGAAAAGGTCAGAAGTTGAATACAAAAATAATAGCGTTATGAGTCACTGAATCATTCATTCAATCAACATTTTAATACAGATCCTTTTAAAAACAAAACACCATGTGTTGCTTGTAAACATATATACCGGTTTATTACGCAGTGACTTATTATTTTCATTGGTGGAGCAAAAACAGACAAAATGACAGCTGAATATTTTGTGAACATGCAGGCATGGTTCACGGCTGGTTATTACAGACCAATATCTGTGCACTACATAATTTTAGCTCTGACTCAGTCTCACCGTCAGTTAATGTATCGTTGAGAAAAGCCAGAAATCAGAGGCAAATCAGTCCTTGTGTGCATGAGTGACTGAAAATGAGAGTTGTGTGGAAAAGAACAACAATCGCATGATGTTGAAACTAGTGTGTGGGCACTTTCCGTCAGACAGGAATGACATTTGAGGTATTTATTAAATGCATATGTTATCATATTTTGCTATCATAATTTTTGTCACCTCTTCTCTCAAAGGATTGAATAAGAGTCTTGACTGCACGTCACTGCAAAAATGAAAGGTAAATATTTTCGAGGTGACAGTTCCATGATCTCATTTCGCAATAATCCAAACATAATAATCTCTTTCTAAGTAACTAAAGTTCAATTTCTTTAAACAGTATTGGAATGTTTGGAGTAAATTGTGCATGAGAGATTCCATTGTCTCTCATTCTTTTTATTGGAATGTTTAACTTTTAAAAACCTCGCTTCCCTCAACAGCTCCTCATCCATGAGCCAACCTTCTGCGTAAGGACTGACAAACCAGATTCCAGTTTGCTTGGTAACCGTACCAGAACAAAAACAGCTAAGAACAGAATATCTGGAACCTTGCAATTAACCCTAATGCACACGCAAATGGCTTGATCTTAGGATCAATCCTAAAAATCGAGGATTAGGCTGTCAGCCTCTTCATGGCTTCACTGCCTTTCTGTGGGCAGAATATTAAGCTCAAAATTGATTTGGCAAAGCGGATATGAATGAGAAAGTTTCAGTGCGGGAAAATTTATGACACTGTATTAGTAACACACTGAAGGCAAAAATCACCCACTAAGAGGGTCATACAAACTCTTGGCTTTGTTCAGACAGGCCTCATCTGCTTCTGTGTTTTGTTTAGGTCATGAGGTGCAGATTAATGGAAGATTTCTTCAACATGCAAATATTTACTTATATATTTATTATCTTTTCTTTGGTACTGACTGAGTATTACATTTGCTGATCCAGATGGTTTTTTTTCCTAAAAAAGGGATTTAGAATATCTTGTCATCTGAATAAAAAGTAAAAAAAATGAAAAAAATGCTACTGTAATTAAAATTCCACTGTGAACAATATGATTTATTGCTCTGTTTCGGCTGAAATGAACTTTCCTGAACATGTGCATTATCTCATTCACTAAGCTGTTAACTCTCTTCAAATCAGTAATTGAAAACAGTTTTAGTATGTGAATCATAGATCAATCTCATTGTTTGGAAACATGTAGAGAGCCAACAATAATCATCACTGTCAAAGACACAACAATCCAGATTGCTCATTTTCTCATTCTTTTGTATGTGTCCAACTTTAACGGAAAGAATATAACAGGCATGAAAGTGTAAGTCATTACTCTTCCTTCCCAATAGCTTGTCATGCTGTTTGGCTCCGTCTCAAAAGCTAAATCTGTTTAGACGAAAAACCTAGAAACAAAATGTTTAGATGAAAATATATAAAGAATACAACTTTTTTTTTTAATCAAAACTATGGTTTCTGAAATTTTGGTTTCAGAATTTCTATTTTTGGCGATGATGGAAGTTGCGAGCATAGTTTGCTAAGGATGCATTTGGGAAACGCACCCCTGTTTAGTTTTAGTCTCTATGAAGCCCCTCCTTCTGAAAAGCACACTGTGCTCTGATTGGTCAGCTGGACCAGAGTGTTGTGATTGGTCAACCGCTTCGAGCGCATTCAGAAATGCTACCCTTACCATAACCATGAGTTTCAACACTACTAACGCAACTCAACCAGGCCTCGTCCATTTTTTTGTGTATACTCCATTGACTGGAATTATTTAAATGAGGAATATTGTGACGTTTTCGTTCCCAGAAGAAAACTTAAAACTACAATGGAGGCGTTTCAGGGAGTTCAGAAACAGTGCTTACTAATATAGAGAATAACTGCTTTTGGAGTGACTTTGTGTTTTGGAACTGCAACATTACACTATAAAGGACCCCTTTGAATATTAAAAAAAGAAGATGAAACGTAGCATTTATAACATTTTCAAAAGGTTTCTTATTTTTCACACAGTTTGTGTTAGTACAGTGCAAAAAATTTTACATATCTAATGGGGCCAATTGTAATGCAAGATATATTGTAATAATGAAAGGATTGACTTTGTCAAAGTTTCATATCAAATATTTTATAAGAATGTTTTACATAGGAATATTCTTCCAATCATTTGGCAAGCATTTGATGTTCTCTTTAATATTCACTCATAGCTTGCATGTATCTTCTCAGAGAAATTCAGAGAGAGAAAAAAACCTATCATCTGGGTCACAGGAGGATAACACTAACAGACCAAATATGTTTCAGCATATTTGAAATATTGCAAACAAATTGCCGAAAATAAGGATGCGTGTTGGTTTATAAATGGGTCAGTAAAATCTGAGAATCTGTGAATGATGGACTGTCTCTCTGTCATTCGTGGAAACATTTCAAAACAAACAAACGTTTCATTTTAAAGGAATATTGGAATATTTACAAGGAACATCTGGATTGATGTTTGGTCTGGATTGGCAGAGTTCAAGAATAATTGCAAACGGATCTCACTGAACACACAACAAGTCAGAACGTGTGTCTTCAGTGACTGTTTGTAAACTAGATCCACATTGTGGCTTCCCAAACTTTTTCTGCCTTGTCTTTTTTTTTAGAGAAAAAAAATGTCACCCCCCACATACATCCACCCCCATAAAGATACTCAGACTGACCTTGCTTGCAAATCTATAGGATTTATTTGAAACGTTGTATAATTAATACAGTACTACAACTTCAGCTGGCTTTTCGTGTTCATGTAAGTCTCCAAGTGGCAAAGTTGTACTTGTGAATCCGAGGGCGAGATAGGCCTCATCATAGTTTCTTGCCTTGAATGTCTACACTGCACTCTACAAAGCAAACATTGCAAATCCATTTGTCCTTTGTGTCAGAAATGCTCGAGCGCTTGGAGTACGTCAGAATAAGAACGGGGGACAGTTTACTGTGGGGAATTTGTCGTGTTGCGTCTCATTGTGCCGGTCTTCATCCAGTGTAGACAGCATCACTGATGCCAAATACAGTGTCTTTTACACTAAGTGCTAATAGCCCGTCTTGTTGGCAGAGGCTATTTACACTAACTGATGACATGTTGGGCCGGACAAAACCATGGAAGACGCTGACTTGTCAACAGCATCAATAGAGTAGACGTGTGGCAGAAAGTTTTGCCGAACTCTCTCTACTACCCCATCACATATCAGTTTGGAAAGGCATTTACTTACAAAAATAAAATTAAAAAGTGTAAAAATAAAGCGTCTAATAATTTAGCTGTTAGGGGTAGGTGTAAGAAGGGCTTTATTATCCCAATAAGGTGGCATTCATTTAATAATTTTAATAAATATAATAATTTACACTGTTATTATTGCATACTGTTTAATGTACAACAACACTGAGGAGCAAATAGGCGCAAATCTGACACTATGTGATGATATAAATATCATCCAACTACTATTTACACTTATTGCAAAAAAAAAAACACTGCTATTTTCACTTAGAAAAGTTGCTATTTACACTTTAAATTAATTAGCATCTATTGCCACTGCCTTATAATTGATTCCAATTGCTTTTGTCGCGTCGCTAGCTGGTGTAGACACATTGTTTTGGTAGTTGAGACATTAAAAGTAGATTCATCGTCTGCTTTGTTTACTTGGCACTGGTAGCTCCTTTCACAAGCTTGTTCATACTTCGTGCAGAACTATGCATCATTCACTAACATGTTTACACGGCTCCTGCAATACGCAATTCTGATTCTTCAATCATGCCATCTAGCTGTCTGTTATTCCACGACGACAACAACTGACAACAGAACGCTCAAAGGGGTTCTGTGAATCAACATTAGGTGATACATTTGTCAAATGAATACTTTGTGTTCAATTGTTTACTTATTTGGCAAGATGCTGCATAAAAAGGGTTAGGGTCTTGTATCTTGTATCACCCTGAAGAGGTTTCTTTTTCATAACAATCAGATGAATGTACACTGTTTCTTAGCCATGAATTCTGTCTGTGATCATCTGCTGATGATTATTTCACAGAGGAATTGCTTCCCGCCATAACATTTGATTTATGAACATTTGATTTCATTATTTCCGAGCATGAACAACCTGTCAAGGGGACAGTTACTGAGAAACCCCAAATAAAAGCCCTGCCCTCTCTGTCTTGGCTTTATTAAAATAAAATAAAATAAAAAATAAAGCTTTTAAATGAAAGCAGAACGTTCTGTTCCATTCGGAAAGCTCAGATCATTCTAATCTGCATTACGGCATGTAATGTATAGAGGTAAGAGGGTCTGTTTGATCCCTGAAAGGTTATTGAACCAAGATGGTTATAATTTGCTCTCTAAGAGTCCGTCTTTGTCGTAAAGGGGGTCATCTGGGAATGAGTGGTCCTCTATAGTACAGCCTAATTGAGCCCATCCTTAAAAATGCCCCAGTGAATGTTAGTGAATTGTATCTCTTCTCCATAAACAATTAACCACCATTATAGCTCGATAATGCAGTTAGACGTGCATTGCAGTGCATTTGCAGATGCCAAGAAATATGCAAGACAACAACTGTACTTTTTTTTGTTATGCAACTTAATCTCATATTACCAATATTACCGTAAAAATTAATATAGTTGGCTGTTTGCACATAAATAATACGTGAGGCCATGAAAACACATCTAGAGTTACAAAATGTCCAGGGAAGGACCTGTTGATAGAATAAAGATGTTGATGTGAGAGCAACGGAGAACCAGGGGCCGGAGTTATATTTTGATCTTTAGATAATTTCCGTTTTTAGATAAAAAAACGTTTCTTGTTTTTCACTGACATGTCTCGTATGTAAACATTTTCGCACGATAAATAGCCTATTGAAGCGGTTTATGGCTATTTCACTCTTTGTTTAGTTTTAGAAATGTATTAGTAAAACGTAAATCTGAACCTTTGAAAGTAAAAAAATAAAATAAACATAAAAGGCATTTTAGAAAGTAGCAAAAGAAAAGATGGTAAGACGTTTCCCATTTCATACATATTGTATAAAAATAAACAAATCTGTTTTTAATAAGAATTCACCTCTAGGAGATAAAAGTGACCATTATTTTATTTTTTATTTTTTTTTGGGGGGGGGGGGGGGGGGTGGACAAGCTAATTTAAATTTGCATTGGTTTCTCTTTATTAGATTATTTGCAACCAAACAAAATGCACTCCAGTCCCACTGCCAATATTTATTAATTTAAAACCAGTTCATTTAGTTTTAGTAAATACTTGCTCTCTGTTACAACTGACCAATATTTAACATTATTAGATCTTAGTTGCAATAATAAGCTAACATGAGCCTTTTATCTAAGATTTGTCAGATTCAAACAGTTTTATGACAATGGCCTCATGTGGCTGCATTTTTATTGACCGTAGAGACACAGGGCCGAATCGGTCAATACCTGTGCTGATAACAAACACCCCAGCTTCAGGTAGGCTGGGAGCCCAGTCTGGGTCCAGAGTGTGAGGTTCAGATCCCAAATTAAACAAGACCAGGAAGTGAACGCATCCCCATGAGCGCAGGAAAGCTAAAGGCGGCGTGACTGTAGAATTGAGGCCAGTGGATGACATGCTGTCATTGAAGGGAAGGAAGGTGAATCTGCCAAAGTGGAGAGCCTCTTCACGAGCACGCGACTGAATCAGAGACTGGAAGAGGGCTAGCGGTTGATTCAGCGGTTCCTGTATTTTTGACCAGATTAATAGAAATTCACGTCACCACGTCATCAAAAAAGACCAATAATACTGTTTTCAAACAAACAGATTCGAAAATGTCAAACTGTGACCACAGCAATGGTATGTTGAGGATGGTTTTGTCATCTCACCTGAATCGGATTGACCTCATCTCCATATTGGATGACGGGTGTCCCAGGTAAAGTCATGATCAGGACCAGAATGGCTCTCCGTAGCTCCCACTGGACTCGTCCACCCACCTGTGAACAGTACAAACACTTGTGACATTACATACATAGTATACAGGATTCTCTCTCAACCCAGACTTCCTTATTTTGACTTTCAATGTCAAAATGAGCTTTCAATAAAACTTGTCTGCCTATGAAGTAGCAATCGGTGCTACTTGATTAGAGAAAACAGAGGGAAAAAAGGCTGTTGTCTTCCCTTTTACCAAATATGTAGAAAAACTTCAACACCCATAATGCACTGGGCATGTTGCTGTTCAAGGCCAGTCACACCAGTCTGCTATGGATGCGCTTGACCAGAGTCAAATACAACTTTGCTTTAGTAGGAAATACTACTTATCCAACTTTAGTTACAATTAGGGGTGTAACGATACCCTCATATCACGATTCGATACATATCACGATACTGAACTCACAATACGATATTATAGCGATACTCAAAGACATACAGTTTGGTAAAAGGTTAACAATTTTTTCTACTGTTGATTCAAATGCTAATTTGGTATTACATTGGGGGTGTAGACTTGGTGCTGATAACCAATGCACAGGACAATGGTGACACCAAAATTAAAAAAAAATATGATTCTGAAGCTGAAAACAGAATTATTTTAGATGAATATGCTTGCACTCTGTCACTGTCATTTAAAATAATGCAGGCCACTAAAACTCAGTAAACTCAGAGATTGTGATTTTTTTAATCACACAGTAATTATGATTTTTTTTTTGTGGGTGGACTACACAATACAGATTGTCACTATCTACGATACATGTTGCAGTTTTGTATTGCGATATATTGTGAAATGATATATTGTTACACCCCTAGTTACAAAGGCGACTTGTATTGATCCCGGGTGCAAGAATTCAAAGAGATAATCACAGTTAAAATCTCCCCTGGTATGTCCAAGGTTTCAATCACTGTGAAATCTTGGGTTTGATGTCCTTTCTAAACATTTTTTAATGACCATGTAGAAATACAACATTTCTCTGTGTGAAAATATTATCATAGTTCACTAAACTATAAATCAACCTCCAGTGGCTGCCAACAACAGTTGTTTTTTCTGTAGTTAATTAATGCTGCTGATGTCATGTTTTGTCTTGGTGGTATTTACTGTAAATTGAAGTGTTCCAGTTTGATGAGTCACAAAAAAAAAGAGACTCTGATAATGTTTATGTCAGATACATTTTCCTATATTTCGATTCCTATATGTCACCCACCTCACAGAAAAACTTAGCACCCTGGTTAACCACAGTGCAACATTGGAAAAATTAACTAGCTAGTCACGACTGTTTACCATAATAAAAATAATATAAAAAACCCAGCATATGTTTTGGGAATCATTAAAGTCGTAAAGAAACAGAAGTTAGGATAGTCTTTTCTTCCCTAACGTTATATATTTATCCGAGTTAAAAAGGCTTCTTGAACAAGAAAAAATATATAGCATGGGACTTGATTTTGTCCATGGGAAATTGATTGGATGGTTGTGGTTTGCTATTGGTCGATCTCATGTGAGTGACAGGTTGTACCGCCCTAATGCCAGTAGACACATCATTAGAGAAGAGATGTGCCTGAAGGGAGAGGAAATTATTTTAATTAAAGATTATGAGGCACATTAATTAAAAAAATTATAATAATGATGTGCACGGATAACTACTTTCCATAAAAAATATGAATTTTCCATTTTGATGGTGACGTCAAAAGAATCGTACAAGATCCAGTCCCCTGCATAATCTAATCCTCCTTCAACGGCGTATGACTTCATGAAGTAACTTGCACTGAGCATTATAGCTAACCAGACTAACATGCTAACTATAGAGTAATATGATATGATATTAGCTTACCACAGGGTTGCATGCTAACTCAAAGTCAAAAGACTAAAGAGAAAAATGTTTACTTTGATCATATTGTAAGTCGTTTGTGAATTTTCCCATTGATAAACTGTTAAAGTCAGCTCAGTGTAATGTCCACTCACGGTCCAGCTCGGCCAGTGTTCCTCTGGCATCTGCAGACTGACCTCCATGGCCTCAGCCACCTCAGCAGCAGACAACGGATGGTGTGATGGGGGGATCACTGACTTCGTAACCAGCTCCACCAGTGAACCATTAACAGTAATGTTGGACACCTTTTGCGCTGGAAGAGTGTTGCTTGTTTGCCTCACCATCAATATTCTACAAGAATGAGACAACAAGAAATGATTTATGTCACCATGAATTACATAAAGCAAGTTTATGCAGCAAATTCATTAATAGACATTTGTCAAGTTCAATGCACAGGCTCACATTGAAAATAGAGTTAGGCCCTGTCCCAAATGGCACACTTTATATGCACTTTCGGACTTATAATGGCTGCCGCGTGGAATACGCCGACTTTTTGGGCCTTTAGCTTATTCACCGTATCCACCAGAGGTAGATAAGTCCACACATACCCTTCAGATCTCCGTGCGTGCCGTAACTCTGTCTGACGCACCCACCGCTAGCCTAGCTTAGCACAAAGACTGGAGGTAAATGGCTCCAGCTAGCATACTGCTCCCAATAAGTGACAAAATAACGCCAACATTTTCCTATTTACATGTTGTGATTTGTAGTCACAGCGTGTGCAAATAACAAGGTCACGAGACACAGCCATCTTCTAACCGTATACATACTGGGAACTATATTCTCAGAAGGCGAAGCAATGCTACTTCTGGGGAGTGATTTGTCTCATTGACTCATGGACCTTGTTATTTGTACAAGCTGTGACTATACAAATCACAACATTAAATAGGAAAATGTTGCCGTTATTTTGTCACTTATTGGGAGCAGTATGCTAGCTGGTGCCATTTACCTCCAGTCTTTCTGCTAAGCTAGGCTAGCGGTGACGGACAGAGTTACGGCACGCACGGAGATGAGAAGGGTATGTATGGACTTATCTAACTCTGGGGGATACGGTAAATAAGCTAAAGTCCCAAAAATTCGGTGTGTTCCTTTAAGGTCATTAGACCATAGGGTGTCCCGTTTGTCATTTTAGGTTTTAGAAGGTCCTCACGAGCGGTCGATATTACTTTTGCCAAGGCCGCACTGAAGTAAACTCCGCAGCAGACTTCTTCCCGACAGTCAAAGCATTACGTCACAAAAGTGCGGACTCGGAGGAAGACTGAGAGTGTTTAGGGTGCCATTTGGTACAGGACCTTAAAGTCAACATGAAAGGGTGTTCATAACCAATTTTACTTCTTTTCTGTTTTGTTTTTTTATACCAAGACTTGAGTTTGTCCTTCAGGAATTGAGTTTGAAAAACTTGATACCTTTCGTCATCTTGTGAACTGAACTCGTGCATCAGCACGTTCCACTCCATTAGGGTCTGTGAATCATAAATGCACATTGATTTTTATGCAGGCACTGCGTATGGACTCTAACCACCTGCACCGCATCATCAAAAACCCACACACTTTTTCCACAAAACAAGACACGTCAGTGTGTTTTCAGACAGTTTTACCTTTGCTGAGAAGGCTGCGTCTGAATCACAGATCCCAAACCCTGACACACCGTATTCCAGCCAATACCTTAATGAGTGCTGGAGAGGGAAATAATATCACATGAGCAATAATAAACAAGAGGTAGACAGAAATATTGACATAAAACAATAATCCTTACCACATTAATATTTTGTTCATCTAGTGACAGTTAGACTTGCCACAATATCATCATTTTCAACAAGTTCAAAATATACTGGTATTAGCGCTGGCCAATTTTTCGCTCCGCAATTGCTTACACAATGACGTTTAAATTATAAATAACGAAAATAATAAATTTACACAGTTCAACCAAAAATGTGTTGTGTGACTGTGATAATCAATCTCTCGATAATTTTTTCCATCTTTTGGAAAGTCGTGAAAACACTATCATGGATTTTTTTCTCTTGATATTGGAGCAAATGGGAATATAAAAATTATATTTGCAGAGCTGGGTGGATAGTAACTGATTATATCTAATCTGGATTACGTAATCAGATTCCAAATATTATAGATCTTTACTTGCAATTAGATTATTATGTTTTATAAAACTCATAATCAGACCACAGTTAAATTTGTATTGATTACACGATTATTTAATATTCACAAAATGATTAATAATTTATAGATTTTCACTAATTCTTCTTTTCTTATCTTTTAAATTGTCCTTTTTAAACAGCCTATTGCTTATGTATGTTCAGAAAGTCCATCAGTTTTGTGTAAGTACACAAAAGCGAATGGCAGTTCCCTCACAAACCCTGGCTTAATGTAATGTTTGATGCACTTCATTTATTTGATATTTGATGCAACATATTTTTTTCCCACTTTGTATTTTAATATCATTATAGTACAATATTATCCTATTCTATCTATGTGATAAAACAAGTTAAAGGGATAGTTCACTTTAAAATTAAAATTCTGTCATCATTTACTCACCCTCAAGTTGTTTCAAACCTGTATTAATTTATTTCTTCTGCTGAACACAAAGAAAGACATTTTGAGGAATGTCAGTAACCAAACAGTAGTCTGTACCCATTGACTTCCATAGTATTTTTTTTTCCTACTATGGAAGTCAATGGGTACAGACTACTGTTTGGTTACTGACATTCTTCAAAATGTCTTTCTTTGTGTTCAGCAGAAGAAATAAATTAATACAGGTTTGAAACAACTTGAGGGTGAGTAAATGATGACAGAATTTTAATTTTAAAGTGAACTATCCCTTTAAGGCTAAAAGTAAGGTCAAAAGTAACCTTAAAAGTAATCAAGTGTGATGTAATAGATTACGTTACTAACTACAGTTTTCATCAGGTAATCTATATTCAGTAATGGACTACAATTTGTAAGTAATCTACCCAGCACTGTATATTTGCCGTGGAATGATTGAGGAACCGCGCATGTCTCATTTAGCCTACTTGATTCCTTCAGAGAAACGAATGAGGATGCGTGATCTAAACTAAAGTTATATATATAAAAAATCAACCCAAGTTCATTCTAAAAACATTTCTGTGGCGACATTTCTGTTAAATGATTTTACATTGCTTCTTGCACTGTTTTGAGACATGTTTAAAGCGAAATCATGTTCAGTTTTATCCAAAACATATGACCATGAATCGGGCACTATTTTATTTGAATTGGTTGTTGTACAAATCACAGCAGTTCAGAAATAAAATATCCTAAAAGTTTAAAAAGTGCTCTATCGCGGTTGAAAACAACGTGCCTAGCTAACCCTACCCTAAACTGAACAGACCGTGTTAACAAAGCCAAATGGATAAAATCACAATCGCTAAATCAACTAGTTTCATTTTAGCATTTTAGTTTCCTTGCGCAAGTCTTTGAGCTCTTTAATCGTGACTCATGTATCACGGGACTTCCCACATCACAAGTGCGGTGCTGTATCATGTGAGCTACTGAACAAGTTCATTACATCAGAAAAGCTAACATATGGAGCTGATTATTTGTGATGCAAATGTCAAACTGTTTTAGTGTACAAATCATGCACTATGGCGAAAGTGTAATGAGAACATAACAATAATT
This sequence comes from Phoxinus phoxinus, assembly GCF_949152265.1. Classification (NCBI taxonomy): domain Eukaryota; kingdom Metazoa; phylum Chordata; class Actinopteri; order Cypriniformes; family Leuciscidae; genus Phoxinus; species Phoxinus phoxinus. The sequence goes on along the minus strand of NC_136879.1, from coordinate 35,948,834 downwards.
GTGCAAGGAACTGTATGGAAATACGTTAATCAATAATCTGTTGATTTCAGCCGCAGTGAATCATACGTGTACTTTTGGAGTTTTGCAAAAATGTAGGTAGAGGCACGCTTTTCCAATACACGCTGTTGCTGATATCGTCCCCCATACTGAAAGTAAGCTTCATTACCTGAATGTTCTCTGATGAACCAGACCAAACTTTAGTGTCATTACCCGGCTCTGGCTCAAACAGGTCCAGCTCACAAAGGTCCAGCATCACTCTCACACCTGAACCATATGGAGAATAATTTGGATCAGTTACTACTGCCTTAATATTGCTTACAATTTTAATATTACTCACAAAAATTCGACTTCAACCACCGCTGTTTCACAAGCACGTGTGCATTTGCAGTATTTGGACACAGCTAAAAAATGTATGACTGTCGTTGCATTAGATAGTAAAAATGGTAAACCAAGCACACATTTAATGTACAAAAACATTTAGATATTTGTTTGGTTTTAACTTATAAAAAAAAAAAAAATACTGTTCAACATCAAGACAAAAAGCATGTGGACATGGTGTGCTAGTCAAACATGGAACATCTCCATAGTTTAAGTTGTGAATATCTTTGATATATTTAAATCCAATGATTTTCAGACATGGCTTAAAGGAATAGGTCACTTCAAAATGAAAATTCTGTCGTCATTTACTCACCCTCGAGTTGTATCAAACCTGTATGAATTTTTTCTTATGCTGAACACAAAGGAAGATATTTTGAAGAATGTCAGTAACCAGACAGTTGATGGACCCCATTGACTTCCATAGTAGGAAAAAAAAAAATACTATGGAAGTCAATGGGGCCAGTGAATGGTTTGGTTTCTGACATTCTTCAAAATATCTTCTTTTGTGTTCAGCAGAAGAAAGAAATTCATACATGTTTGAAACAACTTGAGGGTGAGTAAATGATGAAAGAATTTGCATTTTGAAGTGAACTAATCCTTTAAGTGAGTCCAGTGTGTGTGTCTAATGCAATATGGTTAAACAGCACCATCTAGTGAATACCAAGGTTAGCACAGTCCTGATCCAAATGCATGCAAATACAATATTTAATGAAAACTTTTCATTTTTATAATAGGGTGAATGCCAATAAAACTACCAAAATAAAATCAAGTACACTTTTTTTGAATAATAAAAATGCACCTGCCTGCTTTCCGGCTTTCTATGATCAGCTGTGTAAATTGTGGAAGCGTGCCCAGACTTTGGTCAATCTCTGTCAGGTTGGCTGGGGATCTGTCATGCCGGAAGAACCCCTCCAGGATCACTGTCCCAACCCCCAGTGACCTCAGATACGGCAGCCGCTCGGACACCCCTGAATGTGAGACATACACGTATACAATGCTGTGTACATGTAGGCCACTATACCATTCTGTGCTGCTGACAAAAAGATTAGCTATAATTTATCATCATACTTTAACATTATTGAAAGAATATTTTCCCACCTGACTCTACCGCCAAATGCAAATCCTTTCCCCCCCAATATTCAGATAAGCGGTCAACAAATGTGTTTTTCAATGGCTGATTATTAAACTAGCCATTCATTTGTGGGCAGAGCCTTACAAAGTACCAGTTATGTATTGTTCCTAACCCTAAAAATAAAAAGCACATATATGCCACACAAATTGTACATTTTCCTGTGAATGACCCTTGTATTTATTGTCTGATTTACTGTGTATTAGACATTATGTGCTACATGTTCTGTGATGTGGTTTGTGGAGATTCTTCATCAACACAACACTGACTTAGACATGTGGGTGTAATTTTAGGCTCATTGATGGATGGTGGATAAGCGGATTGAATGTTTTGAGATGCAATCTACCATTATTGTTACTGCTAAATTATGTTTTTATTAACTTACTGCTGATAGGGCTGACCTCGTCACTGTCTGCAACCATGAAGAGTGCTGGTTGCAGACGGTAAAACACATCCTTCTGCCACCAGTGTAGTGAAGGAGACACTGGCCGTGGGCTCTGAATGATTATTGCGATAGCAGTGCCAAGCATTATCAGCCAAACAATCCAGAAGCAAAGTACCAGACGAGAACGAAACTTCTTCCATTCCGGCCCCCCTGCGCACTTCTCCAGTTCCTCTTTGCCCAGGGGTTTCCAGATGCACTGCTGGGGCTGATCTTCTGGGATAAGGAGAGGTACAGTCTCTGACCCATCCAGATCTGTGAATGGAGCTCTAGCAGATGCGCTGCCATAGCCTGGATCACCTTCGACCTTCAGTGTCATCTGGTCTCACTGGGCAATGTTAGGAGCCATTGCGATGAAAAACAATTTGAACAAAAGTAAGTTATGCATGTGATGCGTGTTAGAAACATCAACAGAAACAACCACAGCACCATATCTTATCTAATTTTATCAAATTTAAAATATTTTAGATTTTTGTAGCTGATGAGAATCCCTGAAACTATCACATATGTCACATAATTCTTTATCAGTGTACAACAGTTAAATGATATATAGAGGAGACCAGGATTGGTATGATTTTCATTCTTTGTTGAATATCCCTGGTATAATAAATGTTAAGTGCAATTAAAAACTTAATTACACGGTAAAACATACAAAACCAACATCATAAAATATTTCTTAATTAAAGGTCTAGAACTTGTTTTTTGTTCAATCATCATAAAGAGTCGAGATACATAATTAGTCCTTCTTTAAAACGTGTTTTATCTTACCCCCGGTTCACTATGGAAATCCTGTTAAAGTGTTTATATTTTAGACTGGGGAGGATTGTTTTCGCGGGAAATTGCACAGAGGCCTACGTCACTCGTCCATGCGTGTTTTGTCATATCCGTAAATAGAGAAAAGGTTCTCCGGCTACTTTGACGCGTGAATGGTGTGTGAGTGACAGATGTTAGTTGTCACAACGATCGAGAGAGGTTGACATGATGGATCATCTCAAACCTCTGGGGAATCACCCATTCAGGAAAGTCTCTTGACAAAAACAGTATCAAGCTCGTAATAAGACGAGATGGAGATGGAGAGATGGATTTGAAATATTGTAAAAAACGATGAGGAAATGGCGTTTTTCTTACTCAACAGGTAAGTAACGTTAGGTATTTTACTGAACAGATAAATTGGCATACTCTCTGGCAGAGTTGTAAAGGATTATCTATTGTGATTGTAAGGGTCATTTCATTGTAGTTGTTGTAACGTTGTGCTACAATTTTATTTTTAATGAAGTAGGCTACCGTGTCTATTAATAGGTAAAGCTTCATGTCTTCAGCTAGTCAGCTTGAAATCCTTTCCATCTGGTTATTCTCTTCTTAAGCATAGGAGTGAATGTTTTATGAGCAGTATGATAGCCATATTCATCCGCACAGTCACTTGCAGCCGAAGCACCACCAAAACAATGTTCTTCCTCTAAATTCAATGCAGTTTTGTTTTCTGCTAGAGGTGTTCAATGACTACATTTGTGTTTGATATGCATGGTTGGTTGGTGCAGACATCAAGAGTGAATAAATAAACGTTAATTTTACACAGACAAACATAATTATTAACACATTTGTGTAATATTAATATTAGTAATATGACTGTTAGTTACAGTACTAGTATATGTGGAATATGTATTAATAATTAATACATTCATACATTTTCATAATCGTACGAATATAATATTTATTGACCATTTCCCATAACTATAAGTTATTATCTATCGTTTACTAAAGCTAAAAAGAAAAGAAAAATGTCTTTACTTGTATAACTGCTAGTTACCAACACATTTTTCATTTCCAATTAGATTAAGTTAAAGGAGAAAATAATAATAATATTAGGCTAAATATACTAAAATTAAAAACTAAAACTTAATAAAACTATATCAACATTTTAAAAATGACAGAAATGCAACAAAAATGGCTAAACCTTTAACTTATCAAAATGAACAAAAAAATAATATATTTTCAATATATTTATCAAATATTTTCAATACCTACAGTATTTCCAAATTATTTTAATAACATTTTAAACTGGGAATGCTATTTTTTACTTTGACAGAAGCTTTGAGATGGTTAAAGTTTGCAACAGATTCATGACACATTAGCACATGTAATAGGCTAGTTATATTAGTGCATGTATTTTATGCTACAACCTTAATCCCCATGTCAATAAATTTAACAAAAATTTTCTAGCATTAAAAAAGTGTTCCGTATATTTCACCCGGTTATTTATTAGCATTTCTTGTTAATGACACTGTAAGATGAACACTGTACAATCTGTAAACTATGAACTCTAGTCACACAGGCAAAGTATTTGGCTGTTGAACTTACCTGGGAACGTCTGACAGAGTACAAGTTCTCTCAGGCTCTGGTGGTTCTTTTTGTTTCAGTTTTCAGTTTATTGTTATGGTAAACACACCGTTTGTGTTTGCCCAGGTTGTTGCAATGAAAAACAGGTTAAACTTCAGTGCGCTTGAGCTTGACCTTCTTGTTTTTAACTGTCTTTGAACATTAAATTATGACAGTAACACCAAAGATGAGGTTTAAGTAATTAGTATAGAGGTGTCATGGTCCATGACACTTCAGTAACACATTCTACAGCATGGATTTTCAAAGTTCCCTTTGGACACAGAGTACATGGCCACCCCCTCCCTCCACACAGACAAACAAACAAGATCTAATTTACACTTCAGTGTTCTTTCCCAGCTGTTTATGTTCACTTAAAGGTGCAGTATGCTATTTCCGAGAATTGTTGTTGAACACTTGTTTTTTGAAATCAACACAATCAAACACACCCCTCCCTTCATTGCTCCGCCCCCAAAATGCACAAACACGCAATGCAAGAGTGGATGTCTCTTTATCATAGCTGAAGCGAAGCAAAATAATGCTTTGCGAAAATGACAAGGAAGCACAAAAAATGAATATGCACACAAGAGTACAAGCAAAAGTTGGTTGTTAGTTGTCAGCAGCTCCCGACAAACAATGACTTTCAAAACTGTCCTGTTACTAGGGCTGCACGATATTGGAAAAAAAATTACATTGCGATATTTTTCCCCCAACGATACATACAGCGGTATTGAGAGCCATAACTCCAGGCTAAAGTCAATAATTATCATTCCATGATATTAATAATTTCACTAATAAACAAGCTTCATTACAAGTGACAAAAAGGTCATTTAATATTTTATTCCAAAATTAGAACATTTCTGTTAACAGAAAAGCAGAACACATTTAAACAGCAGCTTTACACCATACCGCCTGTCAGCGCTGCATCACGCGCTGTGCGTAGGGCACCAAGAGCTGAGGGGGCACCAAAATATGAAAAATCAATAATTATATGCCGATATTATTTCAGTTTAGAAATACAGACATCCCAAGTCTCCCTGAAGTTCCGGGAGTCTCTCGCATATTGATAGCGGCTGATGCCCGCAAATTAGTTAAAATCTCCGGAATCTACAGCGAGCGCGCCCGCGAGACAGAGACTGTGCTCCAAAGCGTGTGCACGGCAGAGAGGGAGAGAGAGCAAGAGACCGCGGCGCGCGTGCCTCATGAAGCGCATGTAATATCTCCCGCTGGTGCTACTGTGCTACTACCCTTCACATCGCATGTTCCGGCGATGTGACTATCGCTCACTCGCACATCGCGATGTCAATGTTAAAACAGAATATCGTTCAGCCCTACCTGTTACTACAGCTAACATTACAACAACAGCATATATTGGTTCTGTGAAACGGCAAAACCAATGTTACTCGCGTATGTGGAAGAAACGTCTCTATTTTCATAAATTAATGCGTGCCCTAAATCTCTTTCCTGATCATAACTCTTCTTTTTCCAATGATATTCATCTGAGCTTTTCTCTTTTGTAATGTCTCTCAGCCATCTCTCTTTCTACAGTCTTTCTTCAAATCTCTCTCTCTCTTCTCTCTCGCTCTCTCTCTCTCTCTCTCTCTCTCTCTCTCTCTCTCTCTCTCTCTCTCTCTCTCTCTCTCTCTCTTCCCACTTCATGACTGGACACGCCCCCTACTGCTGATTGGCTACAAGTGTGTTGTGCTGCTCGGTCCTATCCACTTTCAACAGCGTTTCTCAGAAATTGCTTGCTGCACCTTTAACTATAAATGAGTAATACATTTTGTTACAGTATTTACTGAGACTGTACTGTATTTACTTTGTTAACATTAATTCAAATGCAACTGTTCATTGTTAGTTCATGTTACTTCATGTATATAACCTCATATTATCAGATACAGCTTTTGATTTTCATAATGTATTAGTAAATCTCGAGTGGATACGCCCCCTACTGCTGATTGGCTACAAAAGTGCTTAAAGGTGCAGTAAGCGGTTTTTGAAAAACGTTGTTGAAAGTTGATCGGGCCGAGCACCGATTTCAGTTCTGGCAAAATGTTATCAAATAATTTTTTATGCAATAAATTGTTCAGCAGATATAATCTGGTATGTTTGGCCCTGCCCATTATGACTAATATAAATTGTGTGCTCAAAGTCCAGACTTCTAAAACCTTTGCACATAGAGATCCAGACATTTTGAAGAAACATTCTCATAACAATCATTATTTCATAACAATATAGACTTATAAAATGACTGTACTTTAATAAAAATAAAATGAGACAATTGAATTTAAAGTTCAAGTACCCTTTATAAAGTTTTACAGATGTTAGTTTTACTGCTGTGTACAAGTTCGGTTATGTAAGTCTATGTTCTGTGTAAGTACAGAGCTTAACATCCATATACAAATACAAGAAAAATATTTATAATACAATTATACATTGAAGTATCTTGCATATGTTTGTAAATATTATGTAAATTGGGAAGTTAATCATGAAACAACCTACAACTGCAATGTTACATAAAATGATTTATTTGTAGATTTAAAAAAGTAACATAGTATATTTATTAAAAGGTGATTTGTGTATTTTTAATGGTAATGCTTTCTCCTATCCCAGCTGTGTGGAAGTGGATAGACAGTTTAATAGTTTAAAACTATTGGATCTGCCCAGAGCCACTCTGGATCTGCCATAGCCAATCGCTAACGTTTGGTTGTGACGTATGACGACTCAAACTAGCGCACGATCATCGTTCTCAGCCACTCCCTCTGTTCGCTGATTGGACCGGTAAGAATTGACCGGAGAAAACCCACGAATATACCGCAAACCCAGACGACGTACTGGCGGAAAATTAAAATTGAGCGGAAGTATGTAGGAGGGCGGAGCCAGGCTATAGAAATTACACTTCACCTTTAAAAAAAAGTGAAATGTTTATATTTTTCACTAGAACCTTTCCATGGTGTCAATGTTAAGTGCTTTTTCGTTTATGGGCTTTTGCAATGGGTAGCTTTGACTCCGATATAGAAACTAGCCACCAGGGTCCCCCAAGAACTAAATTTTGCCCTAGGGTAATTTTCCGGCTATTGTTATGAAAACGTTCCTCTGGTATGAAAGCCCCTTTTACGAAAGCATTTGATAAATACACCTCTTCTTCCTGTTTCTGTTTCAGTGTGTACAATATACAACATTGATTTTAAAAAAGGAACAGTTTGGCTAAACAATTTGACCTCTGTAAAGCAGGTGGCACACAACACAAATATTGTCCTCGCATGAATTATTACATCTACAGAGATTCAAGGCTTGATTCCATCTTCAGGGTAACGGCCACTAGGTGGAGTCATCAGAACCGACAATATCCTTAAAGAATGAAAGAGTATTTGAGAATATCAGCATTTTTATTGATGTATGTAAAATTAACATTAACCCTTTATATTTAGACACCTAAAATCATATAAAATAAAATGTTGGAGAATTAATAGTTTATTTAGTACGGCTAAAACATGTATGTACACATTTCAAACACATACCATTGGTCTAAAGGCTGCTGCATATTTCTGATATGCGGCAATTATGCAATCTCTCCTGCAATATAGAAAAAAAGGCAAAACAAACAGAGATTGAGAAACACACACACACACACGTACACAGAGACACGCGTATCTCTCCTACATTGCAAGAAAATATGTTTTTGCTTAGAATTTTTTATTTGTTTTCTATTCAAATATCTAAACATTCTAAAATCAAACATTTACCTAAGAAGTTAAATGACTTAAACAGCCCTATTTTATCGATCTAATAAGTGCATGGTCTAAAGCGCATGGCGAAAGTGCACTTAGGGCGTGTCTAAATCCACTTTTACTAGTTTAACTACGGGAAAAATGGTCTAAAAGGGTTGTCCCTGTTCTCTTAATGAGTAATGGCGTGTTTTAGGCGTAACGTGCTATAAACCAATCAGAGTCTCATCTCCCATTCCCTTTAAAAGCCAGTTGAGCTCGCGCCATAGCAGATTGCTATGTACATGGCGGAATTTGCAGAACGCTTCTCCGGAGAGGAAACGAAGGTTAAAGCACAAGCAGACCATCTAAGGGACAAGCCCGATTCCACCATATCTTTATGTACACAATATTAATATTTTACATTGTAATCCTTTTATTTTTAATATTTGGCATGTTTGTGTGCTGCAGTGCATGCACCTACCTATTGGCGCACATTGCTAACACGCTCTTTAAATAACAAAAAAAATACTGCACCATTGACTTTAGACCAGGTTTTTGTTGGTCAATGGCACAGTCTATTTCAATTGCCTCAAAATAGCAACGCGCCAACAATGCTGCCTGAACACACCTCGTTTTCAGACCAGCGCGCCCATGGGTGCACAAATAGGCGCAAATGCATTTTAAACAACGTGGCGCAGGACGTGAAAATGATAACTGCGTCAGGCTGAAACTAGCAAAAAAAACACTTGCGTCGCTCCTGGGGCCGCATTGCGCAGATAAATGATAGGGCCCAAAGGGTTAAAATTACTTAAATGAAAATTCTATCATTAATTACTCACCCTCATGTCGTTCCAAACCCGTAAGACTTTCATTTATCTTCGAAACACAAATGGCTCATTTTGAAGACATCTGAGAGATTTCTGTCACTACATTGACAGCTACGCAACTACCATTTTGACACTTTAACTAGTACATAAAGACATCGTAAAACTAATCCATATGAATAGAGCGGTTTAGTCCAAATTTTCTGAAGAGACACGATCAATTTATATGATGAACAGATTGAATTTACTTTTTTCACATATAAACATTGATCAGCAAACATGAACCGATTCAACCGAACCTGCTGGACAAACCTCATTGGTTCTTGTTGAAGCTCAAACGTGCCGCGAATGAACTTCATTGGTTTTCGCACGTCACGCGAACATGCTTGAGCTTACATTTACCGGCCGGTACCACAACTGAAATGTTCTCTTTACGATCTCTTTATGAACTTTTTGAAATGTCAAAGTGGTAGTTGCTTGCGTAGCTATCAACGGAGGGACAGAAATCTCTCAGATTTCATTAAAACGATCTTCATTTGTGTTCAAAAGATGAAAGAAAGTCTTACAGGTTTGGAACAACATGAAGATGAGTAATTAATTAACCATCCCTTTAATGAATTAAGTCTTGTTTTCGGAAAAAAAATAAATGTTGTGCTTAAACAAGAACAAATATCTCCCAATGGGGTCAGAAAAATAAACTTAATTCAAAGGGAAAACAAGATTGTTTTTCTGACCCCATTGGTAGATTATCCCCCGGTTTCAAGCCTAGCCCCAGACTAAAAAGCATGGTTGAGCTGTTTTAACTGAAAGTAACTTGCACTAATATATCTTAAAATATACCAGTGCCATTGTTTGGTCTCAAGATGCACACCAGTAATGTTTTTTTCTAAGGCATGCTTATAAAAGCCTTAATTGTCCTAATTGAACTAAGGCATAATCCTAGCTTAAATTTAAACCCTGTCTGTGAAACCAGGCCATTATGGCATGTTTTAAGCAAAAACTCGCTTAATATCCTATATTACTGTCCAGTAATACTCACTTGCATGAGATTCCTCCACCTGGTGGGAGGCCGGGAATTCCTTCAGATGCCAGGAATTTCATCACATATAGCAGGTCAGGTTCCTCATCTTTAGATCTGATCACATTAATGATCTCTAGGTAATGTGAGAGAAAATACACTTTTATATAAAAAGGTTTGACTTTTATTAAGATGGCTATTTCATCTAATCTAATATGTATAATTGCCTCTTATTTATATAGTGTAAAACCTTTTACATCGAATGAATTGGTCAAATTACCTGCCACTTTTTGCTCGATGAGCCGCTCTAACGCTGCCTCCTGTTGCAGTGCCTCTGGTGTCACCTTGGGGGCGCCATCGAAGCAGATGATGATAATGCTCATGTTGTCTAAACTTCCCTGCAAGATGCGAAGACATTTAAGAATTTAAAACCCTTATAATGTAATATAAAAATGATATTAGAGTAGATCAATAATACTAAAACACACTAATACACATAAATGCATATAATGCAATGCATATAAATGTTCACAGACAGCTAATGTTAGTTTTAAACCAAAGGACCTCTTGGCCTGATCGAGCAGCTGGTTTGTAACCCTGAATATCCCTTAACCTGGAGCCTGAGTCACTCCTGAGTAATCCTCTCTCGCTCTCTTTTTGTTTTCCTTGTAATCATTCTATTTAAAGAACAGTATCTTCAACAGGTCAAGCTGAATGTGTGTGTAAGCTTCCTCATCTCAACATGCGCCATCTCATTATATAATATTACATAACCTAAGTGCCTGCAATCAATTTAAATAACAAAGCTGTCCTAAACTAGTTAAAAGTTTTAGAAGGTGATGTATTTCTGGCAATTCAACATTGACTTGTCATCAGACTTATTAGTTATTGACGTCATAGGCTAATGACTAGCATAAAATAAAAGCATGTTGATGCAGTCATTCTCATAATGTGAGATATATTTTGGTTGAGTGCTTAGTTTTACGTATGTTCCATCTGATTGGTTTCACAGAACCAGACTTTTGCCTATTGACATAAAGTCCAGTTTACTTTAAAAGTTGACCAGTTTGTAGTGTACATTATTCTCACCCAGAATCACCCACCCACATTTAAAGCGACCAACTACAGTCGGTGTTGTTTTTAGGGTACATTTAGGGGCAGGAAAATCTGAAATCAATGATTAAAAAAATTACAGTTTTTATTTGCGAGATATAACTGAACATTACTCTTAAAAATAAAGTTTAAAAAATACGTTTTTAGAAGACCCACTTTTGGTTGGGTCAAAATAAGATATTAAGATATTTTGAAGAATATGGGTAACCAAACAGTTGACATTGACTTTGAAAACCATTGAAAAATACAATGGAAGTCAATGGGGCTCATCAACTGTTTGGTTACCAAATTTATTCTTCAAAAAATATTTTGTGTTTAGCAGAAGAAAGAAATTCATACAGATTTGGAACAACTTGGAACAAATTAATTTTGGGGCGAACCATCCCTTTAAAAGCTCTAAAGAACCTTTATATTCACTAAAAAGAACCTTTTCTGTAATGGAAAGTTCTTCATGGAACATCAATGCCAAAAAAAGAACCTTTGTTTTTAAGAGTGTATTTTCAATGCAGTCTAATTTGATCAACAATGAAACATACTATTATTTGAAACGTTTTTCCTATCCAATTGCGAACTTCCTCGGAACATCCATAAGTATGCTGGTACCTTGCTAAAAAATAAAAACCTGTGCACCCTAACACTAGGGGCCTCATTTATAACCGTTGCGTACGAACAAAACCGGCCCTGAAAGAGGCGTACGCCACTTCCGACGAATAAGTTGTGATTTATAAAAACAAACTTGACGGGAAAATGTGCGCACCTGCACGCAAACTCTGACCCATGCATACGAACGTTTTGGAGACGGAGCAGTTTGGCGACACTGATGGTGAGCCGGAGTTAAATGTATTTTTTGGTCACTTTTAGACAGAAAATCTAAATAAATGTATACATATACAGAAAGATAATACAAATATAATTTCACTCACGAAGCCTATCACTTGAAGCAAATATCCACATCTTAAATGTCCGCGCCAGCGAGCGCGTTGGGCCGTTTAGTGAAACTGACGCATATCTGACGGCAGATGAAGTAAAACTGTAAATCTTTATTATGTGTCCTAATCATACAGTGCGTGTTCACAATAACAGTTTAAATAAAATAATGATTTAAACTATGTTTTACTTCTGATATAAACATTTAGATTAAATATGCCATTCTCATTAATGGAGTTAAACACTTAAACTACATGACATTTACTGAAAAGTAAAAATCTATATATATTCAATAAATAGCCTATACATATTTGTTGTGGATGCAATGCTTTTGAACACTTTTCCTTTGGCATGTCGTGTTTTAATGTTTTAACTACAGAGATAATTGCTTATCATGATAACAGCAGATTGTGCAAATATAATGCACAACAAGGTCTATCTGTTTCCATTACAAATATAAATCAATAAAAAATACTATTTGGCCAGTGGAATGTAATGTAATGTGACGGCACATCCGTATTTCATATTTTCCTCATGTCTTGTATCGTTAAACATGTTATCACGTGAATGAATAATCATATGCAAACGATATGCAGATGAGGATATGCATAGTAAAACTAGGCTCCATATATGGTTATTTCGGGGAGAAGACGCACGTGCGCACAATCTTCCGCTGACTGGGATTTATAAAGTGAATCCTGCGCAGGTTCTGGCGTACGCACGGTTTTATAAGTCTGAATATTTTTTTGCGCACGCCATTTTTGGCTTTTGGGCGCACGTACACTTTTAGTAAGGATCCTACGCACAGTTTTATAAATGAGGCCCCAGGACATCAGGCAATCTGGAACTCGAAATGTGTCCATTAGGCAACCCAATAAGATCCTGTCACTGCTGATACCAACCTTATAGAGGCAGACGTCAATGACCTGAGAGCAGATCTCCCTCAGATCATCGCAGACCTGCAGGCGGTTGCGCACAAACGCACACAGCTCCTCATTACTGATGGCGTCCCAGACACCATCACATGCCACTACCAGGAACTCATCTTCTGGCGTTCGCTCCAGCTCGTACACCTCTGGTTCAGGCGACACCAGCTGTTCAGTCTGAGCCCTCCATTCCACCTCCTTAAAGTCAAAGTCGCCAAGTGCGCGGGACACGGCCAGTGAACCGTTGATGCGCTGCAGGGTGACGGAGCCGCCGGCGTTCTGGATGCGCTCTTTCTCGCGTGGGTTGAAGGGTTTGTGATCCTCCGTGTAGAAGACCACCTGGCTGTTACGGCAAAGGAAGGTCCGGGAATCGCCGCAGTTGATGAAGTAGATGTTTCGTGGAGACATCATGACAGCGGTTGCTGTAGATCCGCTGTTGTCCCAGTTCTCATTGCGGACCTGGGTGTGCATGTGGCGGTCGATGCCGAGGAAGCCATCTCTGATGCCATCTTTGACATGTTCTACATCCTCGTCCACCGTCACACAGCCTGATTATACAATCATATAACAGGGTCAAGCACAGGAATATCTCAACAAGGTCTTTCTATTTGCCCAGTGCCTTTCACCCTACTTGAGCATAGCTTGTGACAATCGGAAAAATGTGTTACATTTCTTTCACTTCCAGTTAATAAATAAAAACAATTTGTTGGACCATTTTCCAAAAATATAATAGCTAATATATTATTATATATATATATATATATACACACACACACCAATTAATTTATACTGTGAAGGATAAACATATAGGCCTAAATATGTGTAAAACTTTGTCTAAATTAAGTTGACTATTTTTATCATTCAAAAGAATCTAATTATTTATGTAAACGCATAATGCTTAGAAAGCGGAATGAAATTGTAAAAACTAACTTATTATTATATTTATATACTTTTTCACAATCTTTCTTTAAACTTTTCTCTCCGAGCTTCGCTTGTTAAACCTTACATTAGTTTGTGTGATCCAATATATATTGGATTGGCCTATTAATTGGCCAAAATTTTCCATGTTAAGATGATATGCACTGTTTTAACACCTTTTTTTAATCTATTTTCTTTAAAATCTTTAGATGCTTTAATGATTTAAAAAAACAAATAATAATAATAATTTGATTATCGTTGGAAAACCTCACAAAACTAGCTTTAGAAGACAACTTAGCCTCTTCATAAGAATTTTTGTATTTCTCTCAGAAAAAAAACGGTATTAACAAACTGCACATTTTAGTTTGTTTGTTTAAATATGTTTTATTGATATCATAATAACATTTATCATGCTGAAAATACAAAAATGGCTGTTCAATTAGCTAAGCATCGCTATTAAGATTGCTCATGCATTTTCTTAACACTGCGTAAGATATTAAGGCTTGTTTTCAGAGAAAGTATCTTTGCATTTGGTCTTACTGCACTGGCAGATTTTTCATGTTTTACGTATAATAACAAATAATATTGGTTACACTTTATTTAGTCTTTGTTACCATGTAAATATACAAATAAGTAATGAATATTAATTAACAACATGCACTTTACTTTAGAGTAAACCCTAGAAGACCGCAGATATGGCTAAGCAAATAAATGCCAACAGCTGGAAAGTCATCAGGCAAATTCCTATATTGTGGTGGCAGTTACATTTTCGTCTTCAATTAAAAAAACTCTTTGCATGTACAAATTTCATCGCTTATCTTCCAGACAGTAATACTTAAATTGGTAAGTACCTGTGTCGAGAATAAAATCCAGCAGGTTTTTGGAGCAGTATTGAGCCACCATTTTCCCCGCATGTCCATCGAACACGGCAAAATAGCTCCATTCTGGCAAGGCCTCGGTCATCTCTGGCATGCAGGTGTGGGAATCCTCCATCTGGGCACGCCAGCCCTGCATGCTGGCCATGGCGTAGTTAATGCCCCATTTCGAACCCCCTTCTGCCATATCTTTCGCCAGAATGGGCCTTTCTAGGTAGGGTCTACCAATGTCCTCTTCATTTTCAAAGTAGTCATCATCAGTTCCCGACTCCCGTCGCCCACCCTTGAAGAAGAAGGTCACCATCTTCTCGGTTTCCTTCACTAGCTGCCTCAGGAATGAGGGCACCTCCATGGTGCTGGCCCGCCTGGCAGTTCTCATGGTGACCCGAATCCTCCGCTTTAGTCTCCTACTGTTCCTCAAACTACCCTTCCTGGTCTTCCGAAGCCGATCCAGTGCCTCTCGTTGAGTTGGAGCCAGAAGAGGAAGGACAGTTGGTGGACAACCAGTTGTGTTAATTGGTTTGGTGTCCTAAATATGTTGTCATTTGTGTAACAGCTCTCAGTTGTACACAATGAAATCTGTTGGACTGCACTAATGACATAAAGTCTCATGAATTCTGGGTGTGTTTATCACTTTTGCCAAGCTGTGTTCCTTCTCTAGCCCAGTTCTGATTGGCTAATCTATTTATGTTCACTCATCCTCAGACACCACACAGTGTCCTATCTTTCCCTTCATCTGTCGTCTGTATGCTGTCATGTAATCCTTACTGCGTAGTGCGTAATGTGATTAGTTTGCGTCCATAGATGAACTGCAGTGTTTCATAATGAGCATCCTAACAGGATGAGTTTGATTTTCACATACAATATTGGAAATGACTCTCTTAGAAGAAAAGGTTCTATATACAGAACCCTTTTTAAGGGTTTTTAAGAACCAAAAGAGTTCTTTCATTATAGAACCTTTTTAGCATAAAAGGTTATTTGGAGTTGAGTAAAGAACCGTATGGTTCTATATAGAACCCCAATGAACCCTTTTTTTCTAAGAGTGTAGAACCTTTTAGGGGTTCCAAATACGTAGCGCCTATAGAACCTTTTAAGGTTCTATATAGAACCTTTTCTTCTAAGAGTGTAGCATGGCTCATGTTCAGTTGATTGAATGTTTTTTTTAAATACTGTGTATGTGGAATATGTTGCATAATGCAGGACAACCTGTTCATACAAAGTATGATGGTGTTGCCCTCTTACATAATGTAATCACTTAGTCATTCAACACCTCTTTGTAAACCATGAGTTTATCCTGGTGTAAAATATTTTAGATATCATTTTGATGTGCTAATTGCCTAACTGCCAATGACAACCACATGTTGTCACAAACACTCCCAATCCACTGCTGTAAATTGTTTAAAATAATAAAATGGCAGTCTGAATGATTAGCTGGTGAGTAAGGTAATTCTCCTTATGAGCCGTAGAAACTGGCCTCCTTTGGAAAGCCTATTCTTAGAAGGCTTACAGATTACCTGTATTTAAGGAGCGTAGGTGTGTGACATTTGGACTTGAGCCATTCATTCACAATGAGGGATTAAAGCAAGCAAGGGCATTGCACGACCCTGACATTAAAACCTGCATAACTACAATTAGATAACGGGCACGTCCGCTTCTTCAGAAATCCCCCGTGCAACATCACACGAGTAAGAGTGTGATATGGCTCTATATTGTGATTAGGTCATAGGCACGAAAGCGTCATTGAAGCTTATTGTATGAGTATTATGAGTAGATATCGGCTAAGCAAGTGCTAACCTGCATCTGATATTCTTCAGGTCAATCTTATATTCATAATAGAAAAAATCACTTTAAATGTATGCAGAGGAAAGTGATATCTTTTAACAGTTAACGGGATTTCCCATGACCGCGATAGTCGATGCATTTGTTGGTTGTGTCTTAGAAGTTGTTGTTTAAAGTAAAAAAATAATGCCCTCGTTTACAACATTGTTTCAGTCCCTTTTAATGTTAAATTCTTACTAGCTGCTGTCCGAATCCAATGTTAGCTTCACTTCCGGTCTCCTGAGAAACCTTCATCTGATCGATTCGTTGAAGGCAGCATATAGATGTATCCTACGCTGCCTTTGATATCCATAAGACGTCTAAAAGTTGCGGTTGGTGGTCAGTTTGTGTGTAAGTGTAAGTTTTTGACCAACTTTACATTTTCCACTTCTGTCAGACTCTCGCCAGTCCACCCTTACACCATTACCCAGAAGCACCTCTCTGGACTTTTCCATTCATTTTCACCAGGGTTCTTTGCATATAACCCTCAGTTTTGTCTCTTCCTTGTCAAGTCTTGTTTTTGACACCTTAAAAGCTAAAATGCACAAAAATATTCCAATTTTAGCTTTCATGTTTGAAACAAACATACAAAGCCACTGCTACATTTAAAGGGATAGTTCACCCAAAAATGAAAATCCTGTCATAATTTACTCACCCTCAAGTTGTTTCAAACCTGTATGAGTTTCTTTCCTCTGTTGAACACAAAAGAAGATATTTTGAATAATGTTGGTGACCAGACAGTTGCTGGACCCCATTGACTTCCATAGTATCTTTTTTTCCTACTATGGAAGTCAATGGGGTCCAGCAACTGTCTGTTCACCAACATTATTCAAAATATCTTCTTTTGTGTTCAACAGAGGAAAGAAACTCATACAGGTTTGAAACAACTTGAGGGTGAGTAAAGTATGACAGAATTTTCATTTTTGGGTGAACTATCACTTTAATTGGACTTTAGATTCCCCTTTAGATTGACAACGAGCCCTTAATTCCAAAGATAAATATTATATATATATAATTATTTTATTTTATTATTATAACATAATAAATAATTATTAAAAGAATAAAAAAATTATGTTTTGTTTTAAAATAGTTATATTAAATAATATTTAAATTATGTAAAACAAAAAATACTTTTTTACAAAAAGTGCAATGTGGTGTTGTCAAAAATATAGATTTTTCGATACAGATTGATACTGACATATACTGTATCTGAAACACTTCCAATACTAATTTTCAACAGAATAAATTCACGATACCAGCTGCACTTTCTCGCTCTTTAATTTCTCCAACAACGAGGGACACACAAACCCGCCTCCATTCACTCACTCAATTCAATATTGTTGGTGTTACAGGGCTTGAATTTCGAAGTGGAATTGCTCGTATCGCGCATAATTTTACTCATTCCCTCAGATTTTGTGCTAACACCCAAATTGTGTGCACATAAAGCCACCTCTCAGTACTAAATTGAGTAGCCTACTCTTATTGTGCTTAAACAGTCAAATACTCAAATAATGTCAAAATGCCGGTCTTGGCGAGTATTCAAGTTAACACACTCAGTTATGTTCTAAGTGAACGTAGTTGTGAAAGAAAAAGCATCTGTAACAGTAATGGATCTGTGCATCAGGTCTTAAAGTGACAGCAGCCTAATATACCTGCTACCAAATTATGAGATAATATTAAAAATATCTATATGGCAGTTTTTCCCCATGGTATCGATGTCAAAATTGTGGCCAGTGAAAATGCTGAGTGGCTAGTATACGCTGCAACCCAATCACACTAAATGCGTCTCTATAGCACGCAGTGTGTTTATCGTGCAATTTATACGCGAAGATGAGTTTTGACGTGCATAGAATACGCATGGGTTAGTTAGGGTAGGTTTAGTAGTGGTATGGAGTGCGTGTGTATTATACGTTTGGGTAAAATTAGTGGTGTGGGGTGCGTGTGTATTACACGCAATGAAGTGCGTATCATATGCACGTAAAAACTAATAAACACAATGCATGCTATAGAGACGCATTTACGTGAGAACAGGCTGAACAACCATAGCGACAGTGCCTGGTGAGCAAAAAAGTGAATGTCTAGTCCTGCCCGCAACCTATGAGGCTTTGGCTCTGCTGAAGACAGTACTGGACACAAACAAAAGCTATTAGAGTTTTAAATGAAGGCTTATAGTGAAACACTGAAGACCTCATACGTTTACAAGAGATATAAAGGTCTATGTTACTGCATTTTTGCTCCACGCAGAACACCTAATGGATAACTTAATGTTTAATCATCATTTCATTATATTTGTCAATTAATTTCATATTTGTAAAGTTGATTTCTGGTCCATTGCACCCACCTGCAAACATTAAAGATACAATATGTAACAATTTTTTAATAAAAGATCCAAAAATCACTTGGACAGTGTGATATATTCCCTGCAGTTATGTACTTACAATATCCCAAAAGTCTCCAAAGATTTTTTTATTTCAGAGAAATTCCAATTTTAAATAATTGTCCGTCCCGGAAAAAAATGTCGCCTGTCAGTGACGCAATATCCGCTCTATCCTTGGTTTCCGCAATATCACGTGGACAAATGCGGAATTGGTGGTTATGTTGTGTAGCCTACATCATGGATCACGATTACTCTTTGACTTTTTTGAAGTGCCAACAAAACGTAAGCGATAAATATCGGTGGAGAGAGTGAGAAGGGGGACAAAATCAGTAAAGTTCCTCTAGCTGGGACACAAACTCAGGTCTCCCACGTTATATGATGGCACACTTGCCCACGACACTATCGTGATGCGATATATCGACTTTATAAATTATACAAAATTGTCGGCCGCGTCCCCGCACCCACGCATGTAATAGCCTATTACAGGGGTTTTCAACCTTTTAGAATATGCGCCCCCCCCCAAGTTTGTCTAATTTCATTCGAGAGGGGTGTTTATTTATTACTTAGTTATTTAAATTTAAAACATTTAAAATAAAATGACTTCAAATGTATTATTTATTTAATATAATTTAATGAATTAGATTATTTATTTAAAATATAATGATTTTATTTATTGTTAAATCTCTTAAGTAATTAATCTTAAAAAGTGCTAATTAAAAATAAAATAAAAAGGATGGGGTTATTGTAAGGGTGCAACATGTTCATCCTTGTTAAATTCAAGCAGCCGGAGATAAAGAGGATGTTGATCTGAGATGGCAGAGATGAGCTATACACACATGGATGCACTCATTCTGACCACACACACACACACACACACGTTTTTTCCTTGTGAGGACTCTTCATAGGCGTAATGGTTTTTATACTGTACAAACTGTATATTCTATCCCCTTACACTGCCCCTATCCCTAAATGTAACCATCACAGGAAACATTCTGCATTTATACATTTTTAATAAAACATTGTTTTTTTAAGCTATTTGAATTATGAGGACTCATGAAATGTCCTCATAAATCACGTTTAAGTTGTAATACCAGTGTAATACACATGTCATTATACAGATTTGTGTCCTCATAAATCACAAAAAACAAGAGCACACACACACACACACACACTCATAGTGGCATCAGGTCTCTTCATCTACCCTCTATTGGCTGCTGCAGAGAATGAGAGAGCGAGTGAACCTGGGAGGGGCCGTGTGATGGAGAGAAGGGAGGGTGAGAGAAAGCAAACAGCAGTGCATGAAGGAGGGAGGGGTGCGTGAGGAGCACAGAGCGTCAGGGAGCTGAAAAGAGAGGGAGCGATTCAGCCGAGGAGAGAGGGGACTCCAGACTGGATGGGCCCAGCGGTGCCTTGATGGAGCATGGGTCAGGTTTTAGGGTTCTCCCACTGCAGTGAGTCCTTCTTTTATTCCCTTTGTCTGTGTATTTCTCTCCGTCCGGTGTGTAGCTGTTCATATTCTCTTGCTTTGTGTCTGATGCATCATCTTGGTTGTGTGTTGGCTTTAGCACTCATTCACCTGTGTGTTTAGCTGGATTCTGCTGATGTTGCAGTGTGCACTAGCTCTGTGCATGTGTACGCAGCATCTGCATGAGACTTGTGCTGTTTACAAATGCTTTTGAGGGATAAACAATGGGGGGGGAATTTAATGATGTTCTTGTTAGTAATAATCTGGCACAATTTGGTGTAACAATTGTTACAATCGGGTTGTTTTTATCTAATTTGTATTACAGTATGTGCGTGTAAACAACAAATACTGGTGATTACAGCAAATTCTATTATAGTTACACTGACATTTTGTGTATTTTTTATCAATATTAGTAGATTGTCATATATTCCTTTTGATGAGGATATGTGAAGGGAATTGGTGAATGTTCTAATATTTGTAAAACATAAATATACAATATTATGGTTAACTATAACCAAAGCTATAGATCAATGTAAACTAATCACAAATATATACTTTGCCCCAATAATGATTTATTAATGGCTCTGCAATATAAGCATCATAACAAAGTATGTACATATGCTTAGCGTCATATTAAATATATGTTTTTTTTATAGACGAGGCATCAAATGCAACACTTATTTTTGTATAATATGTTAAGAAGGGAGCTGACAAAGGAAACCTCTCACTTCAAGATCTGAACAAAGCTCTGTTGCCTGGTTTGTTTCATTCATCCCAATATGAAATGGAAGCTCAGAGGCTTTTATCACAGGTCTCTTTTATGGATGCCCATAATAGTCAAATAGCCTGGTTCACTTTGCAGTATATTCTCTGCAAGAACTGCCCAATTAAAGGAAAGGTTTGTCCATTATTTCTGACCAACATGAAAAGCGAACATAATTTGCTTTGGCCTTACAATAAATATATTTCACAGTACAATTCAAGTGAGAAACTATACAGAAACTGAATAATATAAAACATTATTAGCGAATATTAAGCAAAATATGTGTATTTGCTGGTGCTATAGGTGAAGAATGTTATTTGCACTACAAACCAGTGCATTTATGATTATAATAATAAGTTAAAATAATACGCTAACACATTCCAGTTTGCATTATCAAGCAGCATAACAAGCTGTTTTTGTACAGATAAAAAAATGGAAGTGACTGACACCACAAGCCTTGCATAAGGTAAAAACTGTTACAACCTAGGATCTGTAATTTAATTAAAATATTTTTTAAAGTTTCAGATATGAGAGAATAGCATATCACATGGTGGGATATGTCAAGGTATAAGCTATTTAAATACAAAGTATTGTCATTTACAACAATAGTATATATAACAACAATTCAACATAAATAGGTAAACTTTAATTGTATGCTATTGAATTAGCAGTTCCACGTGGACTTTACAAATTTAATTAATAGTATGGGCTGAAACTTTTACATATTTTCATGGCACCATGATCAGCCATCTTTTGTCTTTTTTTTATTGTTTTTGTATTTAACAGTCCATGATGCTTACTTCAAAATGCTACAAAATGTGTTGTGTTCTTTGCTGTCCAGCCAAATTATGAAAATATAAATGAATATATATATATTTTTAAATAGGACAAAAAATGACAAGTGATTGCCTTTATGTAGAATACAGAGAACCTTATAACCGGTATTAGTGACACCGGTGGCCGTTAAGTGAACTACAGCCAGCAACTTATTACTCGCCCAGACAGCTCATTCTTGTTCGTTCTTTTTTTAAAGTAAAAAGACTTTGGTAATACCTTTGCAGCAATATCCAGACGCAGTCCGCGCTGTTGAGAGCGACGTTTAGATGTAAAAATGTGCTGCGCGTTGCACTTCCATGTCAATAACAAAACTAAACGCACAACAAAAATGACAGCGGTGAGAAAATATCAGATATAAAGCAATTAATCATAGCGATGTCGATATGTTTGCACCAGCTCTGCAGTTCACCGGCATCATGTCGACTGATGAGGTAACTAAAATTACACTGTTATGATAGTTTGATTATTATAGGCCTATATTTGAGACTATATAGACTATAGATCTGGCTATGTGAAACTATATTTCAAATTAATCCCTTTTCTTTGCATAACACATTGAAATTACAGCACAGAATAGCTCGTTTGGCATTATCCTGGACATTGCAAGCATTCGTTTCATAGAACGGAAGAGAAGCTCTCGAGAGCACGCTAAACTTTTTGAACATTTAGATTTTTCCGGCAAAAACGTCCCGAATCCTTCACAACAAAAATCAGTCCACTGGCTTTCATAGACAACCTAGGTCTCGGATTTTTGTTTTGCTACAAGTTGTTCACACATTGGCAATAAAAAAGTGATTAATACATGAAAATGCTTACATATAGCCCCTTTAAATTGAGCATCATATATTGCTCTCTCGTTTCAGAGGAATTAGGAACAGTGAACTCAACACCTGACTCCACTCCTTCCTGCTCAGATGGTAATATTTTCATATACAGTATACATTTAAATATATGAGTGCTTTAGTTATCTTTGCATGTTTTCCTGATATCCACATCTTTTATAGCCCCTGATAACCCTTGAGGCTATTGTATACACAGTCATAAACCTACACCACTTTTGCTCAGGTGGAAATGAGGAGTCTGACTTCCCAGAACTGCAGACAGCCAGGGAATGGTCAGACGACGAAGAAGACCTCGAGGATGATGACGCATGTCTCAGCAGCTCATCCGTATGGGGAACGCCGCGTCAGAACTCCTTTGAGCTCACCTTCTCCTACATTGCCTTCTCCGAGAGCGATGGCTCATCGCGGAGAGACTCGGGGCGCCGCAGGACTGGGGGGAGGGGTAGCCGTGGTTCACTGCACCGCACGGATACTCTGGAGACCCAGGTACTTCCGGACTCCCCTGCTGTGGAGTGGGACCCTCATGACTTCTTGACCGGGGAGGGAGACGTGGAGGAGGAGAGCCTGACGTGGACACTAGAGCCACAGAGTCACAGGGTGGAGGAGTTTCAGGATAAAGACACAGGGACATGGGAAACAACGGAGGAGATCTCAGGCATCCAAACACGCAACGAAACATGCAGTCATCAAAATGAGCAAATAACAGGTGCTCATAAAAATTACTATTGTGTGCAAATAACAAACGTGTGTTTGCATGTGTATGTAATGGACGTGGCCTCAAGATGTGTGCTAGCGACTGACGCTAACAGCTGCGGTCTTTAGCGTTTTTGTCAGCGTGCTCACCTCCCATGCTGGAGACTACGGTTCGAATCCTGCTCGGAGCGGGTTCGAGTAAAGCCGGTTATATTTGGTGCCGTGACCCGGATGGGAGTCAGGTTTGGGGGTTGAGTGTAACGTAGACCACTATGAGCTGTGCATGTAAACCTCACTGCCCTGACCTCAAGAGGTAGCGACTGACGCTAGCAGCTGCAGTCTTTAGCGTCCATGTTTGCGCGCCTGCCACGCCGGTTCGTAGCCCGCTCGGAGCGTGTCGAGTAGGACCGGTTACAGATAGACATGATGGTAAAAGCAGACACTGAAGGAGCCTTTAAGGGAGGGACCTGACACTTAAAGGGACCTGATCCATAATGACCAGAATATCATAGAGACCAGGAGGTGGGCTCTTTTGTCGTTGGCCAGTAAGAAAACACTCGGAAAACCCTAGTAATCATATAGCAATATGTTAAACACATCTCAAAATACTTTAGGAACAGCATAGCAATGACCTAGCAACTACTGTCAACATCCTAGAATCATGGTGGTGAGTTTTGCATGGTCATATGTCAGTGAATGTCACACAAAAAACAATTAATGTAAAGTAGGCTTTATGTCTATCAGCTGATTTATGTCACATATACGTATATATATATATATATATATATATATATATATATATATATATTAGTATACACCAGATTATATTAATATGTCTGATTATATAAATATAAATAATTAAATAACATTTTAAAATTAAATTAAAACAATATGTTGTAAAAAAAATAATTATTACTATTAAAAAAATATAATAATATAAAATATATATTTATATATATTACAAATTATTCACAATGGCATAAGCCGAAACAATATATATATAAAAAATTGCATTGACCTTTTGCAATGAATCAGGTGTCACACACATAATCTCATGCCGATTAATTGTGGATTATTTCGGCAGTACCACAACTTCATGGGTCAGACCCTTCTGTTGCCACGGAAACCACAGCCACCCTGCAGATGGTGGACCCATCACATACAATGCCTCCTGCCATTGGACATAACACTCAGGAAGAACAGATCTGCAAGCAGTGGTGCTCTGCTCTCAACTTATCGGAGGGGCCAACAATTCGCATCCAGATAGCAGGTTAGACATCACTTCCCATCTCTATAATCAATTATCTGCTCTCCAAGACTGTCATATTCTTTAGAGCCTGGAGGTTTCTGACAGCACTTCATTAGTCAACATGTCAATATGTAAAACAGATCCTAGAGATATGGTTTCTCTTGTTCACAAGAAGCACAGGCTTCCCACATATGAATACAAATGCTCGTGTTTTATTGGAGAATACCATCTCCATGGTAACACACTCCAGGGGCTGCTACTATAATGGGCTGATGCTACTGAGTGGATTCCTGGCCAGTCCGTCTTCATTATTCCACACAGACCAGAAAAAGCAGAGTCATGCTGTCTGTATGTGCTATGCCGCTCAGAACCATTATGGTTGGCATGTGCTTTCCGCATGGTGGTTAGAAGGGTGGTGGCAAAATGGATTCTCATGTGCTGTTGTGTAATGAAGTATATTGACTATAAGGAGCCATTTGTGTCCAAAACGGATAATACAGTACAGTATTCATGAAATTGTCATCATGCAAAACAACAGATCGTCATGTTCACAATGTCAATAGCATGTTACAGTTTAATGCATAAGCAGAGCTGAGCTGCATAGCAGAACTGTAGCAGAAGAAGAGGAGATGCATATTAAAAACATATAAACTGCACAATAGATATATTTATCAAAACAATGAATCTCAAATTAACTACATACATGTACACTGCACAAAAAAATATTACACAAAACAAAACATACTGTACAACAGAGAGAATAGCCCAGGCATGCTGAAAATTCATGGTTCTCCGAAGAAAGCAAGTAAAAAAAGTACTAATAAATAAATCATGAAAAGAAAACAGACTTTCTAACTTCTTTCAGTTTAAAGAAAGTAAACACAAGCAGCAAATACACTTTTATATTCAGGATACTGTATATGAAAAAAATGGCTATTTATTTAATTTAATTATGGCTTATTGCAGTATTGTTTCTCAAGTAAATGTATCAAAGATTTTAGGACTTTTTACTGGGGGGAAATGAGATAGTTCTGCCCTGATAACTCTCTGATAGTAATGGATATGATAATGTTAATATGTTTGGTCTGATACGATACGATACGCTGCTGCTGCTTGTGTTGGTTATTTCTGCTGCGGCTGCAGAGCAAGTACGGGACTTGATACTACCAATACACACACGACACGCTGCTGTGAGCAAGTAAGATGCTGCAGCTCTACAATATAGCAATATAGCATACATGAATTACCAGTAGCAGATCTATACAGGTGGAGCTGGGGAAGGTGGAGAGTGCTGCATTGCTAAGGCAAATGCTGACCAATTATTTCAGAAAATACACGGATAATGTATCCCCGGATTTGTCCCGGCAACGTTTGATTTTGGTTTATTCCTGATTTTCCAGGATCTGTGAGTGCGTTCACACACATCCCGGTAAGATCCCGTAAAGACACGTGACGTCAGGATGAGACGTGTAACGTACGCGTCAAAAACATGTACACTAACGCATCGCGTACCGTTCCACAAAGCTGGCGAACGATCTCCGCTTCAGCGCGGATAGTAAGGAGCTTCTGGTCTCTGCTTCATCCTAGTTTGCAGACATTTTTTTCGTTCTTTCTTTGTTGATGACGAACACAAACTTTCTTCTAAGAGCAACAGAGTCACGCGATGGCACGTGCGTCATCACTACGACACACCCCTTACGGCCTTGATCCTTGCTTTTGTTCACACAGGGCGCGTTCCGGGACTGATCCCGGCAATGTTATTAGGTCCCCAACCCGGGATCGATCCCGGCATTAATCCCGGGATGTGTTTGCGTTCACACAGAAGGCACTCTGGGAATTTCGCTGGAATTTCCCGGGATCAACTCGCTGTGTGAAAGGGGCTCTAGAGAAACTTTATATTTCAATTTAAAAAAATATATTCTCACCCTCATTCCAAAAACCTTCCAAAAAATGTGTGTAATACCAAATATTTTGTTAAATTTCTCACATAGTTTTTCGTCCGTATAAACATATTTGCATGTAAAAACTTGTGTTCAAACCTTTTGTGCTCAAATCAGTAAGTTCACACTTCCAAACTTAGAATACATTTTATAACCACTTTAAGCAAACTCCAGACTTGTGGTATGAAATCCATTATAACCCTTAACAAACTTCCTGATAAGCATCCTGTTGTAGATGTTGCTTAACCAATAAGTGGATAGGGGGAAGGAAAATGAGGATAGAACAAAGAATTATATTACGTAATATATATAGACGGCGTCTAATATACATAATTATCTATTCTAATAGAAAAAAATATTTGTACATTGCTTAATTATGATTTGTCTTTTTCATAAAAGTGGTTGTAGGATGCATAAAGTCTAATAATGTTACTTGTTGAGTGTATGTTATAGATTAATTATAGATTTTAATTATTCCAAACTTATCTCAGGTAGATGTACAGTATGTACAATGTATTTGTGAGCTAGTGTATTTGTATCCTCCCACTACTGTATGTCAGTCTAACTGCCTCTGTCTTCTTTAATGGGGCGGGCACAATTGTGCAGGTTTATTTTTGGGCCGCTGGGCCAGTGGGGCTGCTGACAGCGCAGGCCCATCCAAAAACAGCTTGAGGGGGTTTCAGAGAGGATCAGGGACATAGACACAGGCCAGAGAGGGATCGGCCCATGAAGACACCAAAATGACCAGTAAAGGTGAGGGACCAGGAAATATACACACAACTGGCGCTTTCAGACTATGACTGTCAACAGAGAATCATTTAAGCGGAGTGCACAGAGACGTGGATGAACTTTTATTCCTGTCTGAACCACATAGCTAAGAGTTAGACGTTTAACCATGTGCTGTAATTTCATTCGAGTTTGTTTTTAGGGTTTTTGATTATGTGACGTAGAGATACTGTACGTGTGGTATTTCATGATAGTAAAAGTTGTGTGTTTGTGTACAAGATGGAGAATGAATGAAAATGGAGTACTTTTGTGTTTATTCATACTGTGTTGTGTGTGTGGATGTGTGTTTTATGTATGTACAGTATGTGTATTTGATGGACATGATGGTATTAATCTATGATAGGTTTTTATTTACTAACTCTTAACTATACTTTATTCTGATTAGCCAATTGCAGCTTTAGCTAGTCAAATATTTTGTACAATGACTGCTAAACCTTAACCATTGAAAGCAATTGACTTTCCTACTGTACATGACTGTGCTAATTTCTTCAACTAAAATCAATATTTCACAAACATTTATTTATTTGGTAAGTAGCTGTGTAGTAAGTGGGATAATGTAGTCAGATTATTACCACAAAAAAAACAAAAAAAAAACAGGATCGCACTGATCACTTTGTCTGGGTTGCGATTTAGCAATAATGAGTATGACCAGCATTTATAAACATGCTTTTGTTGCTAACAAATATATATTTCATTCAGTCTGAAAGTACACAATGTGCTCCTTTTTATTAAGTAGTGTAAAATGTCATTCGTTTTGCGTTTGTTTACAGGCAGCCAGCCTGAGCTGACAAACTTGCTAAAGCTAACCACGTCAAATAAGTCAGTGAGGCCACCTGGCATAACAATCGACAGTTGTGTCTAAAACTAGGGGCTTCTTACACATTACGTTGATGTTATAAATAGCCCATCCACCTGCTGCTAGGTCCACCATTCAGAGTCGCACCACATACATGAATGGCATTAGCACTGGTCATGTAATTCTGAATGGATTAGCCACAGTATTAGCCTGTGAGCTATTGCTTAACTTATACGAGTCTCTTAAGACCGTCTATAGAGAGTTTTCCCAGTGTATAAAACTGACTTTATAACACTGAGAAGTGATTGATTAAAAAGTAAAACTTTTACTTTGTGCGGTTCTTGAAGCCCTGAGACTATTGGCAATGGGATACAAGTTGAGTGTTGTCAGCAGGTGCTTTAAGAGACCACTTTATATTCTTACTTTCTCTTCCTTCCTACACTGACTAAAAATAGCCACGGTCAGCCCAAAAGACTCCTTGCAGTTTGTCTCCCCGTCATCGATAACTTAAACCTACCTACCCACCCACTCATTGAGCCTTGGCATTTCTATCCTTTCTTACAAGAAGTTTTGATTCACATTTATCTACATTGCATCCTTACAGTGCTTGCAAAGCATAACTGTATTGATTTCTGAGTTCTAATCTAAGGTTTGGGAGGAGCTACTGTAGTTAATCTAATCTAGCAAATCATCACGCAAGAATTTAGCCTATAAAAAGCCACTTACTTCATTATCGTGTCACTCCATGTCCTGCCTTATATCTGTCCATTTATTACTAACTTTATTTATTAAGTTATTTAAAAAAACTTTATACTTGAAAATATAAGATTCTGTTATGCAAGGTTTGGTTTAAATCTCTTGTACAGGTGAAACTCAAAAAATTTGAATATCGTGCAAAAGTTAATTTATTTCAGTAATTCAACTTAAAAGGTGAAACTAATATATTATATAGACTCATTACATGCAAAGCGAGATATTTCAAGCCTTTATTTGTTATAATTTTGATGATTATGGCTTACAGCTTATGAAAACCCCAAATTCAAAATTAGAATATTGTGAAAAGGTTTTCATAAGCTCTAAGCCATAATCATAAAAATTCTAACAAATAAAGGCTTGAAATATCTCGCTTTGCATGTAATGAGTCTATATAATATATTAGTTTCACCTTTTAAGTTGAATTACTGAAATAAATGAACTTTTGCACGATATTCAAATTTTTCGAGTTTCACAGAGTGGAACAATTGGGTTCAGGAAGTAAAAATACCATTAATTTTCTCCATAGGGGATTTTTATTTTATTTTATATGATAACTTATAAAACATTAAAGACAGACTTACTGTGAGCCACAATGTTAATCGGTGGTATATACTTTTGTTGAAGCAATCAGCCCACATTATTTCAAAGCATTTTTAAAATAATCATGTATAATCAACATTGCAGTTCCTGGTGAAAAACTACATTATCCATGGCGCTAATCACGCCAAAACAACACTTTAACACTCCACTCTCATATGCACTTCATATGCAGATTTTCCAATAAGATTAAGTTATAGTTTCTATTTACACAATAAAAAAAAAAAAAAAAAAAAATCAATAGTTTTATATTTATCCATTGTTTTTAATTAGGTTGTCATTCACAATGCTTGATGGGATTGTAGTTCTTTCCCTCATTAAAGCTGTTTATTACACAGTCATTGTCTTTTTGTGCAATTTCCACCTATTTTTTTTTCTACAAACCGATGTTTGTAATTTTGTGATTCACATTGTAGCTGGTCGATTTGGTTCATGGATTATGACACTTTAAGGAACACTTGAACCATGCTTGCTGAAAAAGCGGATGAGCCAAGCACATAATTTGCCAAACTAAGATGTGCTCTTGGGACAGCAACTAATCAGTTGCTCTGAATGTTTCAGGGCAAACAAGCATGTTGATACAAAAACATGTTCTACTTGGGTAAATCACTTCATGCATTTTATTAGAGGTGCTCACAAAACCCCAATCCTAAGTATTAATCTTTGACACGTCCCACATTATTTGTGATCCAGACGTGAATGTTACCGCTAATCATGTGGCTTGTTGAGGAGAGGCATGCTATTATGTTTCTAAGTGACATTGAAGGCGTACATTGGTGTATTTTGAGAACACTGGAGGAGTAAAATGTCATAGAGACAGTGGTTTCTTGATGTTTAAGAAACCACCCCCCACAGCACCCTAGCATCCACTCAAATCTACGTAGTTTAATCTGCGTTTGTTTGTCAACCACAGACTTTAGGAAACCATTTGTAGTCTAGACTTGTAGTTTTATACCCCAAACCTTCTTCTACCTCCATGTAGTAGTGGACCTGATCTACTGGAAGGACATGGAGCGGACCGGGATGATGTTCACGGGGCTGGTGGTGGGACTGCTGGCTCTGTTCCAGCTGAGCATCATCACTGTGGTGTCCACGCTCTCCCTGGCCATCATCTGCTTCACCATCTCAGCCAGAATATACTACAAACTGCTGCATGTGCTCCAGCTGGGAGATGGAGTACACCCCTTCCAGTGAGTCTCTTCTCTCTCCTCTTCTCCAGTTTTTAATTTACTTGAATCCAGATACTTTTGGAACATGTCCTCACCTTAATGCAAATGGACCATGAACAGCGCATTTGGTTGTAGTACAGTATTATGTGGGGGGGGGGGGGGGGGGGGGGGGTCATCTATACCAGTGCCCTTTCCATTTTGGCAAGATGATTTTCTTTATTTAAACATTATATCAAGCAAGGACTATCTTCAAGTGATGTGCATTCTCAAGCTAAAACAATATTGTGTAATATGATGGGGTTTAACAGTGGCTTACAGGGTTGACAGTCTAGTTTAATTTGACATTACAAGGCTTTATTGTTGGGGGGTAAACGCATTACAAGTAATCCGATTACTTTTTTCAAGTAACTAGTAATGTAATGCATTACTTTTAAATGTACAACAAAATATCTGAGTTACTTTTTCAAATAAGTAATGCAAGCTACTTTGTTTTCCCATGTATTGACTGACAGCTCTCCTGTCCCTTGTTGAGAGATATCAGGAGTAAGAGGCGTCGTGTGCGCCGTGTAAACATAATGGTTATTGTAGGTCTAGACTAAATGTGAGCATGTTATTACTCATCTAAGATTCATCAGATTCAGTATTCCTCAAAATTAGGGCTGCACGATTAATCGCAATTTCCATATAATTGTACTTAAACCGATTTGGCTTATCGCGATTTTGTTATTTCACGATTTTCCTATTTGTAATGTGCGGCTTGTCATTGATGTACGGCTCTGTAAACGCTGCTCCATCTGAAAGAACTGTGAGTTTGAGTCACTTATAACGTGCATTTGAAAACACAACACGCGTCGAACATCTTTTTTCAAACATGAGACACATTTATGAGCCTCTTGTCCAACAAAGACAACATTTAATAGCATGCTTTTACTCCAGACTCACTTCATAACGACAGTTGAGCATCCTTCTGTGAGATGATGTGGCTTCTTACACAGAATAAGGCAGTCGTGTGTTTATTAGTCATGTTTAATCAATCAAAGCATTTCAATCTTCTGTTTATTCAGCTAAAGCGATGATGCCCGATAGGGATTTCCTGGAATGATGTGTTATTGTGCGGGGTATATTTGTCGTGTCTGCGTGAGAGCGCCCTCTGGTGTTCAGATGGAGCAGTATTTACTACCGAACAGCCGTGCTGCACTGACAAGCTGCGCATAAAATAATCACAGCCTTTGCCAAATCGGGTGCGGTTTCATAGCGATTAATTGTGCAGCCCTACTCAAAATGAATAAAAACAGTGAAATGTAAACTCCTTCAATTATTGCAGGTTTGCGCAATATTCTATGTTAAATAATACAAATATACTATTTAATATATATATATATATATATATAATGTATTTAATATAATTCTCACTTCTCAATCTCTTTGCTGCTGACCTTCGATGATACAATTCAACAATATTAAGCAAAAATGACTTTAGATAAACATCACGTTTGTGTTTCATTTTTTTGTTTTATTGCTGAAGTAAGAGTGTTGAACTTTCGCCCTCTACTGTACAGGCATGAACTTGCTTGAATCTCCTTCAGCCTGAGACTTATTCATGGAATATTTCTGAGTTTCAGAAAAAAATTACAGTATTCTTCTGTGATGCACGTGTTCATTATTAGACATCATTAGAAGACAAAATGGTTTCACTTTATTTTGACGGTCCCTTTTGAACTTTCTGTTGATTATAAGTAACTCTGCAACTACATGTCAACTTACTCACATTAGAGTATTAGTAGACTGTCTGCTTAATATCTGCTAACACTTTATTTTGATGATCCTCCAACAGACATTCTCCTGACTATAAGTAACTTTGCAACAACATGTCAACTTATTCTAAGCCTACCAGTCTACTAATACTCTATTAATACTCTACTGTCAAGTAGTTAGTTAGTAGACATGAGGGTGCAACGTTACTTCAACAGAATGTGTTAAAGGAACCATCAAAATAAAGTGAAACCATTTTGTCTTCTAATGATGTCCAATAATGAACACACGCATCACAGAAAAAAACTGTAATTTTTTTCTGAAACTCAAAAATATTTCCACCACCGTGCAATTTCCATCACCTTTCATATACATATTACCAATAAATTAAATGAATGAACTAATGAGAGTGTGAAATTATTATTTTCATTGGGACAAAAGAGCAACTGAGCAACTGTTGATTTTGAAGGAGAAACTATGCGATCTACTTTGGATAAATGCATCTTCTTGATGCCAAAAATAACTACATTTAATATCTGTGTTTTCAATGTGTGTACGGCTATGTCTCTGTATGCATTGATGTGCTGCAGGTCATATCTGGACTTGGACATCAGTTTAAGTGGGGAAGAGGCTCAACACTACGTGCAGAGGGCCATTGTGATGTCCTGCTCGGCCGTGGACACACTGAGGAACCTCATCTTTGTGGGAAACCTGTTCAACTCACTCAAGGTACGGCTGGAAATTGATGGTCTTGTATAAAAAATAAAAATTATATATCCTGAATCTGTGCGATACAACAATGATATTCCACATTCATTACAAAGAGTCATCGCTCTCTCAGTATTTGAATGGGTTTTTTTTCCCTTCTCTCTCTGTGACTCTTTCAGAGAGATTCACATTTCTAGTTTTGTGCTCTGTAGTGCCTGTCATAAGAGATTTCTTTTCATATCTTCTTCTCTTGTCCGCTTCTATTTATTAAATTTTCATTTGATCTTTTTTGGTCTCATCTTATATTCAGTACCTGAAGGTGACTTACTTTTTTTTTCATCCTCCTGAGAAAACCCTTAAAACACATTTTAATGAGAAACGTCATTGACATTTTTTTATTGTATCATATTTCATAGGGATGTGGGGTTTTTTTCTATTGACCTGCATCAAATACGAATTATAATTACAAAATAGCATACCTAATTGTTTCTCTTTCCATGAAATTCATAAATCCAAAGATGTTGTCATGACAACTGTCGCAATTAAAAAAGGTCCTCTACAGAGAACAAAAATTAATGTTCATTAAAATGAATGTTCATTATTTGAGGCCTCTCAGCTGTGCACTTAACAGCTGTCACTCTAAATACACTCAAGACGTACCACATGGAAATCTTGACAGTGTTTTGGGGTGTATTTCCAGGCACGTGTGGCCTATATCTTGACATGAAGTGTCTCCCGGACATTATGGCACAGAATTACGGAATACATGATAGAATTCTGCATTCTGAGAGAGAATTATGGATTATAAATTGCTATTTGTGTTTTTATCCTAACGTTTATGGTAGAGTTTGACACCTGAAGACTATTTTTCCACAGTTAAGCAAAGCAGTAATGAAACATTAAATAAATAAAGTCTATTGAGTTATACAGTAACACTGATGTGGATATCATACCTCATATATTAAAGTGTTGGAAGAATGTGATGAGTAATGTTTGAGATCTCTGACATTTGATTGCAGACTGTAGTATCTTGTCAATCTGAGCGCAGTTTGAGACATTGAGATCTCTTCTGATTCTAGCAGACACATATGAGATTACTAGGGTCTTTTGCTCATGTGAAAAAAATGAAAAGCAGGAAAAAGTCCACATTTAATCAAATAGGTTAAAAAAAATCTCCATATGTTGCTGACAGATATGATTGGTTTCTTTGCCGGTCCTATCCAATTAAAGCACTTTTTCCCTCTTTTTAACATTTAAATACCGGCACAACATTCACCCACCTCCTCCCTAGCTCCACCTGTCTATTTCTGCTTTATATTCTGCTTTTATGTTCCTACGTTCACTATTAACACAATCCGAATAAGTCTGGTTTTCATGTTATTTTTATATTTTCTATTACAATTTAATCATAAATCGTTGATGATTTAGTACTGTATATATTGGAGGACCAGTCTCTATATATTAGAGACCTAATGTTGTCTCACAGACACGTCTAAGCTGATAAATTAGACGGCCTAGGACTGCAGAGTCTTCAGCTGAAACTCTTTAACAGTCCTCAAGTTTCGGGGTGTCACCGAGTCACAGGATGACCTGTGTGGTATGTGACATGGGACACATGTGGTCTTATGCAGTATGAGACGAGCGGATACAAGAGGGTCTTGTCCTGAGTGCGGTTTCCAGTTTCAGACTTGGTGACTAGAGACTCCTGACTGAGAGATATAAGAGGAAACATTTTCTCTACGGGCCAGAAGCCCAGTGTTAGATAACAGTTTCACAATCGTCACATCTTGCAGTGGATGTGTGTTTTGAAGGAATGCTGAGGTGGCTTGTGGAATCAGATTTGGATACACAAACATTTAGGAATTTGAGTAATGAAATGTTTGTTGTTATCCCCAGTTCTTGTTGCTGATGTATCTGGTCACGTTCCTGGGAAACCTCTGCAATGGCCTTACCTTGCTCATCATCGGTATGATGTCCATGTTTTTTAATTGTTTATACTTTTATAATAGTAATGCTGTGTAACTTTGCAGTCAGCAGTTATTCTATGACTTACGCAGTGGCCTCAAAAACATTTGAACACTTTTGTATTGCATTACATAAACCATGAACCTTCCACTAAAGTTTGACAACCACAATACTTTTTTCTCTTCATTTTGAACAGTATGGCAACAGAATAAAAACGGCCTATGGAAGTGGAAAGTTCTGCATGTGATCTACTGACAATATGCAAATTAAAGAACATAGATGCAGCAACTAATCTCCATAATGACCAACTCAATCTACCAAGAGCAGCACAACTAATGCAGCCATGTCAAGCACGAATTGAGTTAAAGGGATAGTTCACTTTGAAATTAAATGTTGGTATGTTTTAGCTTACCTGAAGTGCATCCAAGATGTAGGTGTCTTTGTCTCCGCAGTAGTTTCAATTTTGATATTTTTAGGTCAAACCGTTCTTGTCTGTCAGTCATAGCACAGTCATGGACACAGTCACAGTCAAAATGTATGGGAGGAGAGTATTTAAATGAATCATGCAAGGTGATTAACTAAGCTTTGCCCTAGTCAATGGTATTTGTTTATTATTATTGTTTATTATTACAATTTAATATTATTTACCTCCCCGAAAAAGCATGTCTTAAACCAGACGTTTGGACCAAATTTCATGGTAGATTGTGTTGGTCATTCACGCACAAAACTTTCCACACCCATCGGCGCTTTTTTTCCAATTGCGCTCTCACGCTAATTTGCCATGTTTGGTAAATCTGGCCCTAAATATGTTCTGAGGTCACTGACTGTATATCCTCGGCCCTGTAATTTGAAATGTGATACCAATACAGTATTAGTGGTGCTTTATGAGAAGTTAATGCTAAATGCTTTTCTAACTAGTTCTCTTGTCATCATGTGGTGTCCAGGTGTGATTGCTGTCTTCTCTGTCCCTCTGTTTTACACAAGGCACCAGGTAACACAATCTCTGTGGGATACAACAACAGTGGCATCTCATGCATATTCATGTATTTCTCTGTATTAGTTTATATTCGAATAAGCCCGTAAAACAATATATTGACTTCTAAAGACACTTTATGTTTATTAATATAGTGGATAGGCCTGTCACAATCATGAATTTTGTGTTGACGATTACCCGGTAATTGTCGTACAAATAATTGTGAATAATAATTTCATTCTGGTTTGTTCATGTCACCTAATGTTTTATGTTTTAGTTTTTTTACTTTAATGCTGTGAAAATGTATATAATATAATATAATATAATATAATATAATATAATATAATATAATATAATATAATATAATATAATATAATATAATATAATATGTGACCCTGGACCAAAAAACAGTCATGAGTCGCACGGGTATATTTGTGGCAATAGCCAACAAAACACTGTAAAATTATTGATTTTTATTTTATGACAAAAATCATTAGGATATTAAGTAAAGATCATAATCCGTGAAGATATTTTGTACATTTCCTACCTTAAATATATCAAAATATTTTTTTTGTGAGTGAATGCAGCACAATTGTGAACATAAATGGACAACTTTAAAGGAGATTTTCTCAATATTTAAAAAAATTTTTTTGCACCCTCAGATTCCAGATTTTCAAATTTTAGTTGTATCTCGGTCAAATATTGTCCTATGTTCCACCTAATATATATATTTTTTTTACTTGGAATTGTATATAATATAATAATAAAAATAATATAATAAAATAGGCCCACATAATTTACTTTAATGCTGTGAAAATGTATATAATATAATTAAATGATCTTTTTTTAATGGATAGACACACATCTATTGCAGCTCCTGTCACTCTCTTCTTTTTCAGGACAAAGTGGACAGCTGCTATGTAGCAGTACTAGCCCGTATTGACAACATGAAGGACTTGTGAGTATAGCGCCATCTACTGTGAACAGTAATTTATTACTGTAAAATCAGTGCTTCAAAGAGTCTCATGATATTTGTGTATTGTATTTTTGTGTTGAACAGCCTTCATCGCCTGGCCCAGGGTGGCGGACCACCCCCGGATCCAACCCCCGGTGGAGCTAAACCCAAAGCCTATTGAGACATCTCACAGAGGAGGAGGAACTGCACGCAGTCACTCAAAAATGTCTTAATTAGCAGTTTGTGCTCAGAGTCCCGCCTCTGCAGCAGTGGGGGAGGGGCTAATGACACAGGGCCTTCAATACGGTTTAAGGAGGGAGGACCATGCAAAGAACAATCTTGGATGAAAATGGAATCAAAGGCTTTGGAATTTTAAGAAGTTAAAGACATGTTTTTATTTCCACATTTCAGTGTGAGTGAGTGAGTGAGTGTATGAATGAAAGACAGAACGCTAAGATACTTGAGCCACCCATACAATAACGGAGAGTTATCTGAACAAACATGGATGACTTCAGTGAAGTAACAGCAGTGAATCGGAGCTTTTTGAATGCAGATCGCCTAGCAGGAACATAACGCAGGACCAGTTTCCAGGGTTTTTACTTCTTACAGTCTCAAAATCGCTTTGTGTGTGTGTGTATGTGTGGGCAGCTTAAGCCTGTTTACCTAAGAGCTATTAAAACCACAATGTTCTTTTCTTTTCCAAAGTTTTGTTTGCTTGGTGTTATTTGAGTGTAAGTTTGATTCCATCTCAAAACACTCTTTCCACTGTCACGGCGGGTTTGCTGTACTAAAGATACAAAGATGATGAAACAATATTTAATAAACACAAAGTGCAAGACTACACAATCCACACATAACGTTATCACAAGACAAAGGACTGAGGTATGCCCCGGTACACATTGTACGAATTTGGGCTGTCCCAGACGAAAGATGACCAATCGTGGCGATTTCTGTGGTCGTGGCTCCTAAACGGTGGTCGTACAGTGAGAGGTTCAAGGTTCATGGACGTTATCACTGTCTTCGGACCAAAGATAGCCTGCGATCATTTTCTGACAGTGTCAGAAATTTAGCATGATCATCTCACCGAGTGTTTGCTGCTAACGTCCTGCATCTACTAACTAGCCAATAAAAATGCGTCATGAAATGTCGTATTGATCAATGTGACATGGCGCTAAAACTTAAAACTATTACCTCAAGCTCCATTTGCAAAATTGGCCTCTTTTCCCTAGCAATGACCGTGTCCATATTCTCTTTCGCTTCCTCCTCTTTCTTCAGCGCTCATAAAAACATCTCGGTTACAGAGGGAACCTTAGTTCCCTGAAGAGGGAACGAGACGCTGCGTCGAAACACTGGGAACGCCTCTGCGTGATTGCGCCGTGAACCACGTATGTATGGAATCAGTCCAATACCATAGGCGGGTGACGTCATCGACTAGGAAACTATAAAGCAAACCTCGAGTCGAGCGACCACTCATGAGGACCGCTGAGGGATGTATCCGTTGTTAGCGTGACGCTGCGACAAAGAGCCCCCACAAACTAAGGTTTTTCCACAAGACTAAGGCACGAAGGCATCGCCGCGTGACCTTGATCCTACAAAGCAGATTTCCCCTCTGCAAGAATCCCTTGGTTTTGAGCAACCTCTGTAGCTGTAATATTATTACTGTTATCGGCAAATACCATTTTAAAAAATATATATAGGTCTACTTTTAGGAATTGAAGTACACTACAAGTGCACAATCATTACAATTAAGCACACTACTTTTTCACAAGGGTGTATCATGGAAGTTTGGGTCACTGTGATCATGCCAAGTAAGACATGCTCCAACAAAATGTTGATCCTCGAACAACATTCTTGTCCTAAAATGTAGTCCTAACCGTAACCCAACCAATAAGTTATCCCTAAAATCAGAGGGAAAAGATAGGTGACAGACACTGATAATAACACTGATGTAGAAGCACAACTTGTAAACTTGACATAAACCGTAAACTTGTCCCTCAAATCTGATTGGTTGATTGGAATGTTGTTTCAGGATCAACAAAGATGTTAATCTTTGGGCAGAGCATCAACTGAATAGCAACATGCTAACTTGTTAAACAAAAACAAAAATTATATATTTTTTTAAGGTAACCTCTAATAGCTGGAAGAGTGGATGCCTTGAATATATTATTGTCTGATGAAGTCATAATAAAAGAGTAAAAGGAGGAAACTGCTAATGGCCTTCTAGTACAATGGAACATTTTACAATGATGGCCAGCAAGACTATCTATAATGCCCTCGCTTCCCTTCTTTCTAAATAACATCAGGAAGCCTTTAAAGGTCAGTCACGGGCCTGAGTGGATGCTGATAGTAGGCCCTACTTCCTTTTTACGTGTTGTAGTTTCACTTTCCACCTTTTTTTTGTGCAATATTGAGAACTTTCTTATATAGGCCAAAAAATTGGAAGTGAAACACACAAAGCGGGATTAAGATTCTTCATGCAGTTAAAGTGAAAGGGCAACTGAGGCTTTCATACTTAAAATAAATAAATAAAAAAACACCATAAAAGTATGACTTACCATATGACTTATGTGCAATATTAGCTTGTTGCAAGAATGAAATAAAAATGTTGGTAATGTTATAAGACATTAAGTTATAAGGTGTGATTTCAGACACGTATGATTAATTTAGCATTGATTTACAGGCAGAATATTTTTCTTCTTTTTTTTTTCAAAACATATTCTTCTGAATAAATGTTGCTCTGATTTGATAACAGTTTCTCTTCATCACTCAACCAAAACAAGTTTAACTAGAATAGAACATTATAATCACTTATGGAGTTTGTTCAGATGTGAAGGTCACTATAGACTGTGCTTCCCTGCCTTTCATTTGGCCATAAAAACATTTTCAAAGATTATCACAGGATAATAGGAAATACCTTAAAGTGTAATGAGACCATTTATCCTGTAGATATATGAAGCCCAACTGGACAAAGAAATCAATTTCCATCTCCAAATTCAATGATGTCATTACAATGCTATTTAATTTTGTTTTAGTAAAGCATAGGCTTTAAATAGCATAAACATAATGTCATGAAACTGGATGTACTAAAATAAATATTAATAAAAATGACTTAATGATATTGTTTGTCAGTTATTTGGCATCAGGCTACATGCATTTCTCAAAGTAAAATAGCTAATGTTGACCACTAGCTGGCAGAAAAGATCAGTTTAAACCCATTCGCCAAAAGGAGAGTAATGGTATGAGTCAAATGTAAAATTATTCAACTCTGCTACTAAAGTTGAATACTAATTATTAATAAAATGTGCTGTAAATGTTAATTGCACATGTACCTTAAAAGTATACATTGTTATATTTTATGTTTTTAGGATTGTTTTATTGTGTTAGCCATTTATACACAGTCATAAATGGGTTCACTGACAAACTATAATCCTAACCGTTATAGTAAGTAAATGTAGTTTAATATTATTACTCAGTATTTAAATGTATAATTACACTGAAACACGGACACATTAAAATAAAGTGTGACATGGTGTCATTGTTACATGTTTTATGTAGTTACTATAGTAATAACTATATGCATAATGGCATGCAACTAACCCTAAACCAAACCAAATCCTAATCCTAACCCTATAGTATCCTAAGTACATGTATACAGTACTTAATACTAGCCTGCTCTGTAAATGGGTAACACTTTATTTTACAGTGTCCTTGTTACATGTTACATGTACTTACTTACCATAGTAATAACAGTAAAGTATGCATAATTGCAACTAACCCTCAACAAAATCCTAATCCTACTCTAACCCTATCGTAAGTAGGCTACATGTTGCTTAATATTACTCAGTACTTAAATATATAATTACACTGTAACAATGACATCTTAAAATAAAGTGTAACCCATAAATGTACAATATGTGTAATGCAAAACTGGAAAAGTACCAATAGCCTACTTATCTCTTTTTAAAGCACACTTGCCATTGTTTCTTCTAGTGAGACAAGCGTCATGAATAGCCTGTGCTCAAGCAGCCATGTGAAGAGGGAGGAGCTAGTCAAACGAAATCTGACTATAAAAGCTGCCTCTCTCGCACCTTACTCAGCTGTTGAAGTGTGTGAGACGTTCGTTATTTTTCGTGGAGATACTGAGTTATTTGGACTTATGAAACTGACGGTTTCTGTGCGCAGCAGAGGATCAAGCGCATTTACGCAGTGCTCATAGCGCCCAGTTGTTGATAAAGTGTCCTTATTGATGTGCTTTTCTCGGGTCACTCCATTAGGAGTGTGCGATCCACCTGCGGTCCGGTCGAGCAGCGCGTCTGAACGCACATGGATTACAGTCAGATGATGGCGCCTCCGGTGCCCCCACACAAACCCAGATCCCCCCGGCCCGCGCACGGCCAGGGCCGGCTGTTGAAGTGCGTGTTTCTCGGGGACGGAGCTGTGGGGAAAACCAGCCTGATTGTCAGCTACACAACCAATGGATATCCAACGAAATACGTCCCGACAGCGTTTGACGATTTCTCAGGTGAGTCTTTGAATGCGCATTGCGATTTTTAGTGACTTTCTGTGGATCTATGAAGTCAGTTTCCTCAAGTTCAAACAGGTGTTTAGCTTAGTAGCCACACATGCAGTTCATCACATTAACTATGAATGAACATGTCAGACTTTTTAACCCTCATTTTGAACATTATATATGTTTGCTGTCAAATCGATTGATAACATAAAAACAAAAAAGTTTTTGTTTACACACACACACACACACACACACACACACACACACACACACACACACACACACACACACACACACACATATAAATATAAACAAAACGTGTATGTTAGATGCGATTAATAGGCTACATTTGACAGCACTAGTTGAAACTAGTTAAAAGTTTTTTTTAAAACATTTTACTTGACAAACATTCAAATAAATGAAAATAATTTTTGGATTTTTTTTAACACCATCCATCCATATGGGTCAACAACAGCCAGATTAAAAAGTCAAATATTTATATTGCTTTTCAGTGCTACACAAGAGTTTATTTCCTTGTAACCAAAATTAGTCAAGTGCAGGTCTTTAAATTCCAGACCATTTTTAATGGAAATGAATGCAGTGCTTTAAAGACTGTGTTTTATAACAAATTTCAGTCAAAGAGTAGCCTACTTTACATATAAATGTTTCATAATTTTTCTATGGACCAGAAACAACCGGTGTTACCCACCACAAGCATGTCTTTGTCATTATAAAGCCCTTGCGCAATAATAATGCCTGACCGGAAAATCTGGGCCCCTAAAATCCATGGGGTCCGGTCCAGTAGTTTCAATCTCTGAGCAGGTATTGTGTTGCTGCCCCAGTGGTGATGTCACCCTCAAACTCCTGGAGCCAGATCAGAAGTCTGTGCACTGATTTGAGAACAGTTACGCAATTCAACAGGTGGTACTCTGAGGGAAGGGGCTGAATTAAAGGCAGATCATATGACGGGGATTTGGAGACAGTTACACAATGGGTGCTTGAAGCAGAACACTTTGAAGTGGCGAATCATCACCAGGACCTCATGAGATCACTTCACCGTGTCCGTGGCATGATGGAGTGAACATTATTATAGATTTGAACAGCATGTACTGTCCTACAAACAAGTGAAATGATGAGCGGTTTATGAGCTGCAGGAAACCAAATTATATCTAGGCTGTTGATCTATGCCATGTTCATGAGGGTGTATAATAATAAATTACAATAATTACAATTTATTATTGTTGTTATTATTATAAGAGACCTTGTTATATTATGATTTTTTTACTGACTGACATTTGAAAAAAATAAGATAATTTTTTTACAGACCAACTCAAAATAATAATATATATAATAAATACAAATATATAGATTTTTTAAAGAGCCTCTGTTATATTAAGATTATTTTATTACAGATTTGAAAATAATAATACTATTACATAGTTTAATAACATTTAAGTTAACTTTTTGTTAATTTAGAAAATTAATGAATTGCTTTTCATTATAGAGTTGAATAAAGGGATTATTTAAAGAGTTTATATATATATGTAAGCGCACAAATAAAAAAAATATACATTTCATAATATTTTCAATATTTTTAATATTAATATTTTTATTTCTGAGTGTGTGTGTATACATATATATATATATATATATATATACACACACACACACACACACACACACATACACACACATACATACTATATATAGCCTATATATATATATATATGCACACATAATATATTTAATATAAAGTTTTTTATTTCAATCAATGTATAAGGAAAAGTGTGTATCTTAGCTCTGTAATTAAATTATAATAACACCTTAAATTGTAACAAGTCCATAAAGTCCATTGACGTTGTGTTTGTTTACAGTGTTCGATGACTAAAAGGAAACAGGTGCGTGTGTGTCGGTAGTAAAATGACTCATTTTTTTCCCTTTTTTCCTCCAGCGGTCGTACAGGTGGATGGTCAGCCAGTGAGACTGCAGCTTTGTGACACCGCTGGACAGGTAAGAGCTTCAGTGCACCACCTGTGTCCCAGTCTCACAGCATCACTGTCCGATGCTCATTACATCATGTTGCTTTCCATTCATTTTGAAGCCAACCCAAAGACAAAAATCAACTAACTTGATCTTTTTGTTTGGGGTGGATGAGAGCGTTTCTGTCACTCTCTGAAAGCAGGGTTTCGAAATTGGATGAGAAAGCAATTGCGCAACAAAATCTTAGCAATTAAGATCGGCAGGGTTGCCATACTGTGAGGAAATCATAAAGGGAGAGAGAAAAAAACAATCCTCAAGCTATCGGCACTTTAGTTATTGGATCTCCCTCTCAGTTTCTGAGCCACACAGGCTTGGACAGGGTACCGTGTATCCAGCGGGTTTTCTCCAAGGGATGTTTTAGATGCCAAACTGTTTTTTCAGAGTTGATTGTTGTGTAACTACCTTCACATATCACTAATTTGAAAAGGCAGCTGGCTCTACGTTCATTCTGCTTTCCTCATTGGAATATTAGATTGCTTAGAAGGTTTTTTCCGTAAGGCTTTGAACCTCAGAAACTGACACTCCTTTGTCATGATTTACATGGGTTAACAAATAAATGACTCTGCCCTCTTAGTACACAACATATAAATCCCTTTACACAACCATGCAGAGGCAAGCTCAGGCAAACACGAGAAGATCAGAATTCACGTCTCCAGTTATAGAACGGCAGGCTTTCATATAGTTCTTAAAGAGAAAGAACAAATGCACTTTGCCCAAAGTACAGAAACAAAGGCTAGTATCGCAAAAGTCTATTGCTTTCTTTCTATTGCTCAGCCTGTTTAGATGTACTTCCATTATGTTGTGCAGCAGGTGTCCATGTCAACAAAAGACAAGACAACATTTGGTAATGATAAAGTCAATCAGGCGATCGTAATTGTTGGGCTGGGTGATATAACTGTATATACTGTATAAAATTACAGTAGAGATGCATCTGTGTATATCTCTGTACTGTACATCTTTTTTTAAATC
The DNA here is from genome assembly GCF_949152265.1 of Phoxinus phoxinus. Classification (NCBI taxonomy): domain Eukaryota; kingdom Metazoa; phylum Chordata; class Actinopteri; order Cypriniformes; family Leuciscidae; genus Phoxinus; species Phoxinus phoxinus. Next base: position 35,904,241 of record NC_136879.1, on the reverse strand, counting down.
TATAAATCCAACACCAAGAATTAAATTATTATTATTATACTGTTGCCAGCTAGAGAAATCTCCTGCAATGGCTATTTACAGTTATTTATAGATTACTGTAATTGGTGGCTGGAATATATTACTGTAAAAACATACTGTGTGTGTGTGTGTGTGTGTGTGTGTGTGTGTGTGTGTGTGTGTGTGTGTGTGTGTGTGTGTGTGTGTGTGTGTGTGTGTGTGTGTGTGTGTGTGTGTGTGCGTGCGTGTGTGTGTGTTTCATCTAAATCTTATGATTTCGTAAACAAAAAGTAGACGCAGCAAAGGCATTGAAAAGGTTTGGCGCTCTTATCTGTCAAGCTTAATTGCTGTTCTCAATGATTTTAGAGGCTCTGCTCTCCAAACGCTCTACAGATTTATACTTTCAATTTATTTGTACTGCATAAACAGGACAGGGTGTGCCAGAGTTGAAAACTTTGGCCAAGTTTAAAAGATTAAAGCGTGCACTGCGTGTTCCACATGCAATGTTCTTTGCGAGCGCCAACCTATAATTTCACTTAATTGCTTCAGGGAATTTTAAAACACCCCGAGAGCTAGTTAAAGGATTTTTATTATCTGAAATAACAATTTGGAATCCCGCAAATGATTTTTGAGAAGGTTCACGAGGCCTTGCGTTGCTAAACATCAGTAATGAATGATACACTGTTATATAAAGTGATAGGCTTTCTGTCTGGGCAGCGCATTTACCTTTCTCTTTCTCTCTACCTCAGGACGAATTCGATAAGTTGCGTCACTTCTGCTACACGCGGACTGACGTACTCCTGTTGTGCTTCAGCGTCGTCAGCCCCGCTTCCTTCCAGAACATTGGTGAAAAATGGGTCCCGGAGATCCGGCGGCGTTGTCCGCTCACACCTGTGCTGTTGGTGGGAACCCAGTGTGACCTACGGCAAGATGTCAAGGTCCTCATCGATCTGGCACGGCGCCGAGAGCGACCTGTCCTGGAAGAGGACGCCCGCGCCCTGGCGGACAAAGTAGGAGCGGTAGCCTACGTCGAATGCTCCTCGCTCACACAGAAAAACCTGAAGGACGTGTTTGACGCCGCCATCTCCGTGGGGCTCCGAAACTCCGACAGAAGAGCGCGACGAGAACGTAAGGTCCACAGTACTGCCGATAAGATGAAAATGCTCTCAAAGTCGTGGTGGAAGAAATATATCTGCATACAGTAGCAAAGGTCAAGCCAATCTTCTGAGGCATGAACAATGTGATAGACTCTGGTTTAGCTTCACGCTCCTCAAGTGGACGATGTTCAGTTGGTAACGAATCAACGAAGAACGGTATTGCTGCTGTAAAGGACGATGAATGGCGAAAGAAAGTGCAGCTTGTTCGACAGCTACAGCACGAAGGAAGTTCTGTATGCAGGGCCGTCACTAAACATTACAGGGCCCAGGATAAAGACTGCTCCGGGGCCATTTTGTAGGTGTAGAGGATCTTATTATGTCCCTATGTAGAGGAGCTTATTAGCCATGTTTGTTTCCACATACTTGTATGCAAGTTTTGGGGTATCGCATTAAAAACTCTGGATGGAAACGCCAAGATTAGCTTAAAATGCCTATAAACAACGTATGTGCTCAATTGAGATGGATACTTTTTTTATTTGGTAAGAAACACATTTACTGAATAACGTCTCAACGGATTATGTGATTCGTTTGCGTGTTAGTCAAGTTGTCCAATCTCATTGCATAGCATCTCGAATATTGTTTTTGTCATTCTGAAATGCCTGAGCCAAAATTATTCCCAGAACTGTCTCACACGATTGCATTCCCAAACATCAGGCATTCGAACGCAAGATGACATGACAGCGTTTGTAATTGCATTTCATCTGTGCACTCTGATGTGAAAGTCATTTGTTATGCAAGAAAAACGAGTCACAGGCTTCCTCGGTTGCAGAAACTTTTCATCTTTTTATTACTGATACTTTGCGCCAGTTTCCCAGCAAGTGATGATTTTGTTCTCTTGAACACATGGGATGGAAGCGGTGCTTTATTCGCGAATATTGCATGCGATATTCCATAAGTTTAATACACAACTTTGGATAGAAACATGGCTAGTGAGACCTTTAATCGCAGAGCGTTCCCAGTCATGCTTCGGCGACAACAACCCTCAATGTATGAACAAATGGCTCAACTGGATAGTGAAGAACACTGTTGACCTCTTCCACAGCCAAAACTGTTTGATTATGGTTTTAAAAATCATCTACTGCTTTTTTTTATTATAACCAAATACAGTGCCACAGTTTCTATTTATTCACCCATGTCTTCTACCTGATAAATGCATATACGAACGTTGTGTGACCACATGTTAATGATACTAGCATGCTAACACTGGTGATCAAGCTCCTTTTCGTTTGTTTAACCTCCTTGTCCGAGGTCACAAAGAGAGTTTTATAGCAGTCCTGTGGCCGCTCGGCCGTTTACGCCCTATCTAAATGGTCCTTATATCCCATCAGTCTGTAACTGAACACACTTGTAACTGTAGGCCTCGTTTTTGTCGCTTTGATTGTCCAAAATTGAGTGTAACTGCCATTTTTATGCCATTGCAATGTGAAAGGGATGTGTACTTGTGTACTGTTAGTCACAGAAAGTTGGACCTATCACGCATAACACATCACCTTTGAATGCCATACAATGCATTGCACTTGTGATCTCTTGTTAATCCCTATTGCAGTCTTTCCATTTGACTTGATCTACGCTGTCGTGCCATGTTGTAAAAAGTCTAGTACAAAGTTCTTTGGCTGTGTCCTCCTGATCAGCCAATGAGATGTTGAATTTGCTTCTCATTATTCAGAAGCCCAGTCGGTCAGAGACCCGCCACAAACGACAGAGCACAACAGTGGGTTCAGGAAGTAAAAATCCCCCCCGATTAAGTTTGTAGTGTGTAGATTATTCCATCAATTTCATTACATTTTATTAATTTACTCTTTTTTTTTTTTTTTTTTTGAAATGTTTGGTTCATTGCTTTATTTGTTAAAAATATATTTTTATTCGACTCTAATTGAGAAAATGAGTGGGGAAGATACTTCCAGAATCAAAGCCGCCTACAAAGTGGTCGGTCACTGTTGCGCTCCATACAGCCACACATCAGTGACCTCTGTTTTTGTATGTACTTTATTGCCAACGCAATAACATTATCAGGGTAATCTAAGATCTGTACATTTTATGATTGCATTTAAATCTCTTACTCTATAAACACTCCTGTTTATGGTTCAGCGTGTATGTATGTGTGTTTCGGTTGCTGACTGCTATCCGTGATTTTCATGGGAAATAAATGTGACATAAACTGAAAGTTGAATGAGTTTTTCTCATTGTATTATGTGTGCCTGCCGTCACCTGACCCACAACAGCAAGAGTATGTATTGAAGTACATATTGGGTCAATTTTGCTTTCATTGTTGACTTAAGCATGCAATAGCCTACCTCAGTGATAGCTTTGTTAGCAAACACACTATTTGCAGAAAGTGCACGTATGTCACAGAGAGACCATTAGAAAACATTTGAGATCAAGTTTTTGTCCAAACATCTTTAAAAGAGTGGATAAAGTGTCAAGGAAAAAAGCTATCAACGCCGAAATGGATCTGTAGCAGTCAAGTGGTACAACTAGAGCTCTGTAAGTTGTTTACGTTCATTATTATTTTAATGTTTTGTGCTTTGAGACATGAGGTCTCTCGTTTCGTGACGCTTTGCAGACGCTTGCTGTGTGTGTTCGTGTGTTTTGAAGGAAGCGTGTCTTCGGAGATGCTCTGAAGGGAGGGGATATTATGCTTTTTAGTCATTAGCACATTTTAGTGATTAGCAAGTTAGCTCCCTAAAGAAATGTGAAAAATTGTAAACAGAATACATCTCACAATATGTTATCAGAGTAACTTTTAAGAGTAAGATGGTTGCCAACTGTCACACATTTGGAGTGAGACACATGCGTTCATGCTAACATCCTGCAGAAACATGAAAATCCTGCAGGATTCATGTAGGGTATTTTTGTAAGGTTACAGCTGTCAGTCACAGCCTAAAACTAATGATTTAGTTTTAGATCCCACTGTTTTTTTTTAGCTAATGCTAATGATTGTCGCTAAGGCTAGTTCCAAATGTGTCTTACATTTTCTATTAAAATTACCAAGTTATTTGTATACTAAAGTTAGTGTCTTTGGGTTCTGCTGTTGGTTTGATTTAAAATGTGTGCATTACAGAACTATTTGACCTGAAGATGTAGTTTTCATATCTTTACCAGTGCAGGTCACTGGGTTTATTACAGGAGAATAAATGCTAAAAGAGTACTTGCACAGTACGGATACATTTATGATTATAGTTATATCTGCAACGGTCTCACTGTAACCCATCATTAAGAGGCTTTGTTTTGTCTCAAAGAAAAGCCAACTGCACAGACAGTCTCAGTGAATACAGTCTGCGCCTAGCTTAGCATACGTAGCATTTCACTCAAGAATAAACAACATTTACTCTCAAACCATAATGTGCACTTTTACAATACATAACAGCCAGTTTGATATGGTAGTGCTCAGATGGTCTTGTGGTTAAAAGAAGATCACAGTTCGTCCACACAAGAAGATGGCAGATTTTCAATAAACATCCCTTAAGGATTGTCTAAGAAATACACAATCAGTGTGGTCAGAAAGAAACAACATTTCTTAATAATCACAGTGTAAATAAGGGACATGATGTGGTTAAAATCATCCAGACACTGTTGACAACTTTTGCAAGACACCTAAAATGAACAATACCAGACCTGAATATATCATGTGACCTTGGTGTAATGCTTAGTCAATCATCTTTGGGTTTTTAAAACCCCTTCTGATGTAATTTCTGGGAACATTTAGGTAACTGAATGCCTGAACCTTGACATCCTGAAATGGACTTTGGTAATGACTCATGACGACTTGACGTCACAGTTGGGTTCTGTAACTGTGGTCACAATGACAGTAATATGGTCCCAGAGATGACAGGAGTTTAACAGCACATTGCCACAAGTCCTTTCTGCCTGTCGATGTGATTTGTTCTGGGAGATGTGTGGAACTTTACACAATGTGTGTGTGACGCAATGTTTCGGGGCCCCTTTAGCGGGAAGGCTGATAGGATTAAAACCCATGGCAGTGTGGTCTCATTTGGAGCACTGTTACTGACACAAATCTGCTTTTAATGTACGTCTGAAGGCTTGAGGGCACATTGCTTCAGATAAATGAAATCTCATTACACACATACTGATGGTTTCTAAATACCACAATGTTGTTTTCTGAAGGTCATATTATTTCCTGCCATAATTATAGTGGTTTTTGCTAAGGCAAACATCATTATTAAAATCAGTAATAACAAAAAATATTCAAGTTCACCCAAAAAAAGAAAACAATTAATTCTGTCGTCAACCTTACAACAACAAAAACTAAGTTTATTCATGTGTTCTGTTAGTATACTTCTTTTAAACTAAAATAAATAAGCATACTTTTAGTCTACTTTTTATTTCTCAGAAATATAGTTAAATTTGACTTATACAAGTCTTAGAACATTTAGCCAATACTTGTACTCAATCATTTGATCGAGATATACCCAAGTATAATTAACTATACTTGGCTTGTAGTTGTGTTAACTCTTTTGATTGAGTTGCCTATTAAAAACTTGTTCACATAGTTTTACATGTCTTATAAACATTCTTTGTATTTATGTTGATTTATAGAGAAAACAGATATATTCCTCATTCTGAGTTTGTGAATTTTGTGTAGTCCACTGGTAGCCTACAGGAATTTACTTCAAGTACAGTTAAATGTATATATCAAGTATAAATATGTATAATACCTAAATAGTCAACTTTAAGTATGATGTTAAGTTCACTTAAAGAAAGCTTACAAGTATACTTGCATTATAAAATGACTAAACTAGTAGTTTACTGAGAGTATAAAGAAATGCTACAAGTATTAAACTCTAAGTTTATCACTGTTACACCTGAAGTGTACTTATAAGCATACTTGTATACACTAAAAAGTGGGCCAATTTAGTAGTATTGAAGCAGTACATAAGTATACTTATTTTTTATCTTTTAATCACTCTTATATCATTCAAAACTTGTGTGATTTTTTTCAGTGAAAAATATTAAGCAGAATGTTCACACTGATTTTTCCATATAAATGAAAGTACCGGTAAGTGGTGACCAAGACTCTCAAGCTCAAAAAATTACATAAAAGCACCATAAGGGGCCAATAAAGGTACAATATGTAAGAATTTTGTATCAAAATATCCAAAAACCACTTGCACAGTGTTATATATTTCTGCGAGACGCTGCGAAACACAATGGCACAATGGTAAAAAAAATGGTCAATTGTTCATTTAAAAAATATATATATTCTGCAATCATTTACTCCCCTGTCATTGCATGTCTGTGTTTTTTTTTTTTTTTTTTTTTTTGGAGCACAAAATAAGATAATATGAAGAACATAAACATCCAAAAAACTTTGGACCCCATTAACATTCACTGTGTGAATGTCATATCATATCCACTCACATTTTCTTCAGGAAAAGCAAAAATTTAGTTTTGATTTAAACCTGTCATTGTTTTTGAAAATGAGCCAGACTTGAGTGATTCTGTAGTGACTTAATGCTGATATGATTGTTTGATAACTCTTGATAAATTGCTTCATACTTTCATTGGCAGGAGCTTTTGACTTCCTGCCATACAAGAGGCCATAAATACCCATCAGTCTTTGGCACACAGACTCACACATGCAGGCACAATGTGTTCGTGTCTCACATGAGGCTGCTTTTCCCGGCATGTCTTTTGTCAACGCGGCCAGAGGGAGCTTCACATTCAACTTGCATATAGTCAAATGATCAACGCAAAGGCCACTGTGAGGAAACCTCAATGACGTTTCTCTGCAGGGGCAGTTTAAAAAAATCTTTCTGTACTATAATGATAAAACAAAAATATATATATTGTTTTTCATTTGAGCATTGTTTGCCTGTATATAATAACATAACATAACATAACATAAGGTTGCATTCACATTACACATCACATTACACCTTGACTAAAAACATTTTTTTAATCTTAGTTCATGTAAATTGGTTTAGTTTGTTAGGCATTTTCCTGGATTTCCTTGGTAATTACACTTAATTTGATTTGATCTCATGTTCTTTCTGCTAAATAATAGCCTAATATAGAGAAATAAAAATAGATGCTAATGAGAATCGTTGATGTAAAGTAAGAATACAAAGCTGTAAAATAGATGTGGATCACATAACTCACATTTTTTGCTTTAAGTTTGATGAGAAATGATTGAGATCATATCCAGAACTCCAACTTTTGATCGCAGTCTTTGGTATCTTAAATATTATTAATATCAATCTCTTCTAAAACTCCAGAGAAGACGCATGTATTTTTTTTTTTCAGGAGAAACACCAGAGAAGAAGTATTTCTTCTGATCTAATTAGTGTTTGGGAGAAACAAATTAGATATTGATACGGAGCCCTTAAAGGGACATGGTGAAGGAAGAAAATATGAGATGGGAGGAAAAATAACAAATCAATACTTTTGCACTTTAATACTTGCTATAACTTTTGCTTTGCTCGCAAAGAGCTCGAAAGGTTTTTGCGAGCGAACTCAAAGTTTCTCAGTGCAACGCAAATCATTTTTCCATCACCATGTCCCTTTAGAGGCTTCGTATACTGAAGAGATTTGATTTATGTTTTTGGGGGACAACGTACAGCAAACCTAGACTAATCCTTCTGATTGACTCGATCAAGACATGATTCAGTTAATATTTAGTAGCCTAATACTTTACCTCTCCTTACCTCCTCTCTCTCTCTCTCTCTCTCTCTCTCTCTCTCTCTCTCTCTCTCTCTCTCTCTCTCTCTCTCTCTCTCTCTCTCTCTCTCTCTCTCTCTCCCTCTCTCTCTCTCTCGGTCAGTTGTTAGTTTTCTTTCTCCATTGTTTGACAGTGCGAGGCTGTCTTTGATGTCCCACGTGATGACTGATAGCACCTCAGCCCCTGCAAAGTTCCCGATGCCCTCGAGACATTCTCCTCTGTTTGTGAAGCAGATAGTCAGGCAACAGGACTGCCTTTGTTGCACAAACCAAACCATTGATCATGTGTTGGTGTATTCTGAAACACGCAAACTAAACATTGACCAGCCACAAGTCCCTTTCTTATCACCCGAAGTGTGCTGTCACAAGCTGGTTCATTCAGAAAAGATATAGGCCTAAACTGATGAAAGAGTTACTCGGGATCTTGCGGTTTCAGTGAATCGTTGGGGATCTCCCAGGTTTGAATGGGTAAATGTTGACACCTCAACACTTGATTGAAAAAAACACCATAGCGGAATCATTCTACACTTGTAATTACTCATAATATCTTAATTATGTCCTTCCTGAAGTAAAATGTCCCATGTTAGATGTTTTGGGCAGAGACGAAGACCATCATTGCGAGTGGGTCGGGAACTCGGTGTCCTTGGCACTGAATTACCCACTTAAACGCAGGATTAGCTGTTCTTGATCAGAACCCAGCAGGGTGGTTTATGACAAGTTCAGACCGCAGTGGACTTTTTGTTATGTAAACCTGGACGTCTCCCTATGTGCGGCTCTTCGTGCTGTTCTCAGTTACTGAGTTTTGAGATAACACATGTAGAACTGCTTGACTTCACTCTTCACATCACAACAAGACGCAGATTGAACAAACTGTACCGGCGACAAGTACAAACTTACAAACTATGACGTAGTGAAGTCATTGTAATTCATTAAAACACATTCTCTGTTAATTGTTTTTCTCTTCATATAACTTTATAATAAGTTCAGTAACCTATGTTCATGTTTTTTTTAAAACATGAACATAGGTTGATATTTTGAGGACATGAACATTGGTTGATATTGTGATGAAAAATCTATTTTAAATAAATTCATGGTTAAAATATAAGTATTGGTTACACAGTAAGGTCAAATTTGGTTGTTTGGATGTCCGCTTGCTTGTTCGTTCACAGTATATGAACGAGCAAACAACCAAATTTGACCTTATTGTGTAACCAATAACATGGGTTGGTTCCACAATGAAGGAAGTAGAAGATCATTTTGCTTTTTTACTTTATTATATATAAGCAAAACACTCTAGCATGAGAAGCCACAGAATAATTACGCAGGAGTAACACAAACTAACTCTAACTTTGAAGACACAAGAAAAAGGGTCAGATTTAAACTAAATCGTCAACAAAAATCATTTTCAACTAAAAAAAAATGCGTTTGACTGCTCATTTACACAATAACAGTGTTTTGGTGTGCCTTGAAACGCAAACATTTGAAAACAAGTTTCAAAGAGCATGTTTTTGAAAACAATGCTGTTATCGTCTCCGTGAAAAAAAACAAAAATGCAAATTTGTGAAAATGGTGACATCATGCACATGCGTATTACGGGTTCAGTCTAGCCGCGTAGTGTTTCTTTAAAAAGTGACACTGCCAACTACTGGCTTGGTATGCATGCATAATACAGTTGTTTTTTGTCATTTTCGCGGATCCGTTTGAATAGGGATAATTTTGATAACGTTGTTGTCTGTATGTGAAGGAAAAACACATTCTGTTTTTAGTACATCGTTGTCATGTAAACGTACCTTTAGAACTGAACAGAAGGTTTAAATACACTGACCACACGATGGAGCTAAACGAGACACAGGTGAACACAATGGGTTGCTATGGAAACAAATGATAACACATTAGGTAACAAATGATAATACATTAGGAAACCAGCGCTCTGTCCAAAGCCGAATACTTACTATATAGTATGCGAAAAACGGTACACCAGTAGAAAAACAGTAGGCGAAAAGTGTATGGATGACCTACTACTAAGTTTTAAAGTGAGGCTGGTAGGTCACATGACAGTAACAACATGGCGGATGTATAGTACCTCCAGATTACATGAATACACACTTTTTTAACGGTCTCGAAGTAAATTGAAATTGAAATGTTGTACCAACTCAGACAGTATACGCAATTGTGGATGCAGGGTAGATCAAACTAAACAGGCACAAGGAACACTAAGGGTATGTTTACACAACAACAATGTGCTAAAAATGGACATGATTTTTCTTTGCGTTTTCCATGTATAGATGACATCTTTGTCAAAGTGATCCCCATTCACACAGATCTGTGAAAACGACTAAAAATGCTGTATTCTGCTGCCAGGCCAGTAATTGGTAATATCACTTTGTAAAGAAACACTCTATAGACTGAACAATGAACGATAACGCTTTGCATTTTCAGGCCCCCAAAACTCAGTGTAAATGATTTACCTATAAGTAAACAAAAACATAACATAACCTTGACACGTATTCTGATTTTATACAATATGAGCACTTTTACACCTTTATAAGTAATTGATTGCACATTATGTCCTGTCCTATCCTGCCTCATAATACGTTTGTCAAAGTGCTTGGAGAAAAGCAAAGATCAGATATTTTTCATTCACAGAGCAGTTTCACCAGCTACAAATTACAAGTGCCTATGAGTAATTTGAAAATAACCTCATTATAGCATCTTATACTGTATATCGCAACACGATGATCTAGTGAATGAACTACAACTGAAAACAAAGCTCCTTCCTTGTGCCATCCCTCTTTTGATGCTAATGTGCTTGTCGCTCTGTGAGGACTCTTAATTGGCTGTAGCCAGCAGCTCAGGTATGTAGTGAACTCACACTGAGGCCTTGTTTGCTCACACAGGTCAAATGGTAGGTGAACTGTGGTGGTGATTGATGAGGAACTCAATCCATGGTTGTTAAGTCGAATTGTGCTTCTGTGTGTGTGTATAATGTCTCAAATCTTCCACAGTACCCTCCGCAACGATGCTGCCCAACACGTTTTTGCCGTCGTAACACACATCACCCCTCAAATGAGGTAGATAATCGTTTCCACTTTCAGCCCTTTATAGCTGCGGAAGCCATTAGCGCTGTCTGCTTGAGGCTCGGCAGTCTCACTGGGAGTCAGCAGCTAGTGACCCAGGTCTATAACTAGTGTCCTAGCCTTTTAAAACTTAAGAGAGAGGGGCGCTAACCTTTAACCTGCCTGCCTCACCTCCCACGGCCCCAGCTCCCCCCGCTCCAGGACAGGATGTGCCCTCACCGGTTGCATGGTTGGAGGCCCTTGGACGGAGACACTGTCCAGACAGAATGTCTGCTTTAAACATCAAGACTTCGTTAAGGAAAAGCGACAGTTTAGAGAGGGTGTTTATGTTTGAACAGAGGATGTGTGAGTTAAAAGAAGATTTACAAGTATTAATAACCTTTTCATAATGTATGTGTGTCAATAATGTGCCACTTGTTCATCTATGTTTTGCAAAAATTCATCAAAAATGCAATTCATGCATGCATTCATTTCTGTATAAAATGTTTAATCCATTTTAATTCTAGTTAAGGTTTTTGTAATTTCGCTGTGTGTTAAGAAATTTTATAAATATGTTATTCAATTTAAGTAACGAAAATAGTTTTTATAAAAAAATTATATTTTATGGGTTTAACTTTAGTTTTAGTTAACAATAAGAAGCCTGGAATGTATTTAGTTGTTTGGCATAGTTTTTTTTTATTTCTTATGGGGAAAAATACGACTGCTTCACTGCTTATTAATATTTAAAAACTTTTGTATCCTAAATTAAAGTCATGTGGTGTGACCAACATGCCGAAAAATGTTTTAATCAAGAGAACCCCTGTCATAACTGTATGTATAGTTCAATAAACCTTATAGTTCATGTATAGTTCAATAAAATTATATTATATATAATATATAAATATATGAAGTTGGTTTAGAGAATATGCGGAGTGGACAGAGTTTTAATTTAGTAAAAAAGTTTGTACTTTTGATTGTACAATAGTGTTTTGATAAGTTTAACATTTTTGGGTTATTACATAATTTCCATATACTTCCATTTTAAAAAAAAATATGGGTTTAACTTTACTTGTTTTAGTAACAACAATTTAGTTAAAAATAATAACCCTGGAATGAAATTCTGGAAAAGTATTTAGTTGTTTGGAATAGTTTTTTTATTTCTTATGGGGAAAAATATGACTGCTTCACTGCTTATTAATATTGAAAAACTTTTGTCTGCGGAATTAAAGTCATGTGGTGTGACCAACACCAACAAAAAATGTTTTAATAAAGAGAACCCCTGAAGACCCTCGTCATAACTGTGTGTAAAGTTCAATAAACTATATATATATATGAAGTTGGTTTAGAGAATATGCGAAGTGGACAGAGTTTTAATTTAGTAAAAAGTTTGTTACTTTGCATTGTACAATAGTGTTTTGATAAGTTTAATAAGTTAAAGTTTTAAGTTAAAAATTTTGGGTTATTACATAATTTCCACATACTTTCATTTATGTTATTTCACAGTTCTGATGAATGTACTATTATCTGTGAAATATAATTTAAAAAAATCAGCATGCGTGTCCAAATGTTTGACTGGAAGTGTAACTGCTGTACATTTTCAGATTGATGTTCTGTGGTTTGGTTTCTGGTTAGGAGCAGATGAACAGAGTTTGTATTATTGTTCTGCTATCTCTCGTTCCAGTGCACACACACACACACACACAATCTCTCCTCCGCTCTTGAACCCTCCCACGGTCAGTTTCGCCTTTGAATGCTGCCAGTCATTGCCAGTACGGAACATATGAACAAAATCTCTTGTTCTCTTTGTTTGTCCATTATGTAACTGGTCGATGTGAATCCATATAATTCATTTGCTTTTAACCGCTCTCTTCTCTGACTGTTGACAGAGACATTAGTACAGAGAGAGAGAGCGCTTTTCCATTCTAAGAGTGGGTGTATGTGTTCACATCAAAGAGCTCTACACTGCATTGTGCTCAGCGCTCTAAATGTCCTCTTTATCTTTAACTTTCTATTGCATTCTTTTAAAAGCATTCTTTAAAAGAGTTCCAAGAACATTTTTCAATTATTTAAAAGGGGATACCCTTTTTAAAAGTCTTGATTTTGCTTTTGGGGTCTACTAAAATAGGTTTTCATGCTTGAATGTTAAAAAAAAACACATTATTTTTTCACATAATTTGCAGCACCTCTTGTCCTAGTCAGTCAGTAACGCTCTGGGGTGCATTTCCTGTACAACTACGTAACTCGCTGCTTCACTACCATAGTACGATGCATTGTTGGAGAAATCAACTCACGACTATTTCCCGAAACCATATTGTCGCAAAGTGGTCGTTCAACCACATTGGTTTATGTCACGCACGTGAACTTGCGACAATAGTTGGCTAACGATGATTTTGGGAAATGCACCCCTGTTTAGTTCCTGTCTCTATGAAGCCCCTCCTTCTGAAAAGCACACTGTGCTCTGATTTGTCGGCTGAACGTGTGTTGTGATTGGTCAACCGTTTCGAGAGTGTCACGCCCCTCACCATAACTGTGAGTTTCAACACAATATTAACGCAACTCAACCAGGCCTCGCCCCCTTTTTTTGTGTACGCCTTTGACTAGAATTATTTAAATGAAGAATATTGTGACTTGTTCGTTCCTGGAACAAAACTCAAGACTACAATGTAGGCGTTTCAAGTAGTTCAAAAACAGTGTTACTGATAGCTATAGAATAACTGCCTTTGGAGTGTCTTTGTAGACCTTTTTCATGCTCAAACATTTTACACTAAAGAATGTCGAAAATATATAAAAGCATAATAGGACCCCTTTAACCCCCCTCCGACTTATTTAAGGCCTAAATTGAACATTTATGTATTCAAATTGCCTAAACATCCTATTTATTTGTATTACACAGTTTTAACATAAGTATACTGCTAAACTTAATGTGACGCAGCTTTGTCAATCATACATAAATGAAACCGATGCGAAACGGGTGAGATTTCTGTAATAGTTCTAATAAACCGAATGTGTTTTAACTAGGTTCACTCAAAAATGTAACTAGGTTGTGTACTTTACATAATACATTTATACTTAGTTTACTTATAATAATTGTGTTTGTTGATTTTAAATGTTTTTTTTTCTACTAAGGTCCACGTAATTATGTCTCAACTTAACAGTACAAAATCCTAACGCGTTGTCTAAACACAAACCATTTATGTTAAGTAAAAAACTCTTACATCCAGAGGGTGGCGGTATAGTGTGACGCCAACTGCCATTTTGCCCTAACTTAATTTGATTGTGTTCAATCTGCTTAAATATGTGTAAAACTTAAGTTGACTTAATCCGTCAGTGTTGGATTACATGAATGATTTGTGTTGCATTTACTGAAACTGAGCGGTGCATGCTTTGCATATGGTTGAATTAAGAGAGAATAAATGTTAAAATTAAGTGTTGTTTTATGTTTGTTTGTTTTTTGAAAAATATGAAAGGGGGAGACTTGATAGGTTGTAATTGTGTTTAATGTTCAATTACATTGGAATTATTAGAACCATTTAAATTACATTGGGTTACCATTGTGGAGAAGAGTGGAGCATTTTGTTTGGCTGTGGACTGATTTGTTCACTCATGACTGTTTTAGTTGAAAGAGCATGTAAATCTTAGCATTTAATATGCTAATATGTGCCAATGCTAGCAAATAGTTAGCTATAGTCTATACATTTAATTATGTGTCACTAAAATAAATGAAATATTAATGAATGAATAAAAAAATTAAAAAATCACTTTGAGATTACTTAAATTGGGTCGCTTAAATTACTTAATTCCACGAAGTTGAAGTTACATGAACAAATTATGTTTGTTTACTGTAATCCAGTTATGTGTGACCTGTTTACATGAAAAAGTTAATTAAAGCCAACATATATATTTTTTTGTGTGTGTTTATATATTTATCATCAATAAATTCAATGTTTAAACATTTTAACATTTTAACATTTTAATATTTACATTTTAACAACTTGAATGTCACTTTAAGTTTATTGTTAAAAGTGTGTAATTCAAATGGATGGAAATTGTATGCAATTCACATCTAAAATTTAGGACTAAATATTTTTAGAGTGCAACACTTACAACATCATGAAAAAAATGTTTTAAGAATCACTATAAACGGATCTGATGAAAAATAAACTTCTGTTTCTCTTTATATTTTCAAGTTGCTCTGCAGAATAGGTGCAGAAACAGCTCAATGTTTGATGGACTCTTATCGTTAGTTCTGATATTTAAGAATATATTTTTGGGTTTTTTTTTGACTGATAGATTTTATAGGCTTCTTACTCAGACATCACTGATGTGTACATGTGGGCACTTATGGTGATTAATGCTGCAATCCATAACTATATACAATATATAACAATATAATGCGTTAT
This sequence comes from Phoxinus phoxinus, assembly GCF_949152265.1. Taxonomy (NCBI): domain Eukaryota; kingdom Metazoa; phylum Chordata; class Actinopteri; order Cypriniformes; family Leuciscidae; genus Phoxinus; species Phoxinus phoxinus. Next base: position 35,888,953 of record NC_136879.1, on the reverse strand, counting down.
TACATTGAGCAGCAAGTATAGATTGTGGAAGAGGTATATTATATATACTTTAGGAGTTCTGTTGTTGTTGTTTTGTAATTTGGAGTCGAGTTTCTCTTTCTAATTACCCACACTAATGGTTTAAGGCTGGTCTCTTTTGGAGGATTACTTTCTTTTCTCTTAATTCTTAGAGAATAACGACCAGATTATAAGGGTCAGGCACAGGGTCAGAAGAGGATCAGCACTAAAGAGAGATGAGGGGGAGGGAGGGAGACAGACAGAGTTTATCCAATAAAGCAGAGGAAAGCCATTAAATACAGTGGAGGAATGTTTTTCACAGTCTGAGGTGTCTTTCTAGGACTATTTAAAGAGTTAATTCACCAAGAGTTAAAATTCTGATATAACTTCCTCACACTCTTACACTCTTGTTGTTCCACACCGGTCTTTCTTCATTTGCAAATGTCCAGAGTGAATATTTTGAAAGGATGCGGTGACCACGAGCCGGAAGAAACGAGCCTCATAATTGTGACTTTATATCTTGTAACTTAAGTTTAAATCTTGCAATTGCTTTTTTCTCCATATTTGCGACTTTATAACACACAGTCCGACTTTATAGTTACCTTTTGTTTCTAGTTGTGCTAAGTTTGAATATGTGTATGTGCCATTTAAGAACTGGGACAACAGAAAATGTTTAGGTCTGTTCTGTACACAAATCCTTTGTATGGCTTCAGAATACTTGGAATATACAGCACAATACATATGGATCACTTGTAGTTTTTTCTTTCTTTTTTCTTTTCTTTTGGGAGTTTGACAGAACCTCATAACTATATGGTTTCATATGGAAAAGAGCAGCATGAACATTCTTCAAAACGTCTTTTTTGTTCCTTGTAAAAACAAGGGTGCTTTATTGTACTGAATGTGCACTTGTAGTGTACTTCAAATGTTAAAAGTAGGTTTTTTTTCTTCAAAAAACTTAATTACAGGTAATATAATATTAATGAAATAAAATACCACTTACTTTCATGACTATATCTAAAGTACAGTTTAAAAAAAGCATGCTTTGTAACGATGTCACATTAAAAGTTTACTTTCAAGTACATTTTAAATCATTATGTTTTAATAATCCTTGACATGCTTTTAAGAAGTACATATATTTTGATGTGTTGACTAACATATTATGTAAAGTACTTAATTATAATTAATTACAGTATAGTGTTATTTGATACTTATTACATTAATATAAGTTAATATATTTTAAATGTACCAAAACGCAACTTCATCATTACAAATGTGTAATTGAAAATATATTTAAATACACTATAAAAGTTTCAGTATAAATTACATTAAATGCTTGTCATTTAAAAAAAAGTTCAGTTAATTGCATTTAATATAAATTTTAAAAATAATACATTTTAACTTAATTGCAATTAACATGCAATTAAGCGGGTTACATTAAGTTATACAAATACATTAAGCATCTACTTATGTACTTCTTTAAACGTATGTTAAAAAGTACATCTTTTTCACAAGGCTTTCCACAGAAGAAAGTTTTATTTTTGTGTAAACAAAAAAAAAAAACGTGTAAGTTAATGATAGGTAATGACAGATAATGATAATTGAAATGAAAATTGTGCTTTCTCCTCAAAATATAAACCCAAGCACAAAATGCTTGATTATAAGTGTTCTTGAATGTTCAGATCAAAGACTGAATTTCAAAATACTTTAAGTAATGAGAAAAGAAAAAAAACTCTTTGCTTTAATGTTTTCTAATTATGTCTTGAAGGCGGCACTGAAAACATACTTAAGACAAGCACACGAATCCTGACAACATAGAGGTGATCAGAGGAGGAATATTCGCCCCTCGTCCAGCTTGATAATTGTGCTCATTAGTGAGGAACTTCCTCATACAAGCACGTCTGGTGACCTTGGCCTCTGAAATGTAAAACAGAGCCCTCTTAAGAACAACTGGCCCCTCTGTCAGGAAACGTGCCCTAGTGTGCATCTCTACGTAAGTACGCATACGAGTGAGCTCATTGATACTCCAACTGACGTCAAACCAAACAATTACTAAGTGTCCACCTCACCACTCTCCTAAAAGTGCCAAATCTCAGGTCACCATCGGGTTTGACATGCACCCTGCTGTTTTAATAAAGCGCTTGAAGTTCAAGTATAGCAGGCGTGAAGTCAAATGAAAATGGCAGCGTCCTGACGGCAGCTGCAGTTAAAATAATTCAGGGTGGCCTTATTCCTCCTCCTGCTGCTGCTGAGATCCCCAGCTGTCTGTGACTGTTCGTTTTTCTTTAGATTACAGGCTTGCCTGACGGGCACAAACACAGCTTCGACTTTTGCCCTTCATTCTGACCTGACACTTATGTAATGCTAGTTATTTTTAGTACACTTTAGTAAACTTTTTACATCATTTTAACAAATTTGACAAATTATTTTTTACATCATTATTATATTATATTATATTATATTATATTATATTATATTATATTATATTATATTATATTATATTATATTATATTATATTATATTAGCTATATAATGGACCACAAAACCAGTCACATGGGTCACAATTTGGAAATTTTGAAATCTAGAAATCACATGAAAGCTGAAAAATTGGATTTCCATTTATGTATGGTTTGTTAGGATATGCCAATATTTGGCCGAAATACAACTATTTAAAAATCTGGAATCTGAGGGTGCAAAAAAAAAAATCGAAGCATATTTCTTCATGGAAGATATATGGATCTTTGGATACATGGATATATGGATTTACTTAATATCCTAATGATTTTTGGCATAAAAAACAATCGATAATTTTGATCCATACAATGTATTGTTGGCTATTGCCACAAATATACCCGTGCAACTTATGACTGGTTTTGTGGTCCAGGGTCAAAGATTATGAATAATTACTGATGGGCCATTGAATTATTAAAAAATAATACAAATCCGAGTGGGTAATGCGGCCACAACGTGAACCCCACCTCAAGACTTTATTCAGATGATGCATTTCAAGACATTAGTTATTTTATCCTTAAAACGCTCTTGTGTACAGGATTAATTTCTTAGCAATCTCATCCCACAAACACCTCCAAAACATAATTTTAGAATTAGATTTAAAATGTAAAATTGCTTCTCTCAACAGTGTTCGGCAGCAGCGTCTCGACAAATTGCGAAACTGTAAGTTTATCTGCTTCAAGAACAGCGCCGTTATTACCTTGCTATAAGAAATGTCATGCAGCTTTTATATTGCTAAACTATTTCACTCATAAAATCATCAGAACAGCGCTGACAACACATTTCTGTGCAAGTGTGTGTCCGTACTGAATGTGTGTGCGTTTGAGTGGGAGAAAGACAGTACAGTATGTATGTATGTGCTTTCCGTAATAAAACGTCATTTTCTTGAATGAAGAAGCTTGAAGCATTCAACAGCCACATAGTATAAATTATACTATAGACATTGTTGGCAAATGTATTGCCACTTAATAATGTTATAAAAAAAAGTTATACTTTTGGATTGCGAATTGCTTCATAACTTTGTGCATGTCACAGCCTGAGTCGCAGCCTCACCAAATCTACACTCTGTGTTATTTAAATATAGTTGCATAACAGATCATGAGCCTCTACTTGCACATAATGAAGCTATGATCTATGATACACCCAATATTATGTCTGTAAAACCTCATGGAAGACTTTTGACATTTTAATCATTCTTGTGGCTTGGCTGTTCTGCAGTGATCATGGTTTTGTGTCCCGGTGTAATTTGGTAGAGATTTTGCCCAGTGACTGCGTATATACATTACTTGAGCAGATGTCAGGGACAACCTATATTTAAACTTCTTTTCTTTCTTTTGAAATGGCAGTTTCTATGTGCTGAAATAGCTTATCCAACAATAGAGGCACACCACTGTACATTTTACAGGTTATATTTAATAATCTGCCTTTCTGCTCCAGAAATATCTCTTCTGTTGTCTGTATGGATTCAATGCTTTCGAATTTATATCGGCTACAATTAAACAGTAACAGAATTTTACAGTGATTTTTACCATGGTAAAGAAGATAAAATTACTATAATGCATGGTCCCACATGGTGCAAGCATTGCTTGAAAAATAACAGTGTTAAAGCACGAGAATCAACACATACTTTGAATTATGCTTAAATACATAAATACATTCAAATCAATCGTGAATCAGAAAAGTGAAGAAGCCTATGCCACATGGTTTGATATTTTTATGTCGGACACAAGTGTCTGAATATTTTTGGGACCACTGTAAGTGTCCTGTAAGTGACATGTGCAAACATTAACAGGTAAAAATGAAAGGACCTGCGGTTTAAGTTTACCCTTAAAAAGGCACAAATGAAGCCCAGACAGAGGTATAGACGCCACACACAAATATAGACACACACATGTAAAAACAAACAAGGCTCTGGAGATAGAAAGTCTTGCCGACAGTCACAAATATCACAAATCACTGCACACCCCAAATTTAGACGCTCAGACACCCGTAGTAATAACTGCACTCTTTCTTTCACTCTCTCTTTAAATATCTCTCAGGAACACACAACTCTAACCTAACCCAAGCCGCTAATATCCCTGCTTTGTACAAGCACTTTAACAGTTCATTTAAGTCTTGTACACAAGCTTAACAAACAAAACTCTGCGGGCTGTTTAGCTACAAAACATTCAATGGACAAACCATGTAATGATCTAGCTGGAAAACAGTGTTTACTTATCAAATAATAAAGAGCTAGCTCTACGCTTGTAAAACCAGTGCTAAAGCAGATAGTAAACAAACTGTTCTAAATCTCTATAAACACAAACATTAGGAGGAATGTCCGAGGTGCTCTTTCAGTAAAAGCATGTAGTGACCAAATGCTCCCAAGCTCCAAAAAAGACACAAATAAGAGCACCATAAAAGTATAAAATAAATAGTCAAGGTGTCTTATACACTATATATTAAAGTCTTCTGAAGCCATTCAATACATTTCTGTGACAAACAGACTTAGGGTGCTTTCACATCTGTAGTTCGGTTCATTTGGTCCGGAGCAAGGGCGAAAAATTATACTTTGAAGCATTTTTCAGCCATGCTAAAAGTGCAAACTGTCAACAAACATGAGTCCTCATCCCATAATGCATAGCGCAGCTGATACGGCAGGTGGTTTAGTCCAAAAATGCGCACTTCTTTGGCAGTTGGGTCTTTTCGAGGTCAGATCACGTTCTCACCACAATATAACCGCTCCAGAGTTAGTTTGAAAGCGTACCAAGACCTCCTCGAATGCTTGGTTGGACCGTTTTTGGTGCGCACCCGAGTGCGATTGCTGCATTCACACCTGCCCAAACAAACCGCACCAAGGGGGACAACAAACTCTAGTGCGATTCAAGCAAACTAAATGAGGCAGGTGTGAAAGCACCCTAAAGTCTTTTTCACTAAAGAAGGGTACATTGGCTTTTTATAGTGCCACCATGTGGCTGATTCTCTCAAAATGTGGTATTGTGTTTCATCTAGACCCTGTATGCCAGATTTCATAATGATTGGCCATTCACAATTTAAGTTATTAGCTGCTGAAATTGGGGTAACACTTAATTTTGATTGCACCTACATGTAGACTAACTCTCATTACAGTATTAGAGGAGTATTGGTTGACTGTATACTCAATATGCTAACACTTTATTTTGATGAAAAATGTGTTGCAATTCGGCATGTGTCCATAGAATGCCTATGTGTGTTGGCCTTTGCCTTAATTTGATTGATCAAAATTCTTTGGACAACTTTTTTGTCATGAGGGTCTCTTAATTCAAAAGGGCAGATGAAGAGTTACCTCATAAATCTCTTAAATTTGAGTCTAACATTCCCCTGATGTCTTACTCTTCTCCACAACTTCTCCTCCACTACACCTCTACCGAGACTGTTCCAGACAGGACAGCTCTGTACAGAACGGAGCAGATGTTTCTTTATGACCCCTTGACTCATGGGCCCCATCGGCTGCCAGCCGAGGAGTGACATCATTCAGGGATCTAGGCCCTGTTGATGGAAGCCCCCTTTTTCTTGGACACTTTGTCGAGCTTAAGATTTGGGGGAAGGGAAGCTTCATAACTCTTGGCCACTGAAACAGATACATGCCATAAAGGCAATCTGTCAGGCCTCGTGATAAATATCTGTGTCTCAGAATCAGTCCACGGCACTTTGAAGCACTAGCTGTGTGAGAAATGGAAGGTGGAAGAGGGTAGTGAAAGGGCGGGATATGGGATTAGTTTCGACAGAAGGCTCTTCATCAGCTGATAGCCTTGACTTTGCCCCATCAAACTGCTAAACAATCAGTTGGCTTCAAAGAGCAACAGCACCATTCTTTATGGCCTGCTGTGGAAGTGGAGGCCTTGGACTTCCATCACCTTGATTGCAGGAGGCCTTTGCAGTGCAGTGTAGTGCAGTTTCGATTGTATTGTTTGGGTTCCCACGAAAAAAAGAGTTTGTACATAATCCCGGCGAGTTCAGTTACAAAGAAGTTTATATCTCTGTCCGCATGTTATTGTGCTGTTTAGAGTTCTTTCATTACAACTCCAAGGAAAAAAGACTTGCAAGAGGAAATTCCACTGAAAAATAAGACGTGAATTATAATTTGTGTAGTTTCTGGACAAACTTAGACACACTCAGTGAGCATGTCAGATTTGACTTCAGACAACCACATGCAAGTCTCATAAACATGATGAGTGTGTGACCGAGAAGTGTGAAGGTGTGGTGGTGGGAAAAGAGGTGTGAGGTGCTACAAAACGAGTGTGAGAATAAACATCGCACTTCAACACTTGTTCTGTCGGCGGGGGACCGAGAACGTTTCTTACCTCACAGCAATGTTGTTACTATGTTTAGTGGTGCTTGCTAAGGCTATTTCTAAACTTCTAACTCATACAGTAGTGTTTAACCTGAGCGTGCACAGATTGTGCTGTGGACATGAATGTTACATCAAATTGAAGGACTTGCTGAGGAAATGTTTGACTGGAAGTTGATAAAAAGTCCAATAGACTTACATTGAAGGAAGGACATAAGCCATATTTAGGAACGGAAATATCATAGAGGTTTGGGGTTGGAGTGCAGTAAGCAACCACCAAAAAAAAACAAAGGACACCCTTGCAACCACATATACCATTGATAAATAGATAGCAAGTATGATTCTCTGATCTGTTATTAGAAAAATAAGCCAAATACTTGATTGACCCCCAAAACAACATCCTTAAAAACGGCAACCAAGGAAGAGAAGCAGCTTCTCTGATCTGAGGTCAGTGTTGTTTTTGGCAGATCACTGAAGCTCTCAGATTTCAGTAGGACATCTGCTGCAGTACACACCATTAGAGACCCGTTGACCTCTTGTACAGTAAACCCTCCTGAACACCAAGTCTCTAACCTTCTGAGATTAGCTGAAGTTGCCCTGCAACCAGTTTCACACTTTGTTTTAGTTGATCACTCAGAGACATCTTGGATATGATCTCTGATAACCACAGATTGTTGAGCTTGTAAAACTTGAAAGTGGCCTTTTCAAAAGAAGTAGAAAAAATAGCAGAGATTGCATCCACAGGGTAAACAGACCGGAACAGTCATGGTATGTTATGGATTCCATACTTTTTTCTCTCTTTATGTTGTCAGCCCTTGGCTGCATAGATGGTGACCACAGTCAACATTGATGTATAGCTCAAACAGTAGAGCATAGTTCTAACAATGAAAGGTTCATGAGTTCAAGTCCCAGGGAATGCATAAACTGATACAAAATGAAGTTCTTTCCCAACCCTGTCCCCCTCTCTCCTCTAACAATGCTTCCTGTCTAACCTTGCTCTGTCCTATCAAAATACAGGCACTGATACAATGTACACCCTGAATGCAATGTTGCTTTAGATAAAAGTGTCTGCATGTTAACTCTAGGTAGAGACAGGGAATGTCTTTACTGGTGCTTGCTAAGGATTTAAAACACAACCCTAACGTTAAGTGCTAAACTTCAAAGCATAACCTATCCTACAGCTTATCCAGCAGCGCACAAATAAACGGTATCTCAAATTGAGCAGCTTATTGAGTAGATGTGCAATTATGTTTCAGACCTCACCTGGAGGATAATACTGTAAGAACAGTGGAAAAACCCTAAAGCCTTATTTAAATAGGGACCAAGCCATTTCCGGAAAAAGGTCTGGAGGTGGGCTCTTATGACTTGGAGCACCCAGCAAATCCAATTTAACACTCACAACACCCTAGCATTGTGACTGCACAATGATAAAATATCCAAATCTATTTTTAGTATGAAAAAATCTGAATGCAAATCAGGTGTTTATCCACTGACTACCAGCCACTAGTCAGAAACCTACCCCCTCTCACTTCACTCCCATGTCAATTAATCAACAGCTTTCGGCTGTAGGCACACACACGTACAGGCACAAAAGCATACACACACACACATACACACGCACTGATTCTTGGGTTTCTATGAATGGTACACATTGAACCTGCTGTCTTTCCCTCTCTCTTTGAAGTGTGTGTTGAACTGAGCAGGTAAGTGGGTCTGGGTAACCTGATCTGTCCTCCTCTCTCCCAGGGGCTTTTTTTACCGCACCCACACACGGCTTCCATTGTTCGACGGCACGGATATTTCCACATCCCACTGTTTCCTGGGCCCCTCCGCTACCTGCCGGCACATTCCTGCATCCTGCCGTCAGCTTTCCCAGGCATCTCAGCATCTGATGAGACCACAAACACGGGACTGCCTCTATTGTTCACATGCAGACACATACCTAAACATCTTTGGGGAACTTTATTTTAGGAGGCCTTAATAACAATGATATGGTGTGAATGGGACACCAAACTCATCCAAAGCAACTTACACCGCATGAATGGTATACATTTTAACCTGTTCTTGCACCCTCTGGGAATCAAACCAATGACTTTGGTGTTGCTAGCAGCACAATGCTGTACTGTTTGAATGTCTGGGGCTTCACTAAAGGTCTGCTTTTACTAATTATTTGACATGTCCAATGGAAATTAACCAATGTCTAATCATGCAAGTAATTTGGAGTACCATATAATATAAAATAGTGCCATGGTATAAAATGTACCATCTGATACCATAACTGTGACTGTTTTTGAATGATCTTAATGTCTCTGTTAAAGAGTTAACGAGTGTGTAAATTTCCTTTTTTAAACAGTAAAACCTACCATGGGAACCAATTTGTGCACCTGTAACCACATAGCCCTGGAAGTTATGGCTTTCAGCTGAAGTGGAAGTCTCAGGTAATGGAGATTAACTGACAGAAAGCATGGGGTGAAATCCGGCAGCTTTATTAGGGCTCTTGTCGGGCTGTGAGCATTATATGGCAGGTGATTAAGAGAGATTTAGAGGTGGGCAGCCGAGATTTACACATCTCAATCCATCTCCTTCCTTCCAAACACACTGCACTCCAAAATACCCAGCATAAATGCTCAGCTATAGTAATGAATACGTAAATCATAAAGCAACTATATTTAATACAATGAAAATAAGATCACATGGTATAGGCCAACAGCAGAGTTGCCAGGTCCAAGAAAATTACCTCAAAGGGATTTAAAATAAAATGTTTACTTTTAATTTATTCTATGTTTTACATGTTATTTGGTACACATTAAGAATGGTATCCAGGTATTGGATTTTGGTTTGCATTTGGTTTGCTTGACTGTACTTGGCCAGAACATAATGCAGTGGCTCTATTTTATTTCCACTTCTAATAGCATTTACTTTCCACTGAATTAATTCTAGCTGCTGGTTGTTGAAAGTTTGGTTCACCCCACTCTGACACACTGAACCTGATCTACCCACAGCCATGTAAACGGGCCCCTCTGTAAGGGAAGTAGGGACAGATGTCAGCATTTAGAGTCTGACTGCTTCTCCAACAGCACTTCATGAAGCCAGTGAGATCAATTACTCAGTTTAAGCAAGCAGACATTGTGTCAGTCCAAACCGTTGCTCACATCCACCACTCCCACAACACTAGCAACCCCCTGAAATTGGTCTATTCAGCCCTGAGCACTGCACTGCTGATCAAGTCTCTCCCTGAGGCTGGAGGAGGGGAGAAGTTCCCCAGGGGTGCTCCCTTAAGCCAGGCAGGGTGGTCCTGTTTAGCCTAACCTCTTTGGGGCTCTCAGGTCAAAGGTTCTGGCAGTGCAGTGTGGGAAACGTGCAGTGACGGTGGTTGTGGGAGGGGAGCTGGTCGCTCGACTTCCCCCATGCAACCCTGTAGTATGTTGGATGAATGACTGCTGGATTTTTTAGAAGGAACAGACTGAGACATTCATTGGTTAGTGCTAGCATAGCGATGCTATTCACGAGCAAAAAATAGTTTGTGAAACTGGTAAACCAGCATGGCCTTTTTCAAGAAGGTGGTTGACCAAGGAAGTATTGCTGGTTAAAGATTCTGTTTGCAATCTCCTTGGTTGAAATCCAAGGCCTTGAATGAGTAGGAAAACGTTCAAGTCTAGCACCACTTTTTCTGTATAGCTCAAACAGTAGAGCTTTGCATTAGTGATGCCAAGGTCAATGGTTTGATTCCCAGGCACTGCACCACTGCACACCTTGAATGCAATGTAAGTTATTTTGGACAAAGGTGTCTGCCCAATGCATAAATGTGAACTGGAGTTCCCAAAAAAAATAATACCTGCATTGCTAATGACCTTTTTTTGTTGACCCTATGCATATGCATTTTGATTATTCACAGTGGCTTTTAAGTTGCAGGTATGGGCCACCTTTGATCACAGATTCTTTCACAGTACAATTGGTCGGAAAAGCAAGGAGGTCTTCATGAACTCTGGGCAGGTCCTCTGATGCTGGCAGGTGAGGATTGTATAAGGTATCCTTTGAAAACGTGTACTTACAGCTGCCAACAGGGCCCAATTTGAGGCTTGAACAATCAAAGGCCATGTCCCAAATGCCAGACTTCATGTGAACTTGTGGTTTCTGAACTGCAGACTCGTTAGCATGTGTCTGTAAAGTCCACCAGACGCTGAGTGTCCCATTTGCCATTTTGTGATTGAAAAGATGTGAGTAGACACATTTGTACACTCCAGTGGATTTCTACCCATTAGTTTGTGTGGCTTCATGTCACACAGCCATCATGTGTGGACTCAAGAGTTGAAGTGTGGATTTGGGACAGGCCAAAAACACTAGAGGTCTTAGGTCATCCATTGCCTTTCAAATGAAAGGGAATATTCTGGTGCTTCAATGTCAGTCCTGTCTCATCATTAATGAGTCACCATCTTACTGGTTTCAGAGGAGTGCTGAGTGAAGGGTTTTCCATATGCTTACAGTATGGGGGGGTCAGAACACAATGTATCTGTGCTTTGAGTGTTGGCAGTCACCAATGTTGTTTTGTTTTGGGTTTGAGTAGTTAGAAGAACAGGTGAGTAGGCTCTTTGTTCTTGGGCTGTTAAAAATTTCAACACATGTTGTAGTACTCCTCTTCTGCCTTGGGCAAGAAGTTTATGAACTGAAAATTAAGGCACAGCAGATGTCCCAGGCCTCCCTTGCTCTCCGTAGTTTGACTTGATCTGTTTATATCAAATAAATCTTTTGAATTATTTATTGACAGGACTTGAGAATTTCAGTGCAGGTTTCAAGGAATAAACATAACATGACAGAGATTTGTTCTTTTGGTATATGGGTTCAAGTAAAAAAACACTTTATTTTACCTTGTCCTTGTTACATATACAGTATATTACACGTACTTACTGTAGTTATATCCGTAAATTATGCATACTTACATGCAACTACCCCTAAACCAAATCATATTCCCAACCTAACTTCAGTAAGTAGTATTAATTAAAATTATTACTTAAATGTATAATTACACTGTAACAAGGACACGTTTAAATAAAGTGTAACAAAAAAGTTTTTTTTGTGCGTTTATGCTTTAAAATCCTCTGGAATGCCTTGGCCCATGGGCGTTCAATGTATGTGCATTACATTATTATTATTTTTATTTTTTTTCTGTGGTAATCAACAGCATTACATAGGTGCTATTGATTTGTATTGAACCTGAAAAGTTCTTTAAGAGCAAGTTTCATTCCTGTTCCATATCCCAGTTAATTCCATTTAATGGTGGGGCCAAGGTATTGAACTTAGATTGGTTTGTTCACGGGCTCCATATTGGCATTATTTTAATTAGGCCTAGTTTTTGTATTTTTCAAGTGGACATAATGTTCCAAATGCACCATTTTAACACTGAGTAAACATTTTTTTATTATAAAACAATTAAACAGTCTAAACTTACAACTTGTGCACACATGGCTGAGTTACAGTTGGGGGAAGAAGAAAGAGTCTTATTTGACTCTGAAAGGATTTGCTTCACTTCCAAATATCTTAAGACCTAAGACAAACAGATTACCCCAAAACACACACAAAGAAACAACAAAAGAGAGGCAATGCATGGCACATGATGACACAGGAACACGTTTTTATTGCCTTGTTTTCAAGGAAAATGTATTGCTCCCTGTGCAAACAAATTTCCATGACCTCCCACTTTGATCTCAATGATGGAAAAAAAGCAGTTTGGCATGGGACTGAGTTTTCCAGTGCTGATATTGATTTTGTTGCTCACCTGGTGGTGGGGGGTGAATAAAGCACATGGTAAGAAAGGGAACATTGTATGCATGTGATCAATTGTCAATTGTTTGAATGGGTAAAGTCAAAGAAAAGATGGTTGTAAAAAAAATTAAGATGATTGCTGGGTTTGGCTCACATGCACACTTTCAGGGTGTGGTGAGTTTATGAATGGAGGAGTATGAAACAGCAAATCTCAGAAACTACAAAGAACCAAACTGAGAAGAAAAAAACACAACACAGAATTTCCTAACTGCTTTATTAAATTACCTAATTTAATAATTGATGGTCTTTACATTTCAGCTGAACAATTACACTATTTTCTTTTAGAAAGCTGTACAGCCTATGAAATCATCATTGAATCATTTTCATGTTATCACTGTAAAGCTGCTTTGAAACAATAAAGCACTGTATAAATAAAGGTGACTTGACTTGACTTGACTAGCTGGCTCACCTCATCTAGAAATCTCAAGTCATCTTTGGTGGTCCATCTTTGCCATGTTCCCAAAAAAAAAAAACACGTAAAAAATATCCTAGGTGCTGTACTTTCCAAAATATCAAAGTTAGGAATCAGATTTATTACCGTTAAAAAAGCCTCTATGGCCTGAGGGATAAGCACCATCTGAGATGTATGCATTTAGACATTCCACTGGTAATACTCAATCTGCTGTGGTCCAGACATGCTGGGGTGGCAAAACACATATAACATGATGTCAAAATTAATGGAAAACTCTATTCAAGTGGGTATATACACATGATACACAAACACAGAACATGTTGTGCTGAATACAACACACTTTAAAAAAACACTGGGTTAAAAACAATAAAATTTTGGTTGTTTTTCCCCAAGGGCTGCGTAAGGACAGAACAGATATTGGGCTAATTGTACCCATTTTTTACTATAATACTAGCTTATTTCTTACTTCATACATGAATTAGTGTTTGCAGATAACTTAAATCCTCTAAACTTTTGTAAATACTGCACATAACCACTGGTTTGCATTATAACTTCCTTTATTTTCAATTATATTTTACAGTTTATCATAATTTATATATCATAATTTATATGATAGGGTATATATTGCCTGCATTTAAACTCGTTAACAAATATTAGAAGTGAAAATGAAACATTTACAGGTCTAAACCTACACCAGTGGGGTGTAGGCGGCACATCGTACAAAAATGTACAAATTAGATCGTACAGTACAAATTATAAGAATTAGGCAACAAATTCTACAAACTATCTATATTTTGGTCCCAAAATTGCAAACCCTTTTATCCAAAGCAAATTGTATTACATTTTATCAGCTCTCGCATTCCTTGGGAATCAAACCCGTGACCTTGGTGCTGTTGCTCCACATGCTCCACTGTTTAATCTCGAGGAACACAGTAGGCATAGCTTTGGGAGTTAAAAGTAAATTATAATTTTTAAGGCTTTTTTTTTTTTACAAGACCACAGTTATAAGTCCAAAAGCTTAGAAAACGAATAGCACCTTTGAATAAGCCATACAATTTTAGGTCTTTGCACAGTTACATCGTCTCTTAATATGAGCAATAGTAATTGCCTTAGCAAGCATCATTATTTACTGTTAAATATTTAGTGGATAAGATCATAAAGCCATCTGTTGACACTTTTCATGGAGGACCATATGTCAGCAATGGAGTAATTCATTACACATTTCTTTGCATCATACTGTGGATGTGCCTCTAGGGTCTCCATGAGGGTCCATCATGCTCTGCATGGGGTTATTAGACTTATTTTGTCCAGCTATTGTGTCTGTCGTGAATGTGTTACAGACAATGGGAGATACTATATCCAACTGCGTGAAACAGCCGGGGAACAACTGTGGATGTAGAAAGAAGAATTTGAGCTAGCATGTGTGCGCCATCCCAAAATCTGTTAATTATTTTTCCTTCTCTCCCCCTTTCCATTAGCTTGTGCTGAGTCACTGTTCATTGAAGTTGTGTAATTACAGTGCAGCCTAATGGGCAACTGAGGCCAGTTCTTTCATGTGAACGGTCACTAATAGAGATGTTGCAGTGGGTCGGGTTTGCAGTTTAGAGGGTGTGGACATACACACCTAGCTTAGCCAAAGAGGGTCAGGCGGCAACTCAATCCAGCTCGTGTTCCTAATGATAGACCTTTGCTTTCCATTGTGTCCCTGTCATCGCTGAAGCCCTCAGGGTGGGAAAACTAATCTAATCCCAGGTTTTCAAGGCCTGTAGCATTTAATTAGCATTATTAAATGAGGACTTTTGGATTAATTTGTTCAACAATGACGGGAAACTCAAAAGCACATCACAGGAGGGGGGGGGGGGGGGGGGGGGGCATATTTCAGCTAAAAAAGGGACTTATGGCTAATTAAACAAATGGAAGGATTCAATGCATTATGCTATTTTTTGGTTTTAGAGCACTTATGTCCCTAAGTGAACATTTTTAAGGACAAAATCAATATTAAGTGTTTTTAAAGAGAGTGTTGTAAATGTGTCTCAGTAAACAATACGTAATACATATTTTTTCATACAATTTTAATTAATCTGACCAGTGGCTGACCAATGACTAACGATCACATCACCATGTAACACTATGCACAATAGAAATGTTTGTAAAACACCTACAGGTAACTGTACTTCAAAAGCGAAGCTCACAGAAGACTACTTTTTTTTTTTTTTTTGAAGACTCAATTGCTTCCAATTAAGTTTTGCATGTTGCTAAGCTAACTACCCACTCTGATAACAATAAAAAATAATTTAGACTGAAATCTTTTATTGACAGAAATATTAAAATATAGGCCTACGTTTATTAATAGTGTCTTTTTGTAATTTTATGCTACCTCAAATGTACCTGGGGGGAGTACAAAATGATGAAAAATATTTATTTCTATCACTTATTTACAGTATGAAGGTATCAAAACTAAATGTGGTAAAGCAAACAGCATAAGTTAAGTCATTAACTTGCTAAATAATTCACTACAGACTTGCTTTCTGTTCACTGTTCTCTATACAGATTATAGATAGGCTATAATATATCAAATTATCTATATATTATAGATCAATGTTTCCAAAACGTTTCAACTTCCCAACTTGGCACCTCTTCGAATTCAGAGTTTCCCACTTTCAGTCATCCGTGATCCAAACTCGCGATATTTCTGATTCCACTTAATGCTCATCCACCATCTTGGATTTTTTTTAACTGAGTTTGTCACATCTCATACTGGGATTGGCTTATCAGCGAGTCAGAGACGACACATACAGTATGTGACTTGACTTTTCCAAAGGCATAGGAAGTATTATCTTTTGGAACAGCCTTTTTATACCCCTAGTGCCTTAAAATGCTGTCTAGGTTGGTAGATCAATATATTTGGGAACAAATGTACTGTATTACAGATAACTAAAAGAAGAGGTGGTCAGTTAAAACAGGTTAAAACGTAGGCCTACATGAGGAACACGCACACAAATGCACAGAAAATAATAGGTCTAGCACAATGACACATCTGCCGTCACTGTCTAATAACAGCAACACCACTGAAGCATAAACACAATCATTGCCCAGAAGAGAAAAGAAGATAAAAAGGAAGATTAGGAAAGTGGGATAGGGAGGAACCACAAAGTAAGCAATGTTCATGTGTCTTTGAATGGATAAGGGGATGTATAGAATAAATGCACAATCAGAGTGTTTAGGGAGGAGAAGGGGAACTACAAACACAGTCAGATTAAGAATAGAGAAACTGTACTGCAGGTGTGCTGCACCTGGTATTAGGTCATCAGTATTGTGTAGACTTAGGCCTCAGGACCTGTGTGAGACCTTTGTGACATAAAGCTTTCTTTCATCAGACAGAACCTGAAGGGACATTCAGAAGGAGGTCAATGGTAGATTGTTGACATGTATCCTAAAATAACTTAAAAATATAGGCATTGGAGAGGGAACTTTTATTTTATTTCATTTTATTTCTTTTTTAATTTACAGTACCGGTCAAAAGTTTGGAAACATTACTGTTTGTAATGTTTTTCAAAGACATCTCTCATACTCATCAAGCTTGCATTTACTGTAATATGCATAAAATGGTGAAATATTATTACAATTTTGAATATTGGTTTTCTATTTTAATATAGGCTACTTTAAAATATAATTTCTTTCTGTGATTAATTAAAACTGAATTTTCAGCATCATTACTCCAGTGTTCAGTGTCACATACTGTAAATCCTTCTAATATGTTGATTTATTATCAATGTTGGAAACAGTTGTCCTGCTTAATATTTGTTGGAACCGGTGATACTTTTTTCAAGATTCATTTATGAATAAAAAGTTAAAAAGAACAGTAGTTATTTAAAAAGTTTAACCTCGATTTTTCTCAAAATTGACTTTGCTGACTCTATCGACTTCAAACAGGTGTACAGTAGCTCAGTAATTTTTGTCTGATTAAAATTATTGTATAAAATGATTGTATTAATTGAACAATAATGAACAATAACTATTTTTTTTAAATGTGCAGGCTCATTTCATGAGTGAGTCATGACTCATTTTGCCAGCATGTGTCACAAACAGAAAAAAAAATTCTATAAGGGTTAATTATATAGGATTATGAGATAAAATATCATTACCTCAGTATAAAAACAACAGAAGTCAAAGGAAAGTCCCACCATGAACACGCATGTGTGTGCGTGTGTGGTGTGTACATGTGTGGAGGTGCAGGTGTGTAATGTCTGTGTGGATTAATGGACATCATTCCTCAAAGTCACTGACATCATCCTGACATCACTGAAGGCTATATATGATGTTTGCATTTGTCCTGATTCATGCTGGGACAAGCTGCAGTGGAGATCCGTGAATGGTGTCTTAGCTGCAGAGTTTCACCCCAGGCAGAAATGACCCAGGTGCATACACTAACAAATATAAACTACATACATTACATCTAAACCGTCCTTCCAGCCAGCATTAGCATAAACAAACGATGGTGGTCTAGAGCGGATTTTGAACTTTTCCAGTATTTTCTGTCAAAAACACCCCCTCCACTTCTTCAGGGAACGTGCAGTTCGCGAGCGTGTGTACACCATGTTGCGCACGTAGCTGTCAGAGCTGTTGAGCAATGTGTTGACAGATGTCTAACATTAGATTCTACATCATCACTGTCCATATGAAGACCTGCGGCAGATAATTAATGTTAGAAATGAAAGAAGTGCACTTTACAGCGAACTACACGGCACCCAGACGTGAATGTTAGTGCTGTTTGCTGTCAGCGCTCGGTTTTGAAAACTTGCAACACAATCTCTTTCTCGCATGAATTCCGAACATTTCCCAATGACATCATTCACGGATTCCTCGACATGTTGCATCTAGTCGACTTTTCATATTGCAGAAACTTGACAATTTTGATTATTGAGATTATTTATATAGCCTGACTGATTTGTGTTGTTTCCATACACCTATAGCTGACAATTTCCACTGTGCAAATAATATCTTAAAATGTTTTGAAAAATGTTGAGACTTGAAAATGCATAAATAGCATAAATCTCTCATCTGCCTTATAATTTGCAGTTTTTTTTATGGTGTGCTCATGTTCCTCTGGGTGTTGTTGACTTGTGGAGCCGTTGACAATGCAGGAGAGGACTGATAAGAGAAACGCACTGTCATCAGTCACATCCCTTCCTTTAGTCACTCTCTTCCTCTTCTTTTGTGTTCTCAAGTGTAGTTTGTTTTCAGAGCTTTTTTGGCACAAAATACAATGGAAGAAAAAGCATTTCTGTCATTTCCTTACCTTGGTCCATGGTGTTTTAAAAATAAATATTCTGTCATCATCTACTCACCCTCATGTCGCTCCAAACAAAGCTATCATATGGCTTGAATATATCACACACATTATTGTTATGTGCAAATTAAAGGTACACTATGTAACTTTTGGTCCTCTAGCAGTTAGAAAACAAAACTGCATGCATTTAGCGGAAGAACGTTGTTTTGGTTGTGCTTCGGCTGCGAGTGACTGTGCGGATGAATATGACTATCCTACTGCTCATAAAACATTCACTACTCGGCTTAAGGGATAAAAACCAGTTTAGATGGAAAGGATCTCAAGCTGACTAGCTGAAGACGTTTCTGTAGCCATACTCATTAATAGACACGGTACTTCCTTGAAAATAAATTCCAGTACAGCGCTACAACGACCATAATGAAATGACCCTTCACATTGATAATGATTTAAAATCAACTCTTTTAGAGAGCTACATAATGACAATTTATCTGTTAAATAAAATACCTTACTTAAAATGCCATCTCCGCAGCTTTTACAACATTTCAAATCCCTCTGTTCTCGTCGTCTACGAAAAGCCAAGCCGATGTTGATTCTTGTTTTATTACGAGCTCTGTCATATTCTGTTGTTTTTGCCAGCAGAATCTCCTCTGTTCTGCATTTGTTTAAAATGGGTGATTCCCGGCGGATGGAGATTTAGATGATCCATGTCAATCTTTCTTGCTCGTTGTGACAACTAACCTCTGTCACTCACGCACTCACACAGCATACATGCGTCAAAGTAGCCGGAGCAACTTTTCTCTATTTACGGATATGACGAGACACACAGGCGAATGACGTATGCAATTTCCCGCATAAACTATCCTGCCTGGTCCAAAATATAGGCTAAACACTTATAATAGGCTTTCCATGGTGAATCAGGGTAAGATAAAAACACGTTTTGGAAGAATGATTGATGGTGTCTTGACTCAATTTTAATTTTGTTAATTTTGAACAAAAGAAGTTACATAGTGCACCTTTAATGTCACACTATATTTCACCATTACTGTAATTTGCATGTACATTTTTGTATTATTTACTGTACACTACTGTTCAAAAGTGTGAGTCTGATTTTTCATGTCTTTTATTTTGGTTCCTGTCTAGTGTCACGTGACTCCCTCTTCCCCTCATGTGATCCAGTCATGTGATCTCTTTTTCCCGCTTGTTTATGTGTCATTTTCTCATTGGCTCATTTTCTTGTCATGTAGTTATGAGTTCTGTTTGTTCATCGGTTGTCGTTGTCAATGTCATGTGTTTCCCTTATTCATGTATTTGAGGTGCGTTCACACCATGTTATAATTACTTACCGTAATTACGAGCGCTCCAACTTCTACCACGTGACAAATTTCAGTCTCTTCGCCTAATTATTGTATGTATTCTTCCTCTCTTCACCCTTGACTTCTATTTCATTTGTTTACTATATCAGGAAACCCATGTGAAATAACTCAGAGTGACTTGGCGGCGTGTTTCCAAAGCACTTGAAAAGAGGTAACAAGCAATAGCCAAAACATCTCGCAGGATGTGTCTTTATATCCGCACTTCCACTCTTGCATCCCAAGGCAGTGGAGCATGTCCCGCTGCAGACAGATAGCGCAGAGGAGCTTGTGTGTGTATTTGGGGCTCTTGGGGATTTACACAGCTTCCAGCCATTAGCTCAATTCTCCTCACAGAAGGTCAGATAAAGATCAGAACCTGGAAGGGGGTCGATGTGCTCTTTCCACTGGACATGACTTGGCTTGTTCCTCAGCCCTGACCGATCACCCCAGCTCCTTCAGGGCCCAGTTCACCCTTGTTGGCTTCTCCACACATAAACAATACACACAGCGTGACGTTTGATCAGCCTGTTTCAGTTTGTTGAAGCCGAGACCCCTGAAGCTTGGCCATGGGCGTTCGGACATCTGGAGCAACGTCATTTTCCATTTGAAGCAAATTGGCTTCTTGTCAAAGTGAATCTGTAAACGGTTAACAGATAACACCTCATTCTTAAACCTAAACAGGCACATTATTCAGGGTTTATTGACTTCCAATGGCAGCATGTCAGAGGGCACAGGAGAGACATAGCCTCCTCAAACATGCATTAAAATGTAAATAAATTATTTTCTAAGTATAACTTACTGTAAAAAAATTAACATAATGCAATAAAAGCAACAAAAATTATCTTATTTTAATCTATACATTTTCTAATTCACGTTACTCATGTTTGATATTTCTTTTCATATTTTTGTTTCATGTGCAGTAGGCAAATTGACCCTTTGCTAAGTTTACCAACAACACTTCTACAGAATAGATTATAGATAGATAGATAGTTCAGAAAGAGGGGGGGGGGGGGGGGGGGTTGAGAGATTAAAGTGGATGGATAAAAACAGAACATATCAGTCAAAGTGACGGAAATTGATTTACATAATCTTCATCAGAAAATGCCCTCACAGAGTGCCACAGTTGTCTGTTGCTATCTATTGCTCACATGCTCTAAATTAACATTCTAATACCACAAAGGCTAATTATGATTATGCTCTTGCATACATTTCTAACCCCATTTGTGTTGAACAACACTGGCAACATATGTAACTATGTGCAACCACTGGTAGATAAAGTACACACATTCATTTTCACGCTGCTTCAGCTTTTAACACAACCATGAATGTTATATCATGCTTTTGTGTTTATTTAAGTCACAATGCCTTGGTAAGATAAATGCTTTGAATAGATCCCAAATACATACTGCATTATCTATGGCCTTGTCCTTGAAATACAATGGGTCAGATATATTTGTGCTATATTTTGCAAGAGAAAACAATTGAATGAAGTGATTGCGTCAGTCTCCACTGTTGAAATCACCCTTTAAAAAGCATGCTTGTCTCTAAGGATTATCCAGTCTCAGAAAACTGACCACAGATGGGTTAAAAACAGACACAAGACCCCGAGGAGAGGGTTTATTTATGCTTCTGCACACCATGTCTATTTTAACCCTTCTCTTTATTCTATATTGCAGAGAAGAAGAAAACAGGGAGAAAGTGGGGAGAAAATACATTCAAAGAATACTTTTCCTTTTAGGTTATTTCTACCCTCGCAAAACGTGATTATTTTAAATATTAGCCTGAAGATGTCTTATCAACGCTGGTCCGACAATGTAGGGCCTTATAGAGGGAACTACAGCAAAAGCACTCACGAAAAAAAACAGCGACCACATGTTTCTCTACTTGACTATAGCTTAATATGCAAACAACTATAAATTAAAGGTAGGGTAGGCAATTTTGGAGAGGGTAATCTAACGTATGTAGACCAGTAAGAGCTGAGGAGTAAACCTCACTCCCCTGGCTTCAAGAGGCAAGCTAGCGACTGATGCTAGCGGCTGCGGTTTTTAGCGTCCTAGTTAGCATGCCCGCCTCCCAAGCCGGAGATCACAGTTTTAAATTCCGCTTGGAGCAGATTGAGTTGGACAGGTTACATTTGGTGCCGTGACCCGGATGGGAGTTAGGTTTATGGGGGTGGGTTTAATGGATGTAAACCAGTAAGAGTTTTAACCAGTATAACAAAAAGTGTTTATAAAAATAAAAAATCGCATACCCTACCCTTAAGCCATTTGAGTTTGAGGTGAGGATAGGTTGTGTTCACAATTAAAATAGTTATGCAAGTTTGATTATACATAGCACACTTCAGCTTTAAGAGAAACTTTAATATCTCCATTCTATTGTGTTCATGTAGAGAGAATTTGCTAAACAAAGAATCAGTGTAACCTGACTCTAGAAGGTGACTCGTTATCATGACCTGGAAAGTTTGGTGTTTTCACAGTCTCAAATGTTGTTCACTAGCACTGAGTCACGGTTTATCATTGACGAGTTTAGTCCATGTTGGTTGGTTTTTCCTTAGATATACTGAATACAGGGGGCTTTTCCTTCCTGAAAATGACATGCTAAGAGGTTCATTTTTAAAAGTCCCGAACTCTACCCTCCAATGGCCAATAGTAGATTAAACGGCAGATGAGGTTGCTTCAGATGATTTCTGAACTCTGATCTGGAGGGTCCAACCACGATGTGGAAACAGTCTTCAAAGGATTTTGAATAGATTTGGCCACACCCACAGAATTGTGAAGTGCATTAGCGTCTGTCATAAATCAAACCAACCATTTACAAGGCGAATCGCAACATTACAAACTTTAATTTGAAGCAAAAAAGTTACAATCAAGATACAAGAATGTGTACGGGTTTAGTGAGGGAAAGAACTACAATCCCATGAAGCATTGCGAATGACTTAATCTAAATCTAAATATTGAGAAATATAAAACTATTCATTTAAAGTGGTTGATTATGACAAACAATATATTTTTAGTTTATTGCAAAATATGCATATATATACAAATATAAAAGTAGTTTGACTGCCTAGCGTGACCTTTACAACCTTTACGTCATTTGCGGTGCTTCAAGGGAATGGATGTTTCCTGCAAGCTCTTTTGCTGTGATTTTCTGGCTGCGATTCTCTTATATGGTAATTTTCTGTACAGCATCATGAGTAATTTACTCCACAAATTCAGATGTTAAACATGATTATTATAATAATGTTAACAGATGGTTTCAACAAAAGCATATACCATTGATTAACAACCTCTGAACTCACCGTAGGTCTTATAAGTCATTGTTAAAAATCAGTTTCCCTATGGAGAAAAGTTTTACTTCTGGAACCCGACTGTTGTTGCACTCTGTTGGAATTTGAATTGGAATGACAGAAAGAATGTACTGAAGTGAATTCAAACAAATGTAAAACAGACACACCAGTGGATTTTCATTTGAAAATAGTTGAAATACTTTTTCACATCCTACAGTTCTTCTTCTTCTTCTTCTTCAAATAAAAAACATATATATATATATATATATATATATATATATATATGCCCAAGCTTACATACAAGTCACTACAGTTTCTAGCTGAAATTAACACTTGTGGAGAAACACCAAAAACTTTCATTCCTTTTCACACAAATTACATGGGCAGATTTACAATTAAAAAATACTTCTTTTTTTTGTGGTTCCTTGCATAATACTATTATCACTTCAAAACATGTTAACCATAGTGCATGGTTCACATTTGCATCACATAACCAGCTCCATATGTGTGGCTTTGCATGGTAAACTTGCTCAGTAGCTCGCCCGTATGAGTCCCGCAAAACTCAATAAAAAAGCTCAAAGACTTGCATGAAGATTGCAACATAACATCACAAGCAACACAATATCATTAAATGATTAGAAATATACATTTCAGTACTGGAGTATAGCAACCATATAGCAGAACAAAATGTCCACCACCTTATATTCAGGTAACAAATACATTTTAATATGAAAATATATAATCTATAGCAAGCATGACAGTCTCTGCAAAGATGTAGGCCTCATACTAAAAACTGTTCTGCCCAATTATTCCATCAAACAAGGAAAAGCACCTTGCTGTCACTGTTTTTTAACAACATAATTAAAACTGAGAAAGCAATTTCACTTCAGAAACCCTGAACCTGACTCTTATCTACCTGAGAAGTACTACATTTGGGCCCTGTTTATTGCCGCTTGCAGCTATATGCCTAATTTATGTCTGGAGGTTTCACCCTCCCGCACATGTCCAGACATGTTTCTTTATTAACGCACACAAACGCCAGAACAGGCTGACTGACCCGGTCCTAATCTTGTACTACTAACAGGTTTGTCCAAGGTCACAAACATGGAGAACTCGTAGTCTAAACAATGAAAGTGTTATGATGTTACGGCCTAGTACGAGTACGGCAGAGCCTTCAGACCATGAAGCATTGGGGGTCTGAAAAAAGCACCCCCTTTTTCTGCCTCTTTCATTCAAAGTTTAGACAATATTAGGAAAACATCCGTGCTCCATACGGCAGGCTCTCCCTCCTCCCTTTAATCTCTGAGAGAGAAAGACCTTTCAGAAAACATGCTGGGGAATCTGTCATGAGAGAACAAAGGCAGGGAGGAAATCATAGATAGTGGCAGAGGGATCTGTAATTTATCACCTGTGGGCCCTGGGCGGTCTGGCATGACAAGGGCTTTGAAGACGTGTGCACCGGGCCCCTCAAAGTGTGCATGAAGGAATGTGTGGACAGAAGATGACAGTCGCTTGCTTGTGCTTCAAAAAGAATGTAATCAGTAAAGCCAAAGACTAGCAACCTACACTTTTATTAAGTTTTCATCAGAGGAAACTCTTCATACAAAAGTGACGCAAGCATATCCTTGCTTGATTTATGCAATCGTATATGCATAAATTAAAGTATATGCACTGCCCGGCCAAAAAAAAAAAAAGTCGCTCGGATTTAAATAGGCAAATGCTTAAGAGTCTATGATTGCAGTGATCAAGAGGTGCATCGATTTTTGGTCAAGATCTTGTATTGACAATGCAAGAGTCCAGCACTCTGTAAAGTCTCCTCCAGCACATCCCAAAGACTTTCAATGAATTTAAGGTCTGGACTCAGAGGAGACGATTCATGTGTGAAAATGATTCTTCATGCTCCCTCCCAACCATTCTTTCACAGTTTGAGCCTGATGAATCTTGACATTGTCATGCTGGAATATGGTCATGATGTGTCTTCCTACATGGTTGTTTAAGAAATGAAAAGCTACACACTCCATCAATTAGGGTTAGAAGAACTGTTGCCAAATATCATGCTAGAAACATAATAATCACTGCAATAATGATCCAATCATAGACTCTTAAGCATTTGCCTATTTAAATCCAAACAGCGACTTTTTTTGGTTGGCCAGTGTATTTTAAGCGTTAATCACCATTTTTACATTTACATGTAACATTTACATTTATAATCACATTTGAGCTTTTGTGCAGTTCCATTAAACAGTCTGGTGGTGTGATAAATTAGTTTATCCACATGTATACATTTACAACTACATGTCAACTTATAATAATAACCCAAAACCTAACCTAACAGTCTACTCTACAGTCTACTAGATAGTTAGTTTCTTATAGGCATAGTTAGTATGTCTAAAGTGGACCATCGAAATAAAGTGAAACCCAATGTTTAACATAGCTTTAGATAAAGTAGGCTATAGGCAAGCCAAACTACACCATGGATCATCCCTAAATACAATGCTAGCTCAAACAACATAGCTTACTTCTGACTGGAGTTTGACTGCCACCGTGTGTTCATACTATGAACTCTATTTAGGGTAGGCTATATTTTGACTGGTACAAGCTATTACGTTTTCAGATACTTAGCAATAAGAATATGTAGGCTATTAAAGACAGAATTGTTGCGTAAAAAGTATAATTTACCACCTGGTTATTGCTCTGTTGCAGGTAAGCATGCAGACATGATTTTACGGGACTCGTGGGAGAGCGATAACTTATTATTATTAAATTATGTAAATATATTGATATATATTAGATGAAAGCCTTTTTGTTGTATGATGATATGCTTTAACTCGCCAAAAAGCTTCATAAAATGTAAATTGAATTTGTGACCGTTGGTCAGGGCACTCAATTTAAGCAACACCAACTTAGCTATGATATAATAGGCTAGTTCGCATATTTCCATTTTAAAATTGAGTGCTTAACTATAACGCTTCTTGACTACTTTTAACTATTTAAAAATTAATTTCATATTTCTTTATTTTGGTCATGTGGTGAAACGTGACAGGTTTTAAACATAGACTGTAAAAAAATAGGTTTTAAATGACAAGTTCGCGTCATGACATCACGTCAGTGAGTCCGCGAGCACGTTGTGCACGCGCAGGTTTGTGTGTTGTTAAACAGGAAACGGTGAGAGGCGTTAGCAGTTAGCCTATTGGCTACCACCATTACACACAGAAACTAAAACACAGCAAAGCATTTATCTGAAGAAGGGAATAAAGAGTATCGTCTGCCCGGTTTATTGATTTTATCGGTGGGACCGACATGTCAGAGACGTACGGTAATGACAGTTTAATTGTGTTGTTGTTGTTGTTGTTAGTGCTTAGAGCTAATGAGTGCTGGCGCGTGCATGTGTGTGTGTTATCAACATCATCATAATCAAACCATACAGTATCCACCTTATTTGTAAGAGTGTGTGTGGCAATTTTTTTTATTTAATGTGTTTGGCTTCTGGTGTTTCTCTTTCAGTTATTTTAGCTCTACAAAAACAGGGAAACGGTTTCTGACTCCAAACATAATTTAATTTTTACGCCAATATTCACTAGTACGTAGTATTTTCATAGTATTACATTAGACTCACAGCTGTAGTTCTGGCGTGGTCAGGCTGTGTGTAAATATAACGTTATGTGTTTATTAGTAAATGTAACCGTTACACATTGTCAAATGGGCCTGTCAGATCAGGAGCGATTGAGGTTGTTGCACTGGTGATAGTTGTTTGTGTGTGTGTGTGTGTGTGTGTGTGTGTGTGTGTAAAACTGACAAACTGATTGGATAATTGTTGATAATCCCTTTTACAACATTGCAATATTTACTTAGAAGTTCTGTAAGCTATTTTTGGGGGAAACCACACAATGCTAACTTGCAAAAATAATGTCCTTTCTACCTGACAGATATTCTAGAGAATATACACCTGTCTTTAACAGTCTTGGTCCCTGTAAACACCAGTAAGGGTGTGGCATGTCTGATTTTGCCGAATTATATCAACATAATTGGTTGATCCTGGAACAACATTCCTGTCTGAAAATGTAAACAACCATATATCCCAAGACCTAAACATAACCCTACCCTACTCATAAGTTATCCCTAAAACCATAGAGGAATTCGAATTAACACTGATGTAGAAGCACCTAACCCTTGCTGTAAGCCTAAACTTCACATAAACTGTAAGCTTGTCACTTTATAGGTTTTATATTTTATATCCAGATATGTTTTGGAGGTCAGAAATGTTTTTGAAGAGTGTGTGGTTGAGTGGCTGACTTGGCCTGGTGGAAGTTAGCAAAATGTCTGAAATCTCTTACAGCAGCTTTAATAGAAACTTGACATCTGTGGTTTAAGTAGGCTATGGTTTGAATCTGTGCTGTGCTGACTTCCTTTATCAACATTGTGCATCATTGCTCTGCACGAACTGCGTTTCGTTCTGTTTCATTTTTACACACTGATAGAACATCGCGTATTCGATCAAGCACCACTTGTCCTTGCTGTGGTTGATCCATTGAAGAGGGGAATGTTTACTACAGTAAATTATGACCAAATTTTCATTTTTCGAGTGAACTATCCCATTAATGATTTACATTTACATTACATTTACATTTAGTCATTTAGCAGACGCCTTTATCCAAAGCGACTTACAACTGAGGAATGATTTATCAGTGGATGTTCTTCCAAAGAAAACCCGTTTTTAATCTTCATAATCAATGGGTAATATATTTTTCCATTTCTAAAAAGCTAAAAGCCACCAAGCCTGTCACACCATCTGGTTACATAGTGTACTTTCTATTATCTACAGTAGGCCTATGTATTATGCACATTTAAGCAAATATTCAGATGAAATGATAGCAGTGACAGTACTATATTTGCCAAAATGTACAGAGTACAATGGAGCATGAATACTTTATCCCAGAATGCAGTGTGTTCCACTTAATTTTCCATTTCCAGTGTAATGAATACACCAGAAGATCTCTTTCTCAACGTTAAGATAGGACATTATTGTGTATAATGGTATACAATAAGAGATACATTTATACTTTATTGCGAATGTAGCGATAATAAAGCATGTGTGGCTCCTTTAAATCACTGGTTGAATCAGAGATGTCTTTTATCTGATAATCGACCGATGTATTTGTGCTGTAGATCATAAAATATTCATGTAGTTAATGTGGATAGTAGTTTCATGTTGCAGAAATCTCCCCCTCACTCACATCTCTCCTTTCTCTCCTCCAACCCCCCCATCAATCCCCTGTGAAACTGAGTCTGCTTCATTGTATTTGGCCTACAAATCACCTTTCCATGCCAATAAAGGAGCATCTTGCCTTGGCACTGTAATTTCTCTTCTATGGCATATTGATATCCTTAGCCAATCTCCAGGGCCACACTTAATGACAATCCATTGCTCGCTCAGGAGAGATGTCTACTAGAATACTAGTGACTTCACTGTAGCATTTGCCATCAGACCTAGTATGACTCAGCTGGCCCACTGTAACAGATCAAGGCCCAAAGCCACTGAAATGATCTCTTATATTTCATAGAATATTGATGTTTTTGCCTATAGTTTTTCTTAGATCGCATCTGACATGGTGTGTGTTACCCATGTGTTACTACTAAAAAAGTAGTATGCGACTAGCCTGGCTCCGCCCTCCTACGTACTTCCGCTCAATTTTCATTTCCCTTCAGTATGTCGCCTGGGTTTGCGGTGTATTCGCGGGTTTTCTCCGGGCAATTTTTTACCGATCCAATCAGCGAACAGAGGGAGTGGCTGAGAACGATGACGTTGAACTCGTGCGCTTGAGTTGTAGTTTCGTCACGACCAAACGTTAGCGATGGGTTATGGCAGATCCAGAGTGCCTCTGGGCAGATCCAATAGTTTTAAACTTCAACAGAGTACCCGCCTTCAAGGAAGTTAACGCTTATCAATGGAGAGTGGCCAGACTCTCTGTACAAATGAAATGTACGAGAGTAGGACCAGGCTAGTATGCGACTCCCTGTAAAATAATATAGTAATAATTTTACTAATATTAATTTATTTACTGATATTAATTTATTTTTGTCCAACCATCAACGTTTTATTTGAACAAAAAACCAAAAGGAGTCCTTAAAGATTCTCTTTTGTTTCTCATTCTCATGGAAAGATGGTTGTGTTCCCAAATGCGCATTCAACCAAATGAACTGCTTGTGTTTTAAGAACACTTGTACCGTGAATATATGAATTAAATTGCAGCCATATCATGATTATTATTTTTTTTTTTAAGATTAATTATGCAGCCTTACATACATTGTGGAGTATGATACTTCATTATTTCAACAAACTCTCTTACAGGAAGTGAAATGAGTCATTTGTTAACCAGATTATCTTCTTTGACGTAGTTTGCTTTGTTGCTGAGTATGGACTTGACAATTAGCCTACTTTTGAAGTACCTTGGCTTGGAT
Source organism: Phoxinus phoxinus (assembly GCF_949152265.1). Taxonomy (NCBI): domain Eukaryota; kingdom Metazoa; phylum Chordata; class Actinopteri; order Cypriniformes; family Leuciscidae; genus Phoxinus; species Phoxinus phoxinus. The sequence goes on along the minus strand of NC_136879.1, from coordinate 35,859,520 downwards.
TTCATACTAGTGCAGTTCTGCATCTAAACTATTCCTATTTTTATTGGTAAATTTGGACCTGCTAAACGCTTTTCAAAACCCTTTCACTTCCCTTAAAGTTCATTAAAGGGAACTGATACAACTTGCACATGTCATACACCCACGTAATTTCATCTTAAACGTTTAAAAGTGTCACAAAAATCGTATGGTTTTTTTAAGGTTCTTTCTAGTATCTGTACAAGACCGGCTGTGAACATTTCGCCGATTGCTTTTCCATGAAGACAAGCTCAAGGTCATGTTGTCAGCGTACACACACTCGCACCAGAAATAGCACCCATTAGCTGACTGTCTGAGTCCGGACCACTTCATTAAATATGATTTATTATGCCTAAAGAGTGATTGCAGAAGTCATTTAGCCATTGAAGGTCCTTTCAGGTTTTATCTTTTTCCATTATGACCGAATAGAATATTAATTTCCTATCTAAACAGAATTTTAAGGCATTGTAGACAGGATCATGTTGCGAAAACTGTGCCTGAAGCATCTTATATTAGATAGGATACTTGTACACAACCCGTTCAAAAGTTTAATACAGTAAAAACAGTGTATTTGTGGATATTATTACTATTTAAAATAATTGTTTCGAATATATTTTCAATGTTGAAAATGTATTTTGTAGAAACCGTGTTTTTTTTTTTCAGAATTCTTTCATGAAAGTTTAAAAAAGCTGAATTTATTTGGAATCAAACTCTTTTATATGTTTTTACACTTATTTTTCATCATTGTAATGCATCCCTTCTGAATAAAATTATTAATTTGTTTCCAAAAAATTAAATAAACGTTTAAACAGTAGCGTAGGCTATGTATTTTTCGTGCATTTAATGCCAGAAACAAAAATGATTACAATTATACTTTATTCAATACTGAAAATAATTATTCAAATGAATTTAATCAAACATTTTATAACAAACACACTTTATAAAAAATGTTTTATAAAGTTACCAGTCGGCCCCAGTGTTTTTGATCATTTTCACAAAACTTTCATGGCCCCCAGAATATTTTCTTATGAATATAATTTGAACATGCAATATATCAAAAGAAAGAGCAGAGCAAAAACAAAAAAATAAATCATTTTATTCTAGCTTCATGCCTTCTTTTTGATCGACACTTGCATGTGGGTAAGTTTCATTAAAAAAAAGCAACATTTTGAACTAAAAGCTGAGAAAATTGCACTTTTGTTGACTTGTTTTGATCTGGAGATTCTATGCTTTCAGAAGATGTGTAATATAATTAGTGATAACAATGAAAACATGGATTTCCAAAACATTCTGCCAATGGCGGGGAAAGATTTAAAAGTACTTTTTAAAAAGGGGCTATTTTGCTTCAGTTTTGTGTGCTGTGTATTTTTAATGTATTTAGGCTATGTGTTGCATGCAGAGTTTTGTTGACATCATGTAGGGCCTATGTAGTATGTAGAACTATTATGATGCTGCCTTTGTCAACAAAAACGCAAAACGCTCTGACATGCTTGTGAGAATATCATCAGTGAGAATATTCATGCTGTTCAGTTATGATAGGCATTTCCATACATCCTTCTCCTGTAGCACTGAACCCCCCCCCTGAAACCCTCCTCTGTTCCAGCTGTTGTTGCTGTGTGCATGTCATACCCACACATGCAAATAGTTCTTTCTGTGTCCGCTTCCAACACAAAGCGCTTTTAGGACAGTTCTCCTCTCACGCTGATCAGCTGATGAACCCTGTGGCATAGGCCGGGGTCGTGACCCACTCTGAGTCTGACCCCACTGAACCTCTGCACCACACACACCCTCGGCGCACATTCTCCATACATTTAACCATTCAAAAAAATCTATTGAGATTTGGGGACCTCTCACATTGGGTCCCGATGGGTCGTAACACAATTCTACCATTATTTAGCGCTGCAACATAACCTGACACAAAAGCTTGCACGTATTAAGTAGGCTAATTAACTCAAATCATCAGACCATCAGCGAGAGAGCGACTCGCGACAACACTCATGGAAAGAATGTGTTTTTGTTTGGTTGGTAATTGCAGTCCAGTCCATGTGTTTCTCTTTTAAACAAATCAGTGACTTTGCCTATCGCTATCATGTCAATCGTGTGTGTCTTCAGTAAGGATTTGCATGCATTTCTTTGCAATATTGTATTGACATTGTATTGAATTTATGAATAGCCTAAAAGCCTATTATGTAATGTTGGATGAGAATGATATTATATATAAAGTGATTGTGTATGAGAAGTGGTCAACCAGTCCAGTATGTTGTTTAATGGCGATGTCAACTCAATATCTAGAGTCCAGGAGGTATGGTGGCTCAGTGGGTAGCACTGTCGCCTCACAGCAAGAAGGTCCTCAGTTCGAGACTTTTCTGCGTGGAGTTTGAATGTCCCTGTGTCAGCGTGGGTTTCCTCCGGGTGCTCTGGTGTGGTTTCCCGCTCACAGTCCAAAGACATGCAGGTTTGGTGGATTGCCAAATTGCCGTAGTCAATGCGAGCGTGAGGCATAAAACCTGTGCCAAATCCAGTGTTTGTGTGTGCGGATCATTCCAATGAAGCAGATCCTGCAAATGACTAACGCTAGGAAATATATTGTTGTCAATGTCCAATATAATTACGGTATATATAGGCTAATTATAAATTATGAGGTCAACTGATGTTTTTTTTTTTTATAGCCAATGCCAATCCAATTTCTAGAGATCAAGGTTGGTGATTTATAAGTGTTAGACCAATACATTAGCAAAAATAATGAATTGGCCAATATCTGGCCAGTTTAATATGCCTGTTTGGCTGACTAACAGAAGTCTGGACATGAGAACACTTATTTTGTATTTTTGAGTGAATTTGTTTCAAATGCTAATGTCTTGCTTTCTAAAGTTAAGATGACTTTTATCAGATGCAGGTAGTCTCAAGCTAGCCAAATATTGGCCCAAACATACACTACAGATGAACATTACATTTCAAGATGGGTTTAATTGTTTGAAGAATACACGCCTCAATTAGACGGACATAATAATGAAGGAAAGATTGAATTTTGGATATCAGGATGGCCCAGCGCTCTGAACGACATCTAAAACAGCCTTTTAAACATGTTCTCAGTGCAACACAACAGTGATATTGATTCTCTTTCTTTTTCTCCCCCTCTTGGTTTCAGATTTTCTGTTTAAGTTCCTGGTGATTGGCAGCGCTGGGACTGGGAAATCATGCCTCCTTCACCAGTTCATAGAGAACAAGTGTAAGCCCATATTAATGTCTCCCTTTCACAAAGACTTGAATTAAAACATGACCTTTAATTCGCAAAGCATTCAGCAGAGAGGAAGGTGGCCTTGAATGTTAATTCTTTGGAAATCAGAGTAGCTTTACATGCTTTTGAAACGTGGGCATGTTAAGCAATAAATGAAAATCATGTCAGTACGCTTTAAAATTCCAATGCCAATCTTAATTTACAGAGTAAATGAAGAAAAGAGGCTGGAAAGTATGTCTTTGACATTGATTATGATTATGAATGACCCTGCCTTTAAGTTGTTTTCCAAGACAGAATCTAGTGAATGTGTTATATGAAAATTCAATATTCATTGACTTCAGGAAGTCTACAGGGTTTGTGTCATCAATCAAAACAAATTTTAGTTGATATTTTAAAATAAATCTCAATTTGCAATAAAAACACTCTTTTTTTATTATTTATCAGTTTTGGTCATTTTGGATGTTTATTTGTGCATGTTTATTCTCTCTAATTTATTCTAATGCAGCTTTACCCAATCACAAAGTGCATGAAAACAACAACAACAGAGCAACAATGAAGAGGGATCCAGCAACACTTGTTTAGATGGGAACTTTTGGATCTCTCTTCATTGTTGCTCAATTTATTAAATCCACAAATTCATTTTAGGCATTTAGGTATATTCATATAGACTGTTTAATGTTGCTCAGAAGTGGCATGAATGCGTTTACACGGCAATTACAGTTGCATAATGTTATTAGATTGTTTTAAATATAAATTTGGGTGAAAACTATATGATATGTTACAAATAATCAAGAAATCATGCAGCCAATTCCAGTGTAACAAACAATTGCGCTGTTTAGATGCATTTTGGGAGTTTTTATTTTGATTGTATCAAACAACTATTCATGAGCTTCAATGGAGTCATCGATGCACGCAAGTATGCACCGATATGAACATGTTGGCCGATACGGATAACCGATAACCGATAATTCTTTATAATTGAAAGCCGATAACCGATATATTGGCCGATAAATCAAAATCCTTATCTAATTTTTAAGAGCCGGATTACAAAAACAAAAGTCTCACCATTAAAAACCATGTCCGTAGCACACAATTGTAATGTTCTCATAATTTTATGTGTAGCCTATATGACAGACTTGTGCAGCACGTTGCACTTAACTGTGTATTACTTTTTTTTTTGGAAGTGATTCCAATCATATTTCAAGAAATTCAAAAGCATCATGGTGAGCAGTGCATCTGAAGTGCCTCAGCTGAAGGAAATAATACATTAATTATCGGCCAAGTAACATTAAAAATGAACATATATAGGCAGATACCGATATGGTGCCCGATATATCGTGTATTCCTTCAAAAAAGTATTTTTTTTTCAGTCATGAACGTTGTAAATGCCACTGAAATGGTCGCACTGTAGAGCCCTGTCATTCTAAACACCAAAAAAGGGCGAATTTATTTTTATGACATAATTTCAGTCTAATTATATTAGAACAGCTCATTTCAGCATGGATCGTTTTGTGAACACAATGTAAAACTGGCTTTTCAAAGAGGCTGTTATTGAAGGATGGGGGCGCTTAAACTATATTTGATCTGACAGCAGAGCAAACCCACAGCCCGTGAGTAAGAGCATGAAAGTGCTGTATCTTATTCCACATGCAAGGAGGACATTTACTTTAAAGTCTTGAAGGCACGACAGAAAACAATGCATTTTACAGAAAAGATGGTCATGAAATATTTAATTCTGGCACAAAAAAAAGGCATCAAACTGTTTGAAATGACCTCTTTAAACAGTCCGTCAGATCTGCTTCTCACTGAGCATCTTCTGTCACAGTCAAACAGGACTCGAACCACACCATTGGCGTCGAGTTTGGCTCCAGGGTTGTCAACGTTGGCGGAAAAACGGTCAAGCTGCAGATCTGGGACACGGCTGGGCAGGAGCGCTTCAGGTACTTGCCTGTGATTGGTTTGTTAGGATATCCTTACTGCTGCATGCTGACTCTGATTGGTGGAAGTCATTCGCTGCTTGTGTCTTACAGGTCAGTGACCCGCAGTTACTACCGCGGTGCAGCAGGGGCTCTTCTCGTATATGACATCACAAGGTAAGGTCGAAGCGGGGTCACCCGACTGCAACGACACATTTTTGTAGTGGAATGAAATTATTATTTTTAGCTATAAATAATGAACTATGATGATTTCTGGGATGCAGAATCATGGAATCCAGTCATACAAATGTAATTTGTCGGAGTATAGGGCCGAAATTTTATAAATTAAGCTTGATTTCAATTGATTAGACATGTTTTTTGACTATTTAAAATCAGTTAAACCATTGAAATGGAATCCAGAAAAGTAAAATGAAAAACAACAAATTTGTGAAAAATAAGGGAAATTTGAGGGGGAAATTCTTTCTCTTTGTTAAACTTTTAAAACAATGTTGTTTTTTGTCATGAACCATCTGATATATTCAGATTGTCAAATATGTGGAAGTGAATGTGTGTTTGTTTTTTTAACGCCTTTATAATGATCATGTTAGCTGATTACTAATGAGCGATGGGCGGCGCCATGTTAGTTTGCGGATCTGTCAGATTTACAGCGCGTAAATTCATCCACTTCTCCCGAAACACTTGAAAGTAAATGGCCGGTCAACTGGAAGAAGAATAGTCAAATTTATATTTACCTACACAGTTTGTATCTGATATTAATAAAACGCTTTATCAAATTATAATTGAAATTTATTTAACAAACAAGTTTTTGCTGGTACATATGTGTATTTAAATGTGTATCTAAATGTCTGAAACCTAAAATAAACAAAAGCATAAAAACAGCACAAAAAAAAAAATGATCCAGAAAAATGATAATGCAGGGGGAAAAAAATTTGGTCAAACAGAATTTGGTAAAAAATAAACCGGATTTCTAAAAACAGAGGCAGATGGAGAGATTGACTGTATGGCGTTGAATTGGATCATCTCCAGGTTGCTATGCAGCTGTCATGGTAATAGAGACAAAGACAATGGAGTAATAATAAACACTGACAGCACTGTAATAAAATGTCATCTTCTGGCGAGTCCATTTGACGGAGTGTGAGCGCAGTGAGAGAGAGATGAACACAGTGATGGATTGTGTGTTTGATGAGGGTCATCCTTCAGCACTGAACTGCCATCACTGCAGCTGCAGACCGGAGACATTAAACTGCTTTACACTCAAACACATTTAACACGCTCCCTTTCTCCCCGTCGCCCGGCCACAGGCTAATGGTTGCCCTGGAGACCAGTGACTCAAACAACTAGATTCCCTGAAAGCGTGACGAACGCACAGTAAAGAAATGTGGAGGGCATTATGAGTCATGTATTGTCTCGTCGTTTCTCAAAGCACTCAAAGGTCACAGACATTGACTTCTGAGAAGCGGAGTTGAAGTACAGTGAAGTACGTTAAATCAATGTTCGCTGTGTTATTCACTCACAAAGGCAGTTTCTGTGGGGCTGATTATAAATGGTGGAAAGCAGAGTAAATATTGAAGTAGTAACAGGCCTGGCCATTCTCTCAAAGCCAACATACAGGTGAAACTTGAAAAATTAGAATATTTAGAATAAAAAAGTTAAGTTATTTCAGTAATTCAACTTAAAAGGTGAAACTAATATATGATATAGACTCTTTACATGCAAAGTGAGATATTTCAAGCCTTTATTTGTTATCATTTTGATGATTATGGCTTACAGCTTATGAAAACCCCAAATTCAAAATTAGAATATTGTGAAAAGGTTTTCATAGCTGTAAGCCATAATCATCAAAATTATAACAAATAAAGGCTTTAAATTTCTCACTTCGCATGTAATGAGTCTATATTATGTATTAGTTTCACGTTTTAAGTTGAATTACTGAAATAAACGAACTTTTGCACGATATTGACATAAAAAAAAAAAAAAAAAAAAAAAAATTATGCTACTCTGAGCAATGCCTGAACTTTGTATTTTGAGCACTTCTTGCGTTATTTTTGCCTCTTCACGATGACTCGCTTGCTGTAGTCCTCAGTTGTAAGTCGCTTTGGATAAAAGCGTCTGCTAAATGACTAAATGTAAATGTAAATGTATTCAAATTTTTCGAGTTTCACCTGTACTTCCTGGTATCTGCACAAATGATCTGAGCAGGATATAAATATTTGTGTTCATAATTGTTATTAAAATGTACCTCTGAAACCACCTTCCTTTTCATTGGACGTCACCTAAGCTGCACATGCTATTGGTTAATGTTCATCAATAGCTATTAAAGCGTTGTTTTAGACTACTATTGTTGGTAATGGTTAATTTCTGAAAAGTTGCCAAAGGTTATCAGTAATTTAATGCCTGGTTATGTAATAAATATTATGGCAATAATAGCAAAAAAAACAATAGATTTGAAATCAAAGCACCACCATTTGGATACATTTAGCGCGGCCCCCACAACAGTACACTGCCAACGTAAAAGTGCATTCACGCCCAGCCGTAATAACCGTAATTACGAGATTCCAACGTGTAAAAACTGGTAATTACAGCTCGTAAACTGGGAATTTTATAAAAGCTCCAACTTGTACCAAGTGACCGCTGCAGAACATCGCGTGAACTTAGCACAAGTTTAGATCTGACTACATTCTGATTTAAATTGACCACTTTTTCACTATCCACCTGTTTTTATTTATTAAAATCTGCCAACGCAGATTTAAGTGTTCCAGCGTGATTTAAGATTTAATAGACGCAGGCGAACCGCTACCATTTAGGAATAAGATTGTGTGTTTGTTTAAATTGAGATTGCAATCTTTTAATGATTAATTGTGCAGCTCTACTTTCAAGACTATAATTTTTGTGACTTGTGATATTTTTATTGGTTGGGTATAACCAAATCAACATTATCTTTGTTGCAAATTAGCAGAATTTGCAACGGCAGTGCTGAATAACTTAACAGAATTAAATTAAATAGATTATATTATATATAAATAAATTAAATTAATAGAATTAAATAACAAATTATTAATTAATGAATCATACAACTACTATAGGTAAATCCAACATTACCCGGATATAAACAGTACACTCATATAAAATAGTATGTTTATTATGTATTTAAAAAAAAGTTAGATATATGTAGTGCATACTACTTTAACTGCATACATACAGTACACTCACTTAACGCGATATATATATATATATATATATATATATATATATATATATATTAGTATAAAGCAAATCACGGCTGTCTTTATATTGTTGAAATATAACTATATAACTATTTTATTGCCCATGTAAATGCTTTATGTAAAGTTGGATATACAAGTATTATACAAGTTTATCCACATACATACAGTATGAGCATACTAGTATAGGGCAATAAATACTATATATCATATCTAAACTGCCTGATTGCTTGTATCGCTGCAAAATCTAAACTATATTATCACTCTAATCTGCTAAATGCGACTAAGATTGTTGGCATGAAGATTTTAAGACATTCTACATTAACATCATGATTTTCTGTAAAGCTGTTTTGGCAGTGCTTATCATTACAAGTGCTACATAAATTTGCCTTTGCCTTTATCTGTCTTCTAGTCGAGAGACCTACAATGCTCTGACTAACTGGCTGACGGACGCACGGACGCTGGCCAGCCCCAACATCGTCATCATCCTGTGCGGGAACAAGAAGGATCTGGATGCGGACCGCGAGGTCACCTTTCTAGAGGCGTCTCGTTTTGCCCAGGAGAACGGTTAGGGCTGCTCTTCATGCATACCACTTTTGTAACTGGGGTCTGAAAGTATTCATATTTTGCCTGTTTGTGCCTCACAGTGTGACACAACATCAATTTTCACTTGCTTCTGGCGCCTGCTTGTCACGTATCTAGAGAGATCTTTTTATATTCATAATTGTCCAAACATATGTGCGCCGCTGCAGAGAGCGCGCTTCTCTTCTTCTCTGTTGGTGAGCGTGTTCGAACAGCAGGATTTTTATGAGCGCCTCATTTGCAAGCCCTTATGTCACCGGAGTGCTGTAGAGACCATAAGTTGGTTCTTGCTGATGATGCAGTTTACACTAAAGCACTCTTAATGAAACTGATGCTTAGCAAGCCAGATAACAGCTGCCCAAATGGACCTCTACAACACTAAAGCTTTTGCCGCATGATCAGAGGGTTTGATTTTGATGTGTTCACCTGACTGTGTCCTCCACCCAGAGCTGATGTTTTTGGAGACGAGCGCTTTGACCGGGGAGAACGTAGAGGAAGCCTTTCTCAAATGTGCTCGCAACATCCTCAACAAGATTGAGTCAGGTAAGAGTTAAATGTGCTATTCATTTACTGACCGACGCTTTAGTAGTCATGGTGAAAGAAATCAAGTTTAACTCCGCAAAGCCTGACATATGAAATAATAATCAGTCATAATATATATATATTTTTAATTGCATGTGTGTGCACTGCAGTTGAACCTCTCTCCTTGAAGTTCTTGATATTCCAGTAAATGATTATTTCAGGTGCAATATTCTCTGCAGCTATTTCCTTGCATGTGAGCCATTTTAATGCAAAGCGATGATGGCTACTCGTCTTTCTTCGGAGGAAACCATTGCTAACACAACGCAATGATTGGAAGCTCTTCTTCCCTCCTTTTATAGCAAACAGTCTGCGTTTATAATCCAATCAGAATGATTGAGTTATTTCACCTGACTAGTGCTTGTTCACACGTTCCCATGTGCTGATGAAATGATGCAAGCTGGTCATTTTGTGCCAGGGCCAAAAAATGTGAAATTTGCGGTTTTGTGATGATAATTAAAAAAAAATATTTTGGCCAGTGGAGCTTTTTGCAATTATTTAAAAAGCTTCTAATCACTCTGCATAATAATCAAGAAATTATGTGAATCAACACCACAGCAACTGAAGTAGTTTTATTCAGAGACCCAAACTAAGCAAAAATATGCATTTTGTATGACAAAAAATTTAAATTCTGATAGATTGCAATGTAAATCAATAGCTGGGTTTCATAAAGTGAATCTTTTTAAAGTTTAAAGCGAATGAAGTGTGTTTCCATCAAGTTGTTCGAGCAGATGATTGTGGTATTGGTAACCTAGTAACCAACAGTAAATAAAACACCATCAGCGGAAATCGCAGATTAGTTGCTTGAGTTTAATGTTCGCTACGTCAGAAATTATACGGCAATTATTCGCATTAATTCTTTCTTTCTTTTTTCTCGTCAAAAACCAGCGTATAAACTTTTTTTTTTAAAGGGATCCCACACAAAAAAAATGTTGGCATTTCCAAAACGCAATGCAATGTAATGCAATACAATGATGACTGAGAGATAAACAGATAAAAGTTCCTCAAAGGCCTAATGTATTATATTTGATCTATTTTAACATGATTATTCTAAAAAATTCTGTATGAATAATCAAACAAGTTGCTTCAGTGCTCTAAGTGTTTATCTTGAAATATTACTAAAATATTATTAAAAGTTATTACATTTACTTCATAAAAATCAGTAAAGATTTCACAGCAAAAAGACCTGAAGGTGGGCGGCTTTAGAATTATATTTAAAGGCCTTAAAAATTGTGTTTATGAATCAGATGATGCTGTGGTTTCTCTCTTTTGTGAAATCACTTCTCAGAGATCTTTGATGCTAGAAATGTTCGACTTTATTTTACAACAAAGCCGAGCATCTCCTGCAGAAGATAACTCCAGACATTTGCTTGGCTCACACATATATGCCATACATCCTTTTCCAAAAATGGTAACACACCCTATAGATATTTTTGGGTAAAGGTCTTGTACCATGTGACATACTAAAATAGAATTTTCTGCAGCAAGCAACATTCCATGCCTTTCTTCAGGCTTCCAAAAGTCAAACCAAAGTCACACACAGAATAATAGTGTACAAATATATAGCTAAATTACTCCTCTAAATAATGACAGAAGGCATGTACTAGGTTTTTTAGTCTTGTTTGTAATTGGGAAGCTTTAGAAATGCGAGTATCAAATATGACACAGTAAGCTTTATAGGGTTAAATGTTGTGTCTGTGCCTGTCCAGGCGAGTTGGACCCGGAGCGGATGGGTTCTGGGATCCAGTACGGTGACGCGTCCCTGCGGCAGCTCAGACAGCCCCGGGGCTCTGCCGCACAGACCAAGCAGCAGTGTAACTGTTAGGGGCCTGGACACCCTGACCGATACCTGTCATCAGACCGTACACACACAACCTCCCCCCTCAGGTCAGTTCAGGGCTTCTGGGATCATGCCTGACATGCATATGCACAGCAATGGAAGTCTATAGAGCAATACATTACTCTAGGATAAATGTTAAAATACACACTGTCATGAAATTATTCTTTCAAGATTTAAACATTATATATGTTCATCAAGATCATCCACCCTAGACAGCTGACTTACAGTTTAAAAAAGACTATAATATAATAGAATATAACAAAAGTATATATTATAATACTATAAACGTTTTATATAATACACTACCGTTCAAATGTTTGGGGTCAGTAAGATTTTTTGAAAGTCTATTTTTCTCACCAAAGTATCAAAAATACACTAAAAACTGTTATACTGTGAAATATTATTACAATTTAAAATAACTATTGTAATATACTGTAAAATTTAATGTATTCCTGTGATCAAAACTGAATGTTCAGCATCATTACTCCAGTCTTCAGTGTCACATGATCCTTCAGAAATCATTCTAATATGATGATTTGCTGATCAAAAAAAAAAAGATTCTTCTTATTATCAATGATTTAAACAGTCGTGCTGCTAAATATTTTTGTAGAAAATGTGAACTTTTCCAGGATTCTTTAATGAATAGAAAGTTTAAAAGTACAGCATTTATTTATAATTTGTGTAATTTATAAATTTCTTTACTATCATTTTTGTATCGTTTTTTTTGTCCTTGCTAAATTAAAGTGTTAATTTCTTTAAAAAAGATATACTGTAATATTTCATTCAAATGATAGTCTGGGGTAATTGAGCATACATCACTTCAAATGTAATAATCAGTGTGGAATGTGCTGTTCTTAAACGTAGATTGACTCCTCCTTTCAGCTCCGGGTGTCTCTGGGTTTGTACACCCCCACTCCCACATGTGACCCTTCCACACCCAGACACATCTGGATCATTTGTTATGAAGTCCATCTGCAACCTTTGACCTCTGACCTCAGAAAGCTGTTGACCTAGGACAGATCTCCCTGGCTGCCTAGCGAGGGCCACGGGCAGTAGAGGTGAATCCGACTGTGAGTGTGTAACTCCTCCTGTGATTCTTACACACACACACTTCCTTCTTGTGAAGTCAAACAGCCATCATCTAGACTTCACCAGACTGGGATAAACCAATCAACAACAGAAGTAACATCCCTAGGTCTTAAGATATCACTGAATCATTTTATACATTGTGACATATCAGACCTTTGGCTCAATTGAATGTCCCCTTTTTGGTTTAGTTTCCATGTTTCCCGAAAATGAAAAATGACCATATGATTGGTCCATGCATGTTAGTCTGCATTTTTACCTGATACATATTTTTTTTTAAAAGATTTCTATAATAATTTAGAGCCAGAAATTGGTCGTCTGTGAGAAAGTAAAGCTCATAAAACCCTTTATGCACTCCAATATTTACCCGGTTGCATTGGCCATGCATTTAAAGAGCTTCTGAAAGCTCAAAGAAGATGAAACATCTGTTCAGATCTTGTAATTCTCATATCAGATGTTTACCGCCACCTCGCTCTGGCTTGGGTTGGAGGTTATCGTCGAACTTAACCTCACCCGTCATTTGCACGGGCCGCTAATGGCTAAATCGTTTATTGAAATGTAGGATGCGACTCTATCAGGGTTTGTCCAAAAATTGCGTACAAATATCAATCAATAAAATGAACATTTTGGAGTTTGTATGGGTGAATCTCCCAAAGAACGTGCATGTCATATTTCACCCTGAAGCAAAAAGAAATCAATTAGAGATAGTTTCCTAAGGTTACTTTAGGACAATTAAGATTTTTGACATTTTGACTTTTTTTTTTTTTTTTGGTGCGTGTCAATGAAGCACATTTTGTTCCCAAAGTTTCCTTGCTATAATGTGAAATAATATGATTAAATAAATTATGCTGCTGATTTTAAAATTTTTTAGTGCTGGATTATAGTAATGTGGATATGATTTTTAATGCTTAATTTTCAGATATAAATGTTACAGTGCATAAAACAAAAATCATAATAGCAACATGTAATTTCTTGTGATTTTTTTTTCGATTGAATGATTTCTTTGTGAGATTCAGCCCTTTTACTGTTGCGGTAGAGTCGTGTAATAAGTGAAACAAGGTATATTAATAGAACGGAATAATATTTCAGTGCAACACAATTCATCTTACACTTGAACTGGTGTACATATTTTGGGTTCGCTGTTTGCTCTGGTTACCCATGACAGGGAGATCTAGAGGTGATGACTGGCACGGTGCCCCCCCCCCCCCCCTCCTCTCCCTCAGTGACATCATCATTATGCACCACAGACAGACCTGTTTTGATCTGTGTTTTAAGAACTTGTCTTTGTGATGTGTTTTCTTTTTCTTTCCTTTTCCCTCTGCAAGTGCACTTTTTTTGACTGTTTATATACTGTACCTATAGAATTGTAAAATGTATAGTAATTTAATGATATTAAATGAGAGAATATTGTTTTGAGGAGTGATCATTCCTTACTAAAGAACAACTGAGACTATTTCAGCGGCAAGGAGTCCTCAGCTGTGGACGAGAACATGCTTTTAGTTGTAAATGCGGAGTGGGTCATCATATCTCTTCTAGTACAAACACAGCCTTAACTGACTAACCACATGATTGTTCTGCACCATTCAAGATCATGGCCGTCTCGCTCTCATAACTGTCCAAGCTCTTTAAAATGCACTTAATCTGTTACGTCCATTTTCCCCCCACTTTTACCACATGCTTTGTCTGATTTAAACCACTTATATTCAAGAAAATTGACTCAAATTAAAGGAATATTCACAGATACAAGTTAAAAGTTACAGAAATTTACTTTGATTCGGTTTGTAAAAAGTGTTTTTTTTTTTTTTTCTCCAAATAATTTTCTGTGATAATCAACACAGAACACAGTATTTGATGCTGTCCATTGAGCTCTTTAACTTAAGCTCATTTTAATACGGCGCCGATATTAGGGAGTCCCAAACTGTTACCTTGAAATTTGCATGCTTTGTATGGTCCCCCATTGAAATGTAGTAGCCTACGTGGTGTTAAGAAGAGGCGATCACAATTACTCGAAGAAATTTCGTGGGCAAAATCCAGCCTTTGCAACCAGACTCCTTGCTCCAGTTCCTGGCGCAGATTCCGTTCGTGTTCAAGCTTGATGCATTGACTAACAGAAATCTGCTTGGTTTGAAAGTGACTTTTGTGTGAGCTGTGCTTCAAAAGTCGCTGCACTGTTTAAAATTTTGCAACGTTTTCAAATCGATCACGTAAATTTTTACGGCAAATTTTTTGGACCAAATTGAACGATCAAAATTTGCGTGGTATGCAAGCTTGTTTCCGCCACTGAATCAAAAATAAAAAAGGTAATCACAACTTTTTCTCTCACAATTTTGACTTTTCCTCACTTTTGTATTTACATCTCGCAATTCTGACTTTTTTTCTCAAAATTGCGAGATTTAAACATGCAATTCTGACTTTTTTTTGCTCAAAATTGCGCGATTTAAACTGCAACTTGCAATTCTGACTTTTTTTCACGGAATTACGAGTTTATATCTAAGTCCTGAGAAAATAAGTCAAAATTGCAAAGAAAAAAAGTCAGAATTATGAGTTGCAAACTCGTAATTCCGTAAAAAAAGTCAGGAAAAATTAGGAATTATCTTTTAAATTGTTTCGTGGCGGAAACAAGCTTCCATAGCGTGGCAAACTTTTTCGCCTTCACACAAAATTCCAGACTGTACAAATTCCTATGAAAATGACTGAATTTTGCCAGAGAAATGTTGTCAAGCATATGCAAATGTGATCGTTAAGGTGTGGTCATGTTTTGCAAGCATAATCCAGTCATTTCGATAGGAATCCACGCAAATTTTTTGTCAGGGCGAAAGATTTCCCCATGCAGATTTGACAATGGGTTCAAGTCGATCATGTGATTTCGGCATGTCGACCAACAGGAAGCTGTTTGGTTTAAAAGTGACTTGGTTTAAGAGCTGTGCTTCATACATGCTACACTATTGACAATAGACCTTTTTCTTTTATTTGCCCACAAAATTTCACTAATGTGATCCACCTTTACTTCACTGTCTGAGCCAGATGATATTCGATGGCTTGTGTATTGGAATTTGGTAGCATTTCGTAACCAAATATCATTATGGAGTGCATTTGAAGAGTAGCTCAAAGTACTGCATATAACCAGTTGTTGCTTAGTAACTAGTGTGATTTGTTCATTCATAAATACTGTATATCTGGATCATGTATGCTGTAAATAAGATTGAATTTGTCTATCGGAGTGTTTGGGGGAGGGGTGCTTGTTGGTTTTAAAGAATAAGATTATAATTAAAGTTAGCTTGTTTTTTTTAATGTTGTGTAAGTCTTTTTTCTATTGTCTCTGTTTTGTGTGGGAGTGTGTGACAATGAGCAAGTTGTTAGTTCAAATTATCTCTATTTCCAAGGTGACAGATGCATAAAAAGGAAAATAAAATACTTCCAATCTGATCTTGTAAGAAAATGTAATGGTTTTATGAGGTGATTTCGACCTAACAGTCAGTAACTTGTAAGATTGTACAAATACATCAAATAGTTATAAATTGCCATAGACATTAGGGTTATTTCTGCTTCACACAGTATATAGAACCTTTTAGGGATTCCCATCATGGGACCATTTTATGGACTTAGTTTTCAATTTCATTTTAATAAAAATGGAATGAATTAAGTAGCTTGTAAAAATACTTTATCACTAAAGTGAAATCTGAAATAACCCATTCAACCTTATGCAATCATTTAAAACATTTCTCCTTATAAAGATTTTTTTTTGCCTAAAAGGTTCTTTTAAAAAAGGAGAGAGAGATCTGGTTTAGAGCATTAAAAACTAGTAAACATCTGGTCCACAATCTAGTTTTAATCAAATAAAGAGTAAGCTGAACATATAGCCTAATAGATAATAACAAATGCATTGCTATTATGCTATACGTAAGCACTCGATGTGCAATACATATTTTCCAGTTTTTGACTGGAATCATATTTTTTTTAGTACTGTCCCTATACATAGGTTTCTTGTATACAAACAATACCGGATGCGCGCGCATCCAAGAGGCAAGACCGCTATATGTTATGCCGAGTTCTGTAAAAGAACATTGTAATTAACGTAGATTTCGCATTGTTTGTAAATTCTTGTTGACTCAATAATAAACTGCAATTTCAGAGTTGGATCTGTTTGCTTGTGTTTCATTTGCATATTAATATAACATTATGTAAAAAGTTAGTTAGTTGACTAGTATGAAATTGTCCAACTAAGTTTGCGAATCATAAAAACATGACATACCCTATGCATTTAGGTTAGTTTACAGCACAACAGCTCCGCGTTATCTCTGCTTCTGCTAGATATAGTCGTAAAGACTGTTGCTTTCTGCCTCTTAGATGCGCGCGCATCTACGTGATGACGTTGCACAGAAACCCGTGTATATAAATAAACGTATCTCAACCGGAAGGATTGGACACGTCAAGCTCACTTTTTTTTTTTTTTTACCAACATTCGCAGGTTTGAGCACGCGCTAACCAGTAGCCCTCGACTAAATAGTAACCAATGCTCGTAACTGTGCTAACTTTATCATTTATTGTATTATATTTATAAATTACCCGCACATATTCATGGACGAACTGAATGTTAGTTCGCTTGAGGCAGAAATGCACCATTTCTGTTATGAGCGATGACCTCGTCAAATATTTGCATAATCGTCAGTATCCGATAGATGGCAGTATAATACATGCTCTGATCGGCGCTCAACGCAAACTGACATGTAATATAACACATTTGAAGTCATTTAAGTTGCTTTATTTCACCTTCATGGATATATACACTGACAGAAACACACACGTGAGAGTAACACCAACTATCAGCTTTTCACTCTGCAATCTCACAGGGACAAATCGGCAGATCTACAATACTTTGGACTAAAGCAGAAGGGACAATCAAAGAAAGACAATATAAAACAGGTACAAAATAAAGAAACGATTCTCCAACTGTAATGGGACGTTTCAAGGCTGAGCAGTTGCCATAGAGCTCTTGGCGCGGGGGAACCAGCGCCACAAAAGGGGAAATTAAAAGTAGACCATCTTTTGTCATTTCCCCAGAGGTCCATTCTTCCACTCAGCCTTGTTCGCTAATCGCTGGCTCGGGTTCCCACAAAACCAAAAGACTTCAATGCAATTACAAAGAGCGGCGACTGAGACTTAAGATGCCTGGAATGATGGGTTAGTTCATACAATTACACTTAAAATAGATGCATATATAATGTATATGTACACAATACAAACAACCTTCACAGATTTTGACTTGATACACAGGACATTTCATTAATGTTTGGAGAGGGTTTGTTTGATAAAATCTAGTTTAATCATTGCTAGTAGTGCAGCCCATGGATATTGCAATGCTAGAAGCGACGCTTCTGTGCCACGGCAGTTTTTGGCCAACATGATTATTCGTGTTAGTGTTAATGAACGGGCTTGGAGAGGATGCCAGTCGGACACACTGAGGTCTACTGTGCTATAAAATTGCTGAAGTATTCAATTCTGACTATGCCAAAGAATAATTAGGTCAATAAACAGGGAGGTTTTACAAAACGCATTGCCGCTTCAAAAGTTATAGAACAGAACGGCAACATCCTTCATCGTGGATGTGAGATTTAAAGAAGAGCTGAAATGTTAGTGGATGATTTTGAGCGAGACAGATAATATATGGCTTGGCTGCAGCTGGGGTGGGCGGAGCCTGCTGCTTGAGTGACAGGTGGGACACCAGTGGGCTCTTTACTCCAGAGACTGCAGCATGAGCAGCTGCTTCAACACCTTCGTCTGGCTGGTCTCTCGGATCTCTCCAGCCAGAAACATCTCGTCCACCACCGTATAGACCTGAAACACAACATTTAGTCATTCAAAAATGTCACACTAACCCTTCTAATGCCTGATTTTGGGCTGTCCCAGGCGAAAAATGGCCAGTCGTGGCTCCTAAACAGTGGTCCTACGTCGTACAGTGAGAGAGGCTCAAAGACGGCTGTTGTCACGGTCTTGCGACTGAAGATAGTCTGAGATCATTATCTGACGGTGTCAGGAATTTAGCATGATCATCTCACAGTGTGTTTGCTGCTATGACCTACGTCTACTGACTAGCCAATAAAAATGCAACGTGAAATGGCGTATTGATCAATGTGACATGACGCTTAAACTTAGCAAAACTGGCAACCGCGTCCATATTCTCCTCTATTTTTCAGCGCACATAAAAACCACAATTGACCCTTCGCAGGGAGCTTGATTGACAGGTGATCTGACCAATCATACTTCGCCATCCGCCATTTTGTCCCACAAAGCAGTCAGGAGAGTTAGTAGATTAACATGGGAGAATTTGAACTTGGAAAAGCGGAATGTACTGACGCCTTTCCGCGGTTAAAACAATATTCCTTCTTATGTTTAATTTATGTTTATTTGATGCTATAAATGAACTAGAAGGAAGAGATGATCGGTTCACGAGCAGCTTTAACTGAGGCTCTACAGCGATCTGTCACGACACATTAAAGAGCTACAAAACGGTATTTATTGTTTACATTTCTTTAAAAAAATGACCAAATTTGAAAGGTGAGACTTTATTTAATATTAAAAGTAACCTGTTCTGTCCTGTCTGTCAACGCGTATCAGTCCTCTCTGCTCCGCGATGTGTTTTTCACTGCGTGAGAACATGGTGTGGCGTGAGAGCGGCGTAGCTTGTCAGACATAGCAACAGTAACTAAGGGGGGCGGGTCTTTGCGAACGGCATGGTTCATCTTGCACTATTTGTTTACCACTACTTTAGCTCATGCTGATGATGTTTTATTCCTCTATATGAATGACTAGGTGACTTCATCGTACAGTCTACATACATGTCGTACCCAAGTTTATTACATCCATGTCAAACAGTGTGATTTAATGATCTTATAGGATTGCTGAAATCTGTAGCAGGCATTAGACCTCGTTTTGACAACGTTGTCACCTGTACGCAAAACTTTTCCATTTTAGTACATTGCTGTCGTGTAAAACGTACCCTAAGACAAATTATTGGAGATATAGAGTTACAGAGAGATATGAAATTTAGATGCATTTTATGTACCGTAGTTTTAAATGTTATTAACAGTTACATTACAAGCTAATCAAAAACAAAATTTCCTCTTAACTTTTGGCCATATGCAGCAAATTGCATATTCTTGCTCAGTTTGGACCTCTGAATAAAAATTAGGCTCCATATTCTCCTATATGATCCATATTGTTCCATTCCTGATATTTCTAACTATTATTTCATATGTCAGGCTTTACAGGGTTAAAAACAACCTCCTGAGCGTGCCTTTAGTGTGGGTCAAACCGTTCACGCAGTCGGTGGAATTAAAAATACATCAGATAATTAGCTCAGCAGAAATCAAATGCAACTGCAATTTGCAAATGCAATTATCCAAGGCAACTTTTTTTTTTAATAATTACTTCTACTCGTGCTGAATGGATGTGGATGTTCTTAATTGTGTGTCTCTTGTAATTATGCATCACATAACTGTTGCCATGGAGCTGCATTGCTGCTGAAACGGAGAGCTTCCGTAATTACATATTTTTCTCACACTAGTTTTTTTTCCTCATGTTATTTTTTCTGTCAGTGAAGCTTCTCTAAATGGTCCTCTTAAAGAAACACTCCATGGATAGATGTAACCAAGCATTTACCTTAACAAGAAGGCCTTTGATTTGTTAAGGCAAGTCATGCTGCATCATGTCAGTCAAATGTTTTTGAAAGAAATGAATACTTTTATTCACCAAGGATGCATTCAATTGATCAACAGTGACTAAGACATTTATAATGTTACAAAAGATTTCTACGGTATTTCAAATAATGCGGTTCTTTTGAACGTTATATTCATTAAAAATCGATCACGGTTATCACAAAAATAAGCAGCAGCACGACTGTTTTTTAACATTGATAATAATAATAATAAATATTTCTTGAGTGGCAAATTAGCATATTACAATGATTTCTGAAGGATCATGTGACACTGAAGACTGCAGTAATGATGCTGAAAAAATTCTGATGAATAAATTACATTTTAAAATATATTGAATTAGTAAACATTTCTTTTAAATTGTAATATTATTTCACATTATTTCTATTTTTCCTCAAATAAATGCAGCCTTGGTGAGCATTAGAGACTTTCAAAAACATTAAAGAGCAAACTTTTGAACAGTGGTGAATAACAACATATACAACAATATGTATTTTTTTAGATGCATTGTTTACATTCATTTTTAGCTATATTAGAGTAGTATTAGTGTATTAGTTTAATCCTGCACTTACCTTGTAGAAATTGAAGACCAGGTCTAATTCACACACATTGTGGAAATACTCATTCAAAACCTGTGGAGGAAGAGAAATACAAATCAGTTCCAATCCATTCATGGCAGCATCTACTCAGGATACAGCAAAACATTTCTGAGAAACGCTGTTCAAAGTCGATAGGACTGGGCAGCACAACACACTTGTAGCCAATCAGCAGTAGGGGGCGTGTTCACTTGTGATGGGGGAGGAGAGAGAGAGAGAGAGAGAGAGAGAGAGAGAGAGAGAGAGAGAGAGAGAGAGAGAGAGAGAGAGAGAGCAAGAGAGAGATTTGAAGAAAAACTGTAGAAAGAGAAATGGCAGAGAGACATTACAAAAGAGAAAAGCTCAGAGGAATATTACTGGAAAAAGAAGAGTTATAATCAGACAAGCGCTTTAGGACATGCATTAATATTAAAAAAGCTTTCCAGCGCTGGAGAGACTGAATTGACCCTTCGCAGGGAGTTTGATTGACAGGCGATCTGCCCAATCATACTTCGCCATCCGCCATTTTGTCCCACAAAGCAGTCAGGAGAGCTAGTAGATTAACATGGGAGAATTTGAACGGAGTGTACTGACACCTTTCTGCAGTTAAAACAACATTCCTTCTTTTGTTCATTCATGTTTATTTGATGCTATAAATGAACTAGAAGGAAGAGATGATCGGTTCACGAGCAGCTTTAACTGATGCTCTACAGCGATCTGTCACGACACATTAAAGAAACACAAAACGGTATTTATTGTTTAAATTTCTTAAAAAAAAATGACCAAATTTGAAAGGTGAGACTTTGTTTAATATCAAAAGTAACCTGGTCTGTCCTTTCTCAGTGCGTTGTCAGTGTCCTCTCTGCTCCGCGATGTGTTTTTCCCTGCGTGAGAACATGGTGTGACGCGAGAGCGGCGTAGCTTGTCGGACATAGCAACAGTAACTAAAGGGGGCGGGTCTTTGCGAACGGTCAATTGGGAAGGCCTGAAAACAGACGCACAGTTTGAGTTGTTTCTGCTCCATACACGAGTAACACTGGTTTTGCGCTTTCACAGAACCAAGATATGCTTTTATTGTAATATTAGCTGTAGTAACAGGACAGTTTTGAGTTCATTGTTTGTCTGGTCTGAGTAACAACTAACTTATATTCATTCGCCATCTTCACTTTATTTTCCACGAAGCATTATTTTCCTTATAGCTATGATATAAAGACATCCACTCTTACATTGTGTGTTAGTTTTTGGGGGCGGAGCATTGAAGGGAGGGGGTGTTTGATTGTGTTGATTTCAGATAATGGCGTACGGGACCTTAAGCCACAGCAGTCTCTCGTTCACCTCAATAAGTAGCAGCAAAACCAATGCTTAGTAGCAGTTGACGGTTTTAGGCTGGTGACCCAGCCGTTTGGTTGTTCTTAATCCAGTGTTATTCAGCAAAGTGGGCTGGTTTGGGCAGAAGTGATGTGGGGATATGTTGGGGGAGTTGTTTACAGTGAGGGTCAGAGGAAGTCCTAGAATTCCATGTCACAATGTTCTTGAACTCCTGGCCGCTGGTTTCCCTCACGGACACATTCCATTGGTCTCTCAGACATGGAAAATTACACCCACAGAAGAGCCGCTCCAGTGCTCCTGTATTTACCTGGTGAGAGGTCTCGCTAAAGCTCATTTGTGTTCGGTCTAATTATATGTGTTACATTAAATTGTATTTAGATTGGAAATGTTTATGGTGAGGGAGATAGACTTACATTGAATATAATTTTGTTGACTATATAGAATTACATAATACCAATGATTTTAATGTGCCAACTGGGGGTGTCAAATTACTATTGGGTAAATTGGCAGTGGGCTGGATCACACAAAACAAAAACAGATATTCCGACACAGAATGCACATTTTAAAGTAGAATAACTGGCTGTAGCATTGTTTTTCAGAGAAACAAGTATGTGTGAACTTAGCATGTTTCCTGAATATCTGCAAACATAGTTCAGTTTCATGCCCACTTATTTGTCACCAACATGTTGCAATTTTGAGAGTGAGATGTTTTTGTGATATAAATCTCAACTGCAAAAACTACCAAACTCAAACCATGATCGGTGTCATCACTAGCACTTTAAATGCTTTGAAATCTTAGTAAAATAATACCCCTTCTGTGTTTATTATGTATTTGGGCACAAAAAAAACCCAGATTAGTTTTAATTTGAATTCATTGTTCTGCTTGCATTAAACTCATTAAAAATATTAAAATCTGTTTGAGCACTGTGGCCGTTTGGTCAAAATGATGGTTCTTCTGATTCAGGGGTAAATTACCTTTAAAACCATTTAAGAGCAAACACACAAACATCACAACTTTTTTTTTTTTTTTATGTATCGCCTTGACCGTACAGGTGAAACTCGAAAAATTATAATATCATGCAAAAGTTTATTTATTTTAGTAATACAACTTAAAAGGTGAAACTAATATATTATATAGACTCATTACAGGCAAAGTGAGATATATCAAGCCTTTATTAGGGGCCAAGCACTGAAGGTGCGGGCACCTATTGTATCTGTTCCCGTTCTTATTCTTCTTTTTTTTCTTTTTTTTCTTCCGACTGGGCGTCTATGGCAGCCTATAGAACCGTTTGCGGGAAACTTATACAAATTGGCACAGTGATAAAAGACAGCCTGAACTATCACCATAGCAAATTTGGAGTCTCCAACTCATTCCCTCTAGCGCCACCAGCTGTCCAAAGTTTCACTCATGTTTATGCTAATAACTTAGAAACAAAATTCTTTTTTCCTCTGATTCCTGAGCTCATGACGATTCGACTGCACCCTATGACGTCATTTTCCGTCATAATAGTTTTCCCGCCATTTTGAATTTTCCGAAAAACCTACTTTTTCGAACTCCTCCTAGGCCGTTGCTCCGAATTTCACGAAAAATGAACCAGATCATCTCCAGACCTTGACGACCAAAAGTTATGGAATTCAAGTTGATTCGAATTACCGTTCTCGAATACCGCGCAAATAAATTTTACGTAGCGCTTGCGAAAACAGACGTAAGGCCGTATCTCCACAACGCTTTATCGGATTCAGACCAAATTTGGTACATGTCATCACAAGCATGACTTGAGGCTACATGCTGCGTTTCGGCACAGCGCCACCTACTGGTCCGGAGATATGAAGAATTTATGTTTTTGCTTATAACTTCTGAACGGTTTGTCCAAAAATCACAAAAGTGGTCTCGTTAGATTCAGGGCGTCGTGCTGAGTTGACTGATATCCAATTTTCCCATATCG
The DNA here is from genome assembly GCF_949152265.1 of Phoxinus phoxinus. Lineage (NCBI taxonomy): Eukaryota > Metazoa > Chordata > Actinopteri > Cypriniformes > Leuciscidae > Phoxinus > Phoxinus phoxinus. The sequence goes on along the minus strand of NC_136879.1, from coordinate 35,835,460 downwards.
GCCATTTTGGCTGTCGGCCATTTTGAATTATGTGCTAAAATGCTGTATTTTATGAACGCATGAACGTATCGTTACGAAACTCAGTATGGGTCATCAGTACAACGCCCTAAAGGTACTCAAAAATTTATGAGACACCACCACCTTTTGGTCAAAAGTTATAATGAAATTTCCAAAAATGCTAATAACTTTTGAATAAATTTGCCTATAGTAATGACACTGATCTCAATAGATTCCTTGGGTTATGCTGAAAACATAGATACCAATTTTGCCATAGTCAGCCAAACTTCCTGTCCGCCATCTTTATTTTCTTTTAAAACCTACTTTTTCGAACTCCTCCTAGACCGAAGGTCCGATTTTCACCAAAATCGGATCGTGTCATCTCCAGACCGTGCCGAGTAAAAGTTATGGATTTCGTGTCGATAGACGAAACCGTTTTCGTATACCGCAGTGGCAAAGTTGAGGCATGATGCCAAAATGACTATTCAGGCTTTATATCTGCAATGCCTTGACATATTGACACCAAACTTTGTAAGTGTCATTGTCACTTCACTCTGACCACATCACATCAGTTTCGTAACTGCGCCACCTATTGGTCGAAAGTGATAATCATATTTTTAGTTAATGTATGTGATTTTTCAACCATTTTGCCAAAATTCATCTTTAAATGTCTTCAATTGCTCCTTGCTGCAGTTGGTCTCTCACTTCCAGCCACTTTGGCATGTCTTGTCGTCTTGCTTGCGCTTGGCCCCGGTGATTGCTGCTTGCAGCTATATTTTGTTATCATTTTGCTTTTCACAATATTCTAATTTTGAATTTGGGGTTTTCATGCTGTAAGCCATAATTATCAAAATTATAACAAATAAAGGCTTGAAATATCTCACTTTGCCTGTAATGAGTCTATATAATATATTAGTTTCACCTTTTAAGTTGTATTACTAAAATAAATAAACTTTTGCATGATATTAGAATTTTTCGAGTTTCACCTGTATTTCTTTTAAAGCGTCACGAAACCCCTGTTTAGTCGTTCACACCTCAGAGCTGAAAAAGTCTCAATAAATGGGCGTGTAAAGCTGTGGAAAAGTGGAAGAGTAGAAGGTGGGAAAAGGGGAAAAAACAACCAATAAAACATAGACCTGCAACACACTCATTATACAGACACATGAATATTAAAATATGACCATGGAGGAAAAAAAAAAAGTTGAGGGGACCTTGATGCATTTTTTAAATATAACCCTGTAACAAACTCACAAGAACGAGGGAGAAACGCGGACACGTTGTTAAACTCAACTCAAACTCATAAACCGCTCTCATGCGCGCTTCTGCGTGTTGTTTGAATTCTCCGCTCTAATGCGATCTCATGTGTAATATAGCGCAGTGATTGGGTTAAAAGGGTTTATTCTCATAAATAAATGCAGAGAAGCGTTCAGAATCGCCTGACGTATAATCGTGCCGGCAGCCAATCACACACTCTGAAAGCACGATTCTACCTCACATCCCGTGACGTTGCTTCGACTGTGCTTTTCAACCCGGAAGAACGAAATTGCTCAGAAAAATGCCAACCAATGTTCTCTTATCGATAAAATCTACGAGTGCTTTTAGTGATGTTTAGCCTGTACATATCTGTTCACTTTTTTTTTTTTTTTTACGTGCTTTGGGATTTCATGACCCTAAAGACTAGAGGCTTGTGGAAGAACAAGCAGGCAATCACTCTTAAACATCAAGGAAAAGCACATTTATCATGCTGCACATTAAAGGAGAACTCGGGCGCAAAATGAACCTTTGGTCTAATTACACATTGTTACCTAGTCAACCGTTATCTGAGATTAGTTTTCATGATTATCGAATGTAAATAGTTTTATCTCTAAAAACAGTTTAGCCTATAACGCTAGTATAACGCTAGTATATTGGGCATAGAGTAATGACAAATAAAAATCGCTTGTTAATCCCACTAACAAGGCTCAAAATAGCTCCACACTAACACGGTAGCATAATGAGGGTCCCTACCTTCAAACCGAAGCATTGAGGACTTTGTCAGTGTCCAGACAGTTTAATAAGAAGATATTTTATACATAACGCCGATCCAAGTGCGCTGGACCATATGAGATTCTACACAGTTCAGCGCACTTGGATCGGCGTTCGTAGATCGACTGGTAGAGACTGTTTTTCAAAGATGGCTTCTGCCTGTATACGTGAAGTTGACTATGTATAAAATATCTTCTTATTAAACTGTCTGGACACTGTCAAAGTTCTCAATGCTTCGGTTTGAAGGTAGGGACCCTCATTATGCTGCCGTGTTAGTGTGGGGCTATTTTGAGCCTTGTTAGTTGCATTAACAAGCGATTTTTATTTGTCATTACTCAATGCCCAATATACTAGCGTTATACTAGCGTTATAGGCTAAACTGTTTTTAGAGATAAAACTATTTACATTCGATAATCATGAAAACAAATCTCAGATAACGGTTGACTAGGTAACAATGTGTAATTAGACCAAAGGTTCATTTTGCGCCGGAGTTCTCCTTTAAGGACCTTCATTAAAGTTAATCTCTAGACGTTTCAAAGTTAGAAACTTTTCCTACATATCTCATTTTGATTTCAGCTTCATGAAAGTGCATTTAAAGAGATTTCTAATTATGAATTCTGTGTAGCATAATCAATTTATTGCTCAGGAAATGTGCTGATTACTCCATTTAGATGCTCAATTGAACACAGAATGATTTTATATTTTATTTAGTGGGAGACGAAAAGGATCATTACAGTAGATAGTAGAGGCCAAAAAAACAAATGTCTGGAGGGGATATTTGTCTTTAATGACCCTACAAGTTCGTTTAAACCATCACAATACGTGGAAAATATTTTATATTGTTTTTATTGTTTGGCAAAAAAGGCAAACTACAGCTACAGGTTTTATTTTACTATGCCAAAAAAATGCATAGAAAACCAAAAAGCTCACAGGAAAAAGCATACATTGACTACAACATATATTTTGTTGGTTCTCTCTTGTTGTTCATAATGTCTTTGTATGACAGCCTGGCCAAAAATGATGTCTGCACAATTTGGCATATTTCATTGCGTTATCACAAATAAAACAATTGACTCCAAGCACAATTACGCAATATGCTTACAAAATCTTTAACACATTTTAAATAATGTTTAAATTAAGAGTGAAGATGCTAATTTTTCTAGCCCGGACATCACTTTTGGCCTCTACTAAACATAGACATTAAAATTAGCTTCAGTATGAGTTACCTCAACAAAGTTGTGAATAGCTTCCAGGTAAGCCAGGTTATTGTCCGTCACATCCACACAGATGCAGAAGTACAGGCCGGCGTACCGCCTGTAAATGATCTTGAAGTTTCTGAACTGAAGAGGAAAAAAATGTATAACAACTAAGGCCAATATCTTTTTTGACTAATGATTTGAAAATGTCCTGGCTAAAATCACGTGTGATTTTTTACAAATATTTTTTTTAACTGAATACTTTTTGATGCCCCTAAAAATGACGATTCCCTTGTGAGGAATTTCCTTGCTAAAGCAAAAAGGCAACTATATAAATGTAGAAAAAAAACTAGTAAGCATGATATTATAAAGACATGTTATTTGCTAAATCAAATAATTAGCTTTTATACTGTCATTTTACCAAATCCAACATTAAAGAAATATTAACTTGAAAATATTTACGTTTTTACCTGAAGAGAAACATTTTACTTAAAAATAATTTCATTCTTTTCACAATAAATATAGTCTCAAAGTCATTCTGAAAACCCCTGGATCAGATCACAGTTCCTTATGCAACATTACACTAATGGTCTAACTGTGATGGGCAGTAAGTAACCACAGCTAGTGTAAAAACGTTAAAAGTGAGTGTTGTACCTCTACAAAGTTGGTGTGTTTGGCATCACGAACTGTCACTACGGCATGAACCTCTTCAATCAGCTTCTGCTTCTCATCATCATCGAACTGCATGTACCACTTGGCCAGCCTGGTCTTCCCTGCTCGATTCTGGATGAGGATAAAGCGGATCTGCAGAAGAAGAACAGGAGAAAAGTTTAGACCTTATTCTCACAAATCATCCAATATCATTCAATAAAGCTGCAGTCAGAGTCATGAACCTGACATACATAATGCTTGTTATGTTTGTAGGTATAATGACAGTGCATTTAAGAATTGTAATAGCTTAATATGCATGAGCTGCCATTACAAACATATAATGCACATATCATTTATATGAGATAACATATAACGTTACTAGACTGGTTATACAGAGTTTGCATCAAAAAACTAGGCATGAGCATTTAGCAGTAGCTTCATTCATTCGGCGTAATTTCTATTCTGACCCGGATTACAGTAATGAAATGCTGGTTATTTTTGCCTCTTGTATATTATAGTCCATATATTATGCAGTCTATATAATATGATTTATGACCTTGGTCGTGTTGTTATAATCGGTATATACACTAGCATGTTAGCCGAGAAGAACAAACGCTCAAATTACTCAAAATAATGATTCGAACAAGCAAAAAATAGGCATCTGCACTTACCATTGTGATCTGTATTTATCGTTCACGGTGGCCTAAGTAATTTGAATCAATGTTTAATTGATTTAATTACGAAATAAAGCAGCCTCAGCCTGGGTTAGGTTCTGTAGCCGCCCGCTATCTTCATCGGACAGGATGCGAGCGGAGGGCCGTTGGCGCTAGGAATGATGGGTAATGTAGTTCTGTCTGTTGGCTGTAAACATACATCTACATCAAGAGAATGTGCTTTTTGTACTACAATTACAAGCGTACACCGGGGTTGAACTGTCAATGATAGCACATGACTTAAAGGTAAAAGTTAAACCATTATAGATGTTTGATAGGACTTTTGCTTTGGAGTTAGTTAGTTAGTTAGTTAGTTAGTTAGTTAGTTAGTTAGTTAGTTAGTTAGTTAGTTAGTTAGTTAGTTAGTTAGTTAGTTAGTTAGTTAGTTAGTTAGTTAGTAAATAGAGCCAATGGCGCATGTGAATAATAATAGCGTGAAATAATGTTAGACAGCTTTTATGAACATTAATTTGGGGGGTTCAAACTTTACAGAACCAGGAAAACCCAACATAAATGGCTCGACTTTTTCTTTTAAGAAAGTGTGTAGGCTACCTTATTCATGTAAACTACACACATTTTCACATTTTACGTAATATGATATAGATATAGGCCTATTATATCAAACATTTCTGTTTTTAATTTTTTTAATGCTATATATGTTTTTAAACATAAACATATACTTTCCCATATACCCTTGACCTTAGTCAAATATTCTAGAATACGTACTCACTATATATATACAAATGTTTGATAGAGATAATAGACTATAGAATAAGAATTGTTCATGAGAGATCAAATAAAAGGTTCCAGAAGAACATTCAAGAAGAAATCGTTCATCTAGACCAGACCATATTGATAGATTTAGTAAACATAGATAGATAGATAGATAGATAGATAGATAGATAGATAGATAGATAGATAGATAGATAGATAGATAGATAGATAGATAGATAGATAGATAGATAGATGGATAGATAGATAGATAGATAGATTCAAATATATTTAGTGTAGTGCAGTAAAAAAAAATATATATATATATATATATATATTCAAAACAACATATTTTTATGTATTTTTTCCCTGCATTTCTGTTTTCAAAAGAAATACGTTTAAATAAATATTTGGCTTTTAACATTTACTTTTTTTGTGAGTCTTACATGAAAAACAATAGCATCTGGAAAATGGCCCCATGCAGTGCGAGTTCAGACTGAACTCATTTTCTCATTACTCGTTTCTTGCTATATTTTCTGGATACATCGTTAAAAATGGATGATCATATCTGTGTTACATCTCCACACTTGTGTTCTGTGCTTCAGCTTGTTACGGATAGTACGTTTGTCTATTACAGAACATTGTCCAGAAGACTTGGACAGGGTCTCTGCACACATTCAGAGGGGGGTTGGGGCTCTGATTGTTCAGAGATTGCACAACTGTGAGAGCGAGGAATGCGGCGGCCCTTGGGACTTAGAAATATTTCAGCTGCAGTCTAGAGGTGGGAGCAGAGACCTTTCGCAGTTTCTTCACTTCACCAAAAACAGTTTGTTGTGAAAGGCTGCTGATTTTTTTTAACTAATGAACTGTGTCATGTTAAATATACCATTATGAATAACTGCAAATAACTGGATTTAGCTTCTGTTTCTGTCATTTTAGAACCACATTTAGTTTTGTATTTATAACAGAAAGCATGAGAGCTCTTTTTATTTAACTTTTACAAGTGACTCTCTCTGATTGTGATTGGACTCACATAATCAATAATATGAATAATGATGGTGAGATGGAAAGAACTGAAGAGAAACCTTTGAAGAGCTAAAGCTGAAGGCAATTACTTGGCTTGCATGTGGAACATATCTATATTTTTATCACCTTGACAATACATTTCTAAATTGGTTTTATTGGTTTTACTTAAAGGGAAAAATAACAAAAGGCTGCACAATATTTGAATAGGCCTAATTCAGAATAACTTTGGGCTACAAGGAGGATTATGGGAAATTATTGTTTATATGGACGAGCATTCATCAAAAATGCCAACGATGGTTGTTACACTTTTTATATTGCAGCAAATATTTCTTAGATTTATTGGGCCACCGTTGTGGTAAGTTTTCACAACTGGTCATGCAGCGTATTATTGGCTTTTCATTAAATTTTAAACAGTATTTCTATATACAGTGTAAAACACATGTGACAATCAGTGTTATTTCAGCATTATTTATGAAGTTTGTATGTGTTTTTGTTACTTTTATTAGATTTGTTCTCTTTTTTTTTTAAATATCTCTATTTAGGTTTAATTTATTTTCAGGTTTTAAGGTTTAGTTTAGTTCAGTTTTAGTTTTTATTTATTTATATAAATAAACTTATTTCAGTCAATTGCAGTGTTTTAACTAATTTCAGTTAGTTACCAAGCCAACATTTCTATTTTATTAATTTTTTTTGGGGGGGGGGTAGGCTATTTTCTGTTTTCTATTTATATTTAATTTTATTTCAGCGTTATTTCAATTATTATTATTTATTTTTTTTTAAGTTGTATTTGTAGTTCAAATCGACAATAATAATCTTGGTGACAACTTGCTTTAGTTTTAGGAAAAATACCCTTGTCCTAAACCTTTCAGTTAAAAATTACCATTATGGACAAATTATTGTAGCTATATATGTTCACTTGTTTACTCAACAGATATTACAAAAACATATTGGACATTTTTCACCTTTTTTATTTTTATTAACCAACATATAACCAAACAAACTACATATTTTTTTGTATTTGGACATTTGATTCAAAGTCTTATATTTGATGAGCCCTTTTGACAACTCTCACCGTACTCTTTGATAGGCTACATTTTATAGTTTTATCTACATTTTATACTTTTATTATTATAGTCTACATTTTCTTATATAGCGAGAAAATGTGTAACTGGCTATAATATTATTTGTTTAAAAAGAAAAAAGCAATAATAACACCATTCCAAATTGCGCTGGACAAGAGCACCCAGATTTGTGTTATAATGGTGTGTGTGAGCGCGCGCGTGCGCGTGTTCGGTAATTGTGTCCATGCGCGAGACTACAGAGGAGGGAGGAGAGACCGAGAACGGGAGAAGGGCCGCCATTATTGGGAAGCTGAAAAAACACATTAACACACACATTCACACACGCACCGTCACTGAATTTCGCCTTTATGCTGCGAGAAGTCCTTTTTTCCGCTGGAGACCTGCGCTGTTCCCCACAGACCGCGTGTTGACGACCGAAAGGTGTGATAAACATGGACAACTCGAGATGTTTTGGACACAACAAAGGAAATTATAAGTGCTCAAAAACAACGTGGTGAACCCAAGGGAAGAGACAACGATACAAAGCTGTTTTTCCCTCTCTCTAACTCTCTCTCTCTCCTTCAACGCCCCCATCCTTTCCAACAGTGATCTGATGTTTCAGTGTGTTTTTTCCTCGGTGCTTTTTCTTGTCTTTTGTGCTGCGTTTGGGAAGAGAAACGCAAATCAGATTGTTGAAAACTTTCAGAATACGATCAGTCATTGAACGAAGAGATTGTGCTGCGATCGGACAGCTGAAGAAGGGAAACGCCGATGTTTATGGGACTACTGCTGGACTATTTTTATTGTTATTCCTCATCTTGATGAATTTCTGAGCCGGTTGCTGCTGCAGATAAAGGAGTGAAAGAGAAGAGAGAGGGAGGCATGCTGTGGTATGTATATGCGCAGTCCTTTTCTTTTCCTTCTTCTAGATTTCCTAATTCCAAGGGATCCTGTAAGCAAACTGGTTTGTGGCTATAAAAACTCTACTCTATTGGGCTATTTTAATGTGTATGGGAAACTATAGGGCTGTATGTAGATTTTTTTTAAAAACTAAAACGGTGATATTGTGTGATCGATCCGGAGTTTGTTACATCTTTTCATTTGAACATGTTCTCATATCAGTGATCAGATACCAGTTTTACAGCTGTCAAGACAGTATATGGCGTATGTCTTTATATGTTTTACATATTTTAAAATAATGTCTGGTACATTTAAGATCCACGTTGGGTTATGATAAAGCCAACAATATCATAATCGTTGCTGGGTTTTATGTAAATCCAGATGGAAATGGGTGAAAGACTGTCTGAATGATTTTTGGCTTTCAGATCTGATATACTCAACAATATTCTGATTTCATGATAACAGAGTTTGGTCATATTCTAATTATGTAATAATCATATAAACATTAGCATTAATATGTATTAAGTAAAAAATAAATAAAAATTCGGTCACAAAACGCATATCCAGAATATCCAACGTACGTTTATAAATTATTTAATTCCTCACATGCCCACAAAAATATAATTTCAGTTGATGTCAGATACAGATATTTTAAACCTTTTTACAATTAAACCAGTCTGATTTATATTTGGCAACAATAGGCTACATTTTGATTTTGTTACGTTTTGTTGTTGTTAAGGAAGTAGAATTAATGAGTAGAATACAACGGAATAGGAAATGGAATGTCCCGTATTTTTATTAAAGAATTTACATGATTGCATTATACGAACCCATTTCAGAAAAGTGCTTAATTAAAATATTCACTTTAAAAAAAAAAATTGTTTACATAAGGCAGTATAGTTGTGTAGGCTAGGCTATAGATGTTCTCATTTTAACGTTTTCATATTTTTTTGCAAGTGCTGGTTCTAAATTATATTTTGTGACATATACTGTTTGTTTAGGAATATTTAAGTTCGGTTGAATAAGCCTCTAGTTGGTGATGTTCCAAAAACAGCTGGTATTGACCAGGCTGGGGAACTGGTAGAGGTCCGACCCTGACCTATTGCACGGTAGTTCAGTCTGACTATACATACTGAAGTTTACATAACAGTGTGCATCTGTTATTTTCATTTATCTTTTATATCTGCTGAAGTTACAGCAAATTGAGTGAGATATAACCCTGTCAGACCCCTGGGGTTTCAGACCCCAGATGTTTGTGTTTTGTCATAGGAACGAGCAAATTCCAAATTGTTTGGCATAAATCGGTCAAAATCTATTGCTTTTAGATTATTATAACGGAACCAGTCATAATTAACATTTAAAGTATTTATTTGAGTGATTTTGAGTTAATATTGTCTAAAATAATGCTGCCATTCAAATTGAATAACATAGGCCTTCACTTCTTTTAATCAGTTACGTTGTAACCGTTATTGACAAATGCAGATTTCATAATTGCAATTTTTAAAATAAATTGGCCTGGCTGATATACTGAACTGTAAGTACTCATGATTAACTGATTTTAAGATTGCTCTTTATCTAACTTGAGTAAATTCCCCCGCCTAGACTTTATCTGGCACAGTCCACACATTATTTGAAATATTCCAGATTGGTGTTTGTGTGCGTGATGATGGTGTATATTTGTTCTTCTGCTCAACTGTCACATGTGTAATAGATGAATCTGTGACTCATAGCTGGAAACCCTTTAGTGATGTGTTGCCTTCTTGCATTCAGGGGCATCATTTTTAAGCCCCCTTGACAATGTAATATCAGTTGAATCGGATTGTTATTTCTTCAGGGAAGACGTGATGTAGCACGGAAGATGCACATGAAGAATATCAGCGAGTGTGCGCAAGTCAGACGGTGAGGAATTTGTCGACGATGCTTGATTGAGTAAAAATGTGTCGGTGTTCCTCAGATAAAGTCATGCAGATGAAAGTTCATCAAATCAGGAATGAACGATAAGGGTTGGAATGTCTGTTCAGTTAAACTCTGGGGCCGTGTCCCATCGGAGCATTAGCAGAAAGGCTTGTTTCACGTATTGTTCTGCACTTTAACAAGATATTTAAAGGGACAGTTCACTCTAAACTTAAAAATCTGTCGTCATTTACTCGCGCTCGTGATGTCATTCCAAACCTGTATGACTTGCTTTCTTCTTTGGAACTAAAATATTTTCCCATTCAGAAAAGTTCTCAAGTGCTCTTTTCGCCCAGTCTGAGTTGTAGGTTGTAAATTGTTTTTTCTTTGACACTGGTGGCTCATCCGATTTTGTTGTGTTGTCCGTCTCTCCCCCCATTTCACACAATAGATGTAAATAGAAAGTTTTAAAAAAGCTAGCTAGCAACTGAACTCACGCTGTTTCATCCTGGATGTGTGTTGATGCGCGCGACCGACCGACAGCACAGGCAGTTGCTAGGCGATAAGTTGAGCTTCCAATCAAATAAAAGTAAACGCCTGGCATTGGCCAATCCACAGTTTTACCCGTTTTTACCCGTTTACGGACACAGGATTGGACGTACACAACCATGAAGAAAACACAGTAACAGTAGACGGAAACGGTTTAATTTGAAACCAGGAAATTCTAGAAGTACATTTTCACAAAAAAACGGGACAATTCGTGTCCCGGGAAAGAATATACATTTGCCGGGACTGTCGCTCAAAAAAGAGTACAATCCCTGGAAAACCGGGACGGGTGGCAACGCTAATATCTGCTATAACCGCACTATGCAAGTTTGCCAGATCGGGTCGGGTTTCTGTAGTTCGAATGAGACATAATAAAACTACAAATTTGACTTGCTTTACGTCAAGCGTTACAATAGTCATTATTTAGTTTTTCTTAATTTCTGATGTCACAATACATCATACTTTCATGAAATCATGCAACATACTCGACCTTGTCTGAGGACATCGTTCATTCCAAAGACACGGATAAACAGCGAGTGTGCGTGCGACAGTAGCTGCGGTAGGCTAAATTATTTACGACAGCGGTAATGGACAATTCTGCTTCCAACCTGTAGGGCGACCGAAGTGGAAAAGTTATTTAGTGTTACTTTAAAAGTGAGTAAATGACGGAATAGGCCTATTTATTTTTGGGTGACACATCTCTTTAAAGGAGAACTCTGGTCAATTTTAACATTGAGCTCAATTTTTAGTAAATTTGGAATGCTGTCAATACAGAGAACAACGACAAAAATCGGTGTTGCCTACACAGTGTTATCCTCTTTTTAAAATGTGCACCCTATTGACTTGAATGGGGCAAATTTTAAACCTGCTTTTATTTCTCTTATCATCCTTGATGTGTCATAACAAGTGCCCAGCCATGTTGAGTGATTCCTTCAGAGTGAACACGGTGAATCTGACTGCAGTAGATGTGAAAGATATTCATAAACATGTTATATCAGCCAGCGCACATACCTGTATTTAGTTCCTGTTTTCGGTCGAAGTCCAAAGTAGTCGATTGTCGAGTTCACGCGCGTGATCATTGGTAACTAAACCTATGCGCGTGAACTCGACTACTTATGTATTGACAGCACTCCAAATTTACTAAAAATTGAGCTCAATGTTAAAATTGACCGGAGTTCTCCTTTAAGAACCAGATTTATTAAACAGGGCAAATTTAAGCGTGCGAGCGCAATTCCAAAAAAGCACAGATGGCAGTGTAAAGTTCTGCACGTTATCTAGTGACACATTTCCATATTGACCAACACAATCTCTACCAAGAGCAGCGCAAATTAGCGTCTGGTTTAAGACCTGATTTGCGCAAAATTGCGTAAATTGACTAGTGCAAACCTTAGTAAATCACCTTGCATGATTCATTTAAAAACTCTCCTCGCATAAATTTTGCGTCTGAAATGGAAACTCCTACAAATGCATATGTCCACGCCTTTTCAGCGCTAATTTTTAACCCCGTTGTTTTTAGTAAATCCTGACAGTAGTTTTTTTTTGAACACCAATAGAGGGTTTGCACTGGAGCAAGCTGTTAGTAGTAAATCTGTCTCTAAGAGGTTTGTGCCAAATGATTTGTACAAATAGTAAGTGAACGAGACATTCTGATCATTTGCCTGATCATTCTGATCTGACCACTGGCTTGCCTTGTCCTAGCAACAGTTGTACTGTAAACGCTTAAAGCTCATTCCTCTTATACTGCCTTCCTGTTACAAAGTCTGGACTTTAGAGACTCTAAATTGTTCAAGTGAGTGAAACATGCGTTCCTTCCTGTGATCCTTCATTTCTGAACGCAGACCCTGCGACCCCTCCGAGCCCCTCAGCTGAAATGTGAAGAATGCAGGAGGATTCAATGTAATCAAACTCTTTTGGCTTCGAGCACAACTGCCATGTTTCTCCTCTGTAGCATGTGCTCTGAGTGAAGGTTAAGAGTTGAGGTTGTGGAGTGTTTTTAAAGGGGTAGATCTCCCAAAAATGACTCATCCCATCCGTCATAATTTTCTCACCCTCATGCCTCATCCAAAACCTGTATGACTACATGCTTTCATTTTATGGTAAAGAGCAGCTTGGACATTCTGCTAGATAGCTGCTTTTAAGCACCAAACGAGACTTTGAAACAACATGAGGGTGTGTAAAATGAGTTTTCAATGTGACTGCTTTGGAATTCAGTGCAGAAAAACTGTGATTTGTTGTCATGTCTTGTCTCCGTAATGTTGAACAGGTAGACAGAACTCGGAGAGATGCTGTGATTTGCAATCTGTTGTAGGAGCGGCTTTGCTTTCCCCAGAATTCACAAACATTTTGAGCCGACCGATGGAAACGCTAGATAAACGTCATGGGCTTATGAGAGTTTAATCTCTCATTCCTCAGCCCTGTTCACGTTATCTCGCATATATATTTCAGCAGATGTGATCCAGTCACCATGTATGCAGTCCAGTTCTGAGGCCATACACCTAATGTGCTATTTTGGCCTTTATACGCATGATATTTAGACATGTGTAGTTGACATTAGTATTAATAGGGACATTTGCTGGACAAGCACACCTCTAAATGCTTTCCACCTTTGCTAATATAAGTGTGATTTGCACGAACAGAGGCGCCTGTGATCCATCTAAGCCCTTTCGCTGTGCCTTCAGCGCTAGCCACTGTTCATCTGCCAAGTGTCTGGCCCGTAAGACCCGTCCACTTGCCAAACGTTGCAGAAAGGGTGATTGGTAATTTAATCCTTCTCATTTCTTTTTCCAGTTCCATTTTCTCCTTGAATTCAGCATGTCATGACTGAATAATTAGTTGTGCTTGCTAAGGCAAGCATCACTATCAGTATTGCTCATACTTAGGGTTGGGATTTAAACAAACCTCTAGTCTTAGCAACCACCCTGAAACCGTGTTGGGTGTATAGCGTTGCTACAAATAGCGAAGCTACATTTCTCGGTAGTTGCATCATTAGTTTTGAAAGGATGCAGGTTTTTAGTAAAAAACCCTATTTTAATAATTAAGTAGTGCGATAGCTTTGTCAAACTCATTTTCTCCAACAGTTTTTCCAAAATCAAGCTGTTTATAATTAGAACAAAATAGTGTGATTCGAGCATGAATAATCTTTTTGGGTTCTTTCAGTTAGTTCTTTTCAACAAATCAAATGATTTTACATTTATGAACAACGTAAAGTAGTTTAAATGTGCCCTGTGGCTTTTTCTTTGTTTGTAGCCAGCTACTTTAAAAGTTAAACTTTTAGCTTAGCTTAGCTAATTTTCTAGTCCAACGCTGCCCAAAACATCCCAATAACTGCATAGCAACATGCTAACAATGTTTCTGAAGGCCTGTGTAATCGAATAGCTACACCTTGGTAATAGTGATGCACCAAAATAACTTTAATAACAAAAATGTTTTATTTATCTAAAAACTAAAAAGAACATTTTGGTAATTAAATTTAAATCATTGGGTGATTGAATACAGTATGATGTTCAGGTTGTTGTTGTTGTTGTCAGGCCGTGTACATTTCTTTAACAATGCAAAAATGTTCTGTATAGCTACAATTATTTTTGGTCGCGGTGAAGTGCGTCCACACAGCTGACATTTATACTGGTTGTACCTTATCAATTTTGTGTTTAGACACTGGCACAGTCAAGTCGGTCAAACTATTTAGGTCGAAAAAAAAAATGACATTTTCTTTGCTTTTTTGGCAAAATATTCTTGCTTACATTTACTACATGAGAGCCTAATGCAACACCCTAGCATGGCGGTGTTAAGTTTTGCACGGTCAAGTGCCGCTTTGTAATGTAAAGATGTAGTCATAATACCGTTTATGTCCTTGTGTTACTTATAATTCTTAAATTGTTTATCGTAACCGGTATTCAGATCAGTCATCTGCTGTCTTACAGAGGAATCTGAGCTTTATTTAGTCTGCAGAGTCTTTGTGTTTGTATGGAAAAAACAAGCGGATGGCTTAAATGTGGTCGCTACAAGCATTGACTAACTGTGGCACTTGTGACACAGTCTTAGCTTCCACAGTATTATGTTTCCCAGAATGACTTAAAAGTCATATTAACGCAGACAGTCGTTGTTTTGAGGCGATTTGCAGGGCTCGGCAAGAATGAAATGCTTTTTTGAGTAGTTCTTTGTTTGATGTGGGGGGAAAAGTGAGCATGAATTGAGTTGAGAATTGGGTTGTGTTTGATAAAGTAAAGAGCTAATTATAGCTGGTTTAGCATGCATTCTCTAGATTACACCACTTCTGCTCTGAATTGCTGCCTTGTTTGAGGCTGGATTACAAGGAAAGGAAACTGGCATTTTCTAATGAGTATCTGAATTTTCATGAGGAAATCTGCTCCTAACACTCCCCCCCTTTGTTATTTTTCACAACATGAGGCATTTGATAGTGGGCAAAAACTAGGGAGTTTTCTTACCCAGAAAACCCCAGTCGAGTCTAGATGTGCTGGAATTGATTAGAAAATGACTGGCATTGGAAGCCCCATTTGGGAAATGATCACATTCTCGTGGGTTTTGAGGGGGTTGGGACCCTCGCTTCTACAATGGGCAACTATCTATTGTCAGAGAGTTTTGAATCGCCCGCTATAACACTTTGCAACAATGGCCTGTCGCGTTGTTTGAAAGAATAGTGTCCATGGCGATGAAGTTCCTGAATGTTTTTTTGGCATGACCTTTGTAGGACTTAACACTATGGATTGGTTCAAATATTTACTTGCCAGGCCAAACTTTTTACTGCCCCCACCACTAAAAAGTAATAAATAAATAAACTAAAATAGATTTTGTTGTTTTTCCACCCATGCAACTTTGTATTATAATTAATAAGGTTATGAAAACACAATTTTAGATACCAGTGAAATGTCAGTTCATAGTACCACTACACACCAAACACTACTTGCCTAACTAATATAAAGTTTCAAACATTATTAAAGACAAGTAAACAGTCAGAACAAATGAGAACAAATAGCCTAGTTAAATTACAAGCAAGCGCTGATAAATACAATAGAACAAAGACTTTGTTTTTCAGATCTAATTGTAGTATTCGGGTACTGAATTTTAATAAAGTAATTAAATATAAAATAACACAGCACACAGTCATATAAATTAATCATAATCATAACTCATTAAGTCAAGAGCAGTGAGATTGTCTTTTGTTTGATTATCATTAATGACAGTCATCGGCAGGTTTATTAGGCTGCTGTCACTTTAAGAGCAAATGCGCAGATCTAATACACTGACACGCATGCGTTTTCTTAACGGTTTACATAACCGACTTTTCATGAGGGTATATAAGTAACATAATTTTGTCTGTATTTGTCCATTTGTGTGTAAGAAGATGTAAAAGAGAACTCAATATGGTACTGACGCTCTGAGATATGGCTTTCTGTGTGTGCGAAAAGAAACCCGTGTCAGACTGCGCACAAGTACGAATCTCTTTTGCGTCTTCTTCGTGCACTTGAATGGTTTAAAATGACTTGAATTTTTAAATTTGTAAGACTTAAAAACAAGTGCAAATGATACACTTTCATGGCGACACAGCAATTGCCCGATCGTGATGGGGACAATACCGCAAACTGTCCTGAGCGTCTTTCACGCAGACCCCGGGTCGTCGAACGGTCGTTATTGTTTTGCTATCAGGATTTCTGTTTTATTTCCTCACGTAGGCATCGAGAGTGTTCTGCAAATGTACAGAAGCTCTCAGGAAATTGTCTAGTAGCATTATACATTCATAAAGGAGCCTCCGAGTCCCAACCCTTTCCCCGGTGCCTGTTCCCAGAAACTGCATTGGCTCGCGCAGATCAGCATTGTACATTCTGTCAATAATCGGTCTCTCTGCGGTCTCCAGCCACTCCTGTGGCCTTGAGTGCAGCTCTCAGTGACTCAGCGTTTTACCTACAGATGAGAGCATCTGGGAAACGAGAGAGATGAACAGAAACCGAGCAAAGAAGGCCCACAGGAAGAACTTTCTGTAACATTCAGGAATTTCACCTCCCACAGACATGGCAGACTCCCGCCAAAACTGAAGTTATTTCTCCTTGCGTCTGTATTTCTGGGCTTTTTGGGTATGTGAGCGTTTTGGTAGGTTTTTTTTCACACCAAGGCAGAGAAATACGAGTGGATCGCCGCCACGGCCTCCTCCCACTCGCCTCAGTTTTTGCTTTGACATGTTTTAGTGTCTCTAGTGTTTGCTGTTGGTATTATTGGGAAGAAAACAGCTCGGCATATGATTTCCAAAAGAAGACCTCTCCTTTAGTCTCCCTCCATTGTTTGATCATTTTTCAGCCTCCGTTTCCTCTGGAGTTGCCCTTGCAGTTTTTGTCGCTACATTGCGATTGTTGGGATTCCCCGCTTTCCTTCAACGGTGCTTCGTTTCCTGCAGGATGTCCACCAGAGATGCCCATGGTAGGGGGTAATTGAAAAAACAAGGAGAGGGCTAGTAGACTGCCGTATGAAAGGGCTTAGCTGGATGTCAGGCCTCTCTGTGGGGGATGAACATTATTACATACCACCATTCCTTCGGCTACAATTTGCTACCGGTCAACGGATCATCAAAATTAAAAACGTGTGCTTCATTTGGCCACCGTTTCATGGGTCAGCGACGTGATGTTTGTCAGATCTATTCATTTATTCAAAAATTTATTAAAAATACAATTCACACATACAATAACTTAATATGCAGGATTTAAATAGACTTATGATGACCATGTCGTAGTTATTAATAGCCTATATTATATATATTTTAAGTCATTGTGGTACAACTGATTAAGATATTTTTAAGATTTAACGATGTCAACAAAAGAATATAATCTTGATGAACACCTTTACCAAAGTACCAAAAGTAGTTTGGCGTAATCTTTTAAAAATCATTTAAGGATACTCATTTACTCGATACTCATTTAATAAAAAATACTTGACCATCAAAGTCATATGGTCCAACCAACATGTAGAAGAAATATAGAATATAAAAGAAAATAGTAAAAAATACTACTTGCCTCAAAACATATTTAAAGTATACACAAAGTTCATGTTCAACAGTCCAGGGTCAGTTTTATTATGGAAAAAAAAACTTTTTTCAGCACAAATGTATTAAATTGCTCAAAAGTGACAGTAAAGACATTTATTGGAGTAATGATGCTGAAAATTCAGATTTGCGTCACAAGAATAAAATGACATTTCAAAATAGTCCAATAAAAAACTGCTATTTTACAGTATTTACTGTACAGTAATAAATGCAGCCTTGGTGAGAAAAATATATATCTTTCATAAACAAAAAATCTTACTAACCCTAAACTTTTGTACAATACTGTACACACACACACACACACACACACACACACACACACACACACACACACACACACACACACACACACATGGAGCACATTTACATGTATTCCAGGTGTAAGGAAAATGTTATTGCATTCTTCCCAAAACAACCATCATTAATAGTAAGATTACATTTATAAGAAAACTGGATTTTTAAACAGATTTTTCCTCTAGTACTTCATCGATCCTCATGAATGTGTGCTTGTAGTGCTCCAAACAGCACAGCAGGTGCTCTCAAGTGAACCTCGCCTGATTATGACTTCATCAGATAAAAAGAAATGACATTACATTTACCGTTTGGAAACTCTTTTATATCTTCAATTATGACTTGCGTTTCCACCTGCCAGGCAGAAATGGAGGGAGAGAGTCGTTGCAGTGTAAGGTATAATTAGATATAGCAGGTTTAATCACTGGAAGATGAGCAGTCATGAGAGAAGGGGGTTTAAAAATGCCCAAATGTGTGAACGAGTGAAGGCATGATGCTATCATGAGTTCTTGCGCTGGCCATCTAATCTCACTCCCCTCTTCCCACCTCTTTACGTCTGTGCTTAAACATCGGCAGGCGCCCAGGGTGCCGGAAGGCCAGCACCTTGTCAGAAGCTGTTAGATGAGGCTGTCTGCTCGCAGAAACTTCGTTACCACTGCAGTGGCCTTTAACACTGCCCAGCGCTTACTGAGCGAATTCAGTCACCACAAGGGTGGAGTGAAGCAATTGGCCGTCTTGAAATGACCTCGGAGGCAGACACTGTTTGAATGGAATTAGGGCTGGAAAAAGAAATGGCAGACACAACTGTTGCACACGCAAGTTACAAGTAACAACACTGGTGTCGGATTGTAAATAGTCAGCCCTTCAAAAACGGACATATTTATCATATCTTTTTACTGCGTAGAACTATTATATTCCTCACAAATCAATAAAGACCTATGGAAATTGAAATGAATTGGTTTATTAGTTACAATACTGGCTTCAGCTATGGTGCAATAAAGGAATAGTTCACCCAAAAACAACATGTCTCTCTCACTATGTACTTCTCATGCCATTTCAAATCCGAAATGCTATTTTTTTTCAGTGTAACTTTAATATATAACTTTATATATATATACAGATACAGGTGAAACTTAGAAAAAAATGGAATATTGTGAAAAAATTCATTTATTTCAGTAATTCAACTTAAAAGGTGAAACTAATATATTATATAGCCTAGACTCATTACCGGTACATGCAAAGTGAGATATTTCAAGCCTTTATTTGTTATCAATTTGCTTTTCACAATATTCTAATTTTGAATTTGGGGTTTTCATGCTGTAAGCCATAATTATCAAAATTATAACAAATAAAGGCTTGAAATATCTCACTTTGCATGTAATGAGTCTATATAATATATTAGTTTCACCTTTAAGTTGAATTACTGAAATAAATGAACTTTTGCACCATATTAAAATTTTTAAAGTTTCACCTGTATGTATGTGTGTGTACATATATATATATTAGCATCACTAGTCAAATGGTATGACGACAGTGTGGCAAAGAGTTTCTAACAATGGACATTCCTGTTTGAGGCGTGTCTTGCTGCGTAATGACAAACACATCTCCTTACCTCATGCGATAAGAGAACCATCTGGGACCTTATTTTATCTGGCCAGCTCTCTCCTTATCTGGCAACAGTGCCGGCCGCTCGTCATGAGTAAGTGCTGCGATGCTTAAAGGTGCTGGGCCTGGTGTTATCGAGCGCCCCTGCAACGGCTTGTCATCTTGGTCACACTTAGCTAATGATGCCGTGCTATCGCCGGCAAGCGGGAAAGGAGCTATAAAACAAGCAGCGTCATGGCTGGGAAGATGGATGAGATTCATATGAGACAGCGAGTCAAGTGCTTCTCAGGCTGGCGGAAAAGGGCCTTCACTTTATTTCAGCTCTTCCGTATGGCTTCTCACAAGAGGAAAGAGATTTGTGTTTATTTAGTTCTACTTCCAGTTGCTAAATGGTAATCTGTGCAATCTGGCTAGAATTGGAAACCCTCCAGAGCTGTCGTATTATTACACCAGCATAGTTTTTCGAAATGTTAGATGCTTTTTGTACAGCAAAGGGTTGATTTGTTGCCTCTTTGGGGATCCGTCCCTGATACTTATATCTCTTGCGCCACGTATAGCATTTAAAAAACGATCGTAGTCGGCCTCGGTGTCAAGCAGATGCTTGTCAGGATCCAAGGCGACGCACAGGAACGTCACGACCTTTGCTTCAGGGACTACTAGAGCTCGAAGAACAATTACTTCAAATGTCAGGAGCACTCTCAACCTCACTCCCACTGTAATAATAGTTATTAACTTTAAGACATGTGACGAGAGAGTTATTGCACCTTTTGTAAATCTATATGTAACTTGAATCAATTTTTAGGGCCTTGTTTTATGTTGGCTTGTAGGGATTGATCTTTATCTTGAGAATCGACTGAAGTGCGAGCAAAATTAAAAACGGTTCAGGGGGGAAATGAGTGTCTATAAACCAAATAATTGCCCTAAGGCAAGAACCTGTTTTAGTGAAATCCAATATGAGGGTTAATGATGTGACATCCTGATCTTATGTTTATTTGAAATATACATTGATTTGAATACACATTTTCAATGATTACTACTTGTAATTTAACATTTATTTTTGGAGGGGCATAAGCTAATAACGTTCCGGATTAAACAAATGTCCTGATATTATGGAAAAAAACAACCTAAAAATAGGAACAAAGGTATAATAGGAAATTATACCATAAAAAAAAACATGTAGGGTGTATGTCAATAAGTCTCTTAAAATATCACATAATTTGGTCTTTTTATGGCAAGGCAAGGTTTATTCAGGTTTTAAAACGTCATGTGGTGCAACTCCCTAGAAGCATAATGATATTTATGAATGAATATTTGATGTTATTTGAAAAAAATCTGAAAATAATGATACACTTGTTTTCAAAGGGTAAGTAAAATGTTATTACTTTTATTTAGCTTTAATTTATATTTATTTCAGTTTTAGTATAGTCATTTGTTTTATTTCTTATTTGCCAAGCCAGTTAGTTATTTTATTTCATGATCTATTTTTATTTCTGCTTTATTTCACAATTAATTAAAACTATATTTAATGGTTTTAGTTGTAGTTTTTTTTAAAACTGGCGGTTACACCACATGGCGTAATAGTAATTTCATTTAATTGAAACTGATGTATGAATATATATATATTTTTTCATATGAATCCAACATGAATGCCTGTGTTGTAAGTTAGATTTCTAATCATTGACACGGTAATCTTTGACACTCATTGACCCTAGAACTCAAAATATGGTCAAGGTTTGTGGAGCAACATACTAGTTTGGTTATATGCTGTTGTCAAGAGGCGCTATCTAAAAACGAAGAATGATAGTATGTGGTTTTGATGGAACACCATGCTGAATTTCAGGGAAATGCAGGTATACATGTCAGGTTAAAGCGCATTAGCGGAGGAATGCTGTTGGTCCGGTACTGCCCTGCTCTTGTTTTTCTACGCTGCATGTTTGATATGAGAACTGAAATACGAGGGCACTGCAGAAGAGGGACGCCTGCTTTTTTTGTTGACATAACCGATCCAGATCGGATGAGTCACGATATGAACACTCTGAGACATGTTGTCAACATGCATTTCTCCTCATTACGTTTGTAACTAGCCTCCGTGTAAGCCAAATAAACGAGGAAGTTTCAGAGAGAGCGCAAAAACACACTGTAATCTCGCATTTCCTGCAGTGTCCCATGGAGCAGGCTTTGTGCAAATCTACCCAAGTAAATCCAAGACCCCTGTCTCTCTCTCTCTCCATAGGGTCAGGGGTGAGAGGAACCCTATCTGGCCCTCAGTGAGTGAGGGGTCCTTGGGAGAATTGAGTCTGCGTTGGGTTATTTGCAGTCCAGGAGGAAACTGGCCCTGGTGTTGTGTTTTTGTTTGTTGTTTTAAAAAAAAAAAAAGAGAAAAAGACAGACGCAGGATCTCTGCAGTTTTGCTTTGAGATCCTGTCTGGGCCCTGGGGGAGCGTATAGGGCTTTTGTTTGTTAATCATTCCCTTTGGTGTGGGCAAAGCTTGCAAAAATGTACCTTTGGCTTTGCTGCGATGCCTTGACCTTTGGAATGTCGACTGTAGCCGTCGTGCCAGTTCTGGAAATCACCGCCCTCTGATGTCATGGCTCTGTTCCTCTGGCTGTGCAGCTGCTCTACACCCCACTTTGACAATTATTAGTGGTGTTTGCGAAGGCAAGCATCACTGTTTCTATTACCCATATGTTTTCAGAACGCCAAGTGATAAAGTCCCCATGAAATCAAAATGTAAGTTTTTTTTTTGGTGTTTAGTATGATTATGTTAGCCTTACTGTTATCTATAAGCTAGTGAGCTCCACAACAATGACAAAATTCGCATTTAGGAGATATAAGCATTCAAAACTTAGTCTCGCTTCTGCCAATTTGGATCAATGATTCATGAGCTTCTCATCAGATTTTCTGTCCAATCAAATGCTCTCTAGAATCTGAAGCGTCCCGCCCCCTACATTATAAATAGATGCTGAAGCTGCGGCTAAAATCTGTCACTTATTCACACATGTACTATTTTTTTTTTATGTGATGAATGGCACATAGTGCACTATATAGGGGATAGGGAATGATTTAGACAGTGTAAATATGCTTTCCATTGGGGCGAATGAAGGTTTCACGTTAATGTCACGCAAACCGCCGTAGCGAGACACGATAGCACAGAGCGGATCATATGCGTGAGTCGGCTGAATTTTGCACAGAATGCTGTATTTTAAAGCAATATTGTGGAGATTGGGAGGAGAAAGGGGCATTAGAAACAGCACTGGCAAGTTGAGGAAATAACATTGATGCCATGCATCAACATATTTTAAAAATAAATTCAAATTAAATAACTCTACAAAAGGATAACAGAATCTGCTAGTTATAATAGCTACTTTGTGATTGAGCTGTTTGATCATTTATACTGAATCACTAACTTATTGAGAGTCTGATTAAACTGACTTTTTCTTATTTATCTCTACTTATTTAGATATTCTTCCATCCAATCAAAAGCCAAGAATAGAACAAAATAAATAGACCTTTTTTTTTCAATAATCCATTTACTCAGATGTACATCAACAACATATGGATCTGTTGTACTTGTTACATCGCGACTTTAATCATTAAAAACCTGAAAAACGACATAATTTAAAAACTAGCAGAGCTAACATCTTGCTATTTATTAATGTAATAAACTACTAGCTTCATATTTTGCAGCTATCGCCTAACACTACCAGCTAGCAATTTAGCAACACGCTAGCGATCACATAACACTGTAGCATCATTGCACTGAGCTGCGTGTTCAAGCGCCACTCATATTTACTTCAGAAAATGTCAAAATCTAGTTTCACTTATTGGAGAATATATCCAAAGCCCTGGTTTCTGGACGTTTTTTTTTTTTTAGAAACGACATGTCCAGATCTGTTTGTCAATGAGCGACTCTCTGCCTCAGGAAGAATTTGACATTGACTGGGAGAGAGAAAAAAAGAAAAAAAGAGAGAGGTAATCTCATGTATGCAGCGAGACAGAAATCCTGCACGCAGAGAGGATTGTGGAGACAGTTTTGACGGGCATTATGGGTACTTGACTACCTGCAGGGTGGAACAAGGAAACCAAACAAAGCAACGAACGTAAACGGGATCAAAAGAGGAAGAGGTGCGAGCGCAAGCGATTACAAACAGCAGATCTTCGGATCACACAGTCAACAGTCTGGTGCTTTCCTGGAGGGAAACGCGAGAATAATGGTGTTCAGTTTAATCTCATCGGTTTTTCTTTTTTTCTTTTTGGCTCGAGTTTGAATAGAAGAGGTAGCCTAGAGTCAGCGCAGAGAGCCGGCCTGCGATTGGCCGTGTGAAAGCCGGGCACTGTCTGACTCGTCTAATCTCGCACAGATCTGGACTGATGGGCTTCAGGAGAATCGGTTTGGTAAATTACTGTTGCAGGGTAGGATAAATCCCCTCTTATCTGATGTTCTCTCTCTCCTTCTGTTTGGCTCTCGTGTCGTCAGTGCTGTGTTTTGCAGATGTGCTGCTTTTTTTGAGCAGGTTGACTAAAGGCCTGGCGGAGTGTGCGGTCTATGACGTTCTTGCTTGGCACTGCGAGCTGTGTCTTCATTGGCATTGGGCGAGGTTGATTGATGAACTGTGCTCAGCGTCCATCCAGTGATCTGACAAATTGGCATAAGCCCTGATGCATGAATGTGCAAATTATTACAGATCCTGTTTGCTTTCTGTTCTCCCCTCCCTTCCTCAATCTATTCCTACTCGTCCATCATCACAAACACTTGTTTGCTCAGTATCTGGTGTCTTGTGATTTGTTGAGGGGAGTCAATGAAATTAAGCTAATTTTTTTTTTGTCCCATCTAATTTATTCAAAAATACATAATGCGTTCAGTACAGAGTTGTTCACAAACCTCTCCAAGTGATTCACTCTGTGAGTGAGCTGTTTGAATCAAACAGGTTATCTCTGAATCATCTGTCTGAACCATTCAGTCATGGTTTTCATTTCTGAATGAAAACAGTAAAAATGTCAGGGCGGTGTTAGTTTTAGCCTTAGGTGTGCTCTCCGAACGTTGGATGAACGTCTGATGCACACAAAATGGGAGACACTGCGAGATTTTCTAAGGCGTGATCTTATTAGTTGAATTATACAGGGCCGTTTCTCAATATGCGTTCTTGTCTGTACTTGTGTTGTTGTGGACTTGTGAAACGTCATCAGTCGCTGCCCAAGTACTGTCCCAATTCAAAAGTTCACATCTAGCCAAGTCCAGTTCAGATCCCCGGATGTGATCTTGATCCGCCCCTTTTACCGAGGATGCATGTAGAGGTGACTTGCGGACTTGAGACAGACAGGTATCCCAGAATGCATCTCGTCCCACCAGCAAGCGTCAGAGGAGAAAACCCGCGTAATATCAAAATACTACTGTTATCGTGTCACGAAATGTAATTCTAAGAGTGTTTCAGTCGAGAATGTAGTTGTTTAAAGCTCAAATCTGTGGTTTATTTATAAAGATAGCGCCTATTTAAAAAATGTATCTGACGTTTTCGGAGTTGTGGGATCCAGGCGATCACCGGGCGCTCAGCGCTCAATAACCCCGACTGGACCAGCTTTTCCTCGGCTAGTGCTTCTGATGTTTGCCGCTGGCTCTGGTGTCTCTAGTCTAGTGGTTAAACATGAGATATAAATCTTCTTGTGTATATCTAACGGGCGATCTTTGGTCTCATTAATCTATAATTTGTGTCATGGCAAATCGTTTTGGCTGAGGGCAAAGTGAAGTTTCATAATTTTATATATTTAGGCTATTTAACTTGAGCTATAGGCTATTTTAAGCTGACTTATGTTTGACTGAATTGTTTGCTTTATTTATTTTTATTTACTTATACTTTTATACTGGATATCAGATCATTAAAACGGACATTTAACAAAAAGAGTCAGGGTTGTGTAATTTTATTTTAGGCTAGCCTATATATTTTAAAATATATATAATATTTTTTATATTTATTTTATTATACATTCTCTTCACTGTACATGTATAATAAAATAAAATGACACAACCCCGTCTGTTTTTTAAATGTCAGTTTTAATGTTCAATAATGTTTAATATTTTTAAAATGAAAGCAAAAAGAAGCAGGGTTGCGTTTTATTTCGTGTTGTTATGCAGTGAAGATAATCAATGCACACGTTGCCTGAACCACATTTGTGTGGCCATTTAATGTGTTTAAGATTTTTTTTTAAATGAAAAGAGGCAGAGTGTTGTTTTATACCATATTTCGTTTTATTGTTGCCTAAAATATACATAAAGAGATAACTGGAGTAGCCAGAGCGTGCTGAGTGAAGCGATCAAGAACGCCGCTGTCCCATTTGCAGAATAACCGGACTTGCGTCCTCTCGTCCTCGGGAGTTCGTTCTCCTAAGTCGAACTTGGCAAGTCTGAACTACCAAGGGCGCAAGTCCGAAGTTTGCGTACTTGGTATTGAGAAACGGCCCAGGATTTCCGGGAGAAGTGTGTCACGTTCTTTAACGGTCCACCTGGAAACAAAGATTTTGCTACGCCAAACCCCCTAATTGAAGAAGAAAGCCATCATGCTTTAAAATGTGACAACTAAACGCTGGATTTTCAAAAGTATGTAAAGTTCGCTGCGCCATTGTTGCAGTAAACATGCTCAACATTCTTAAATGAATAATTTATTAGCTGCACGCCGGTCTGTTATCGTAGGGACATCGAATTTACATTTTCAGACCCCTAAACATGTGATGGTTGTGTTACATGTCAGTCAGACATCCTCTTGGGTGGTCTTTGGCCACTGAAAGCTGCGATGGAGTCCAGACCTTCCGCCCCGTCAGCTATGCGAGACTAGGGTGATATGACTTTCCGGATATCATAATGAAGAATAAGTTAACATAATAATTATTAATATTTGAGAAATATTTGTCATGTGGTGTGACCAATACATCATAGAAAGGAACCCTGATTGTGTCTTTTTAAAATATCAGGTGATTTTGATATTGGGCATTTGTCCATTGTTACGGGAAATAGTCGTATACTGTATAGACGCAGACGGTGCAGTCATACACACAAAAACAAAACATCGTGACACACGTCACTAAAATAATGCAATAAACATGAGCTAAATAACAGAAAATGTAAGAAAAAAACACTCTAATATACATTACTGATTACAAAAATTAGAAGAAACCCAATTATTATCATGTGTTTTTTTTCATGCAGTGATATACAGTAAATTCTAAAATATTTTTTACAGTTTTTCTGTAAAAATTACTAACATGTTTTTCGTGTGTATGTTGTATAATGTTTTCACCACATGACATTTTATGACCCATTCAATTTTAAATTTTCTTGAAATTGTCTTTAAAAACCCTATTAAAACCAACATAAACATTTTTAAGAACTAAAGATTTTAAATAAAGTGTAACATTTTTTTTTCCTTTATCATGGGCACTCTTGTATGGCATTGACTTGAACATGTTTTTAGCCCATTTTAACTCACACTGTGGCTCCCCATCAGATTAAACGGGGAAAACCGAGAGAATACTGAGTATAGGAAGTCTTTCAAATGTTTTGTGGATGAACCGGACAGACCGGTTTACAGGAAGCAGCTACTCCTGGTTTCAGCAGGGCTGGGTGATGTCAACAGTTATCGTCCAACTGTGAAACACTATGGGTTTTGCATTTGGGGGGGTCTCTGCATGCCTCGCCTTGCCCCGCCTCAGAGCGAGGAATCTCACCTAGCGCTGCAAACAGACTCCAAACCGATGACGAAGCACTGTCAATGATCATCAGCCGAGCCATGATTATGCGTCTGGTTTAAACTACGAACAACTGGCGCAAGAGACGCCCCGTGCTTTCCCGCCTCTGCTGTCGCAAGGTGCACCTTTTACTGCCTCCCATTTAATTGATCTAATTACAGACCTACTCTGCCTCGGGTCTTTTGAATTCACCTGTTGTTGTGTAAATACCACCTCAGTCTAGCGTTACCATTAGTGCTCTGTGACGTCTTTGATATGTTAACTTTATTCAATGCTGAAATGGCTGTGCGGCTCACAGGCTCTATGATTTCCGCAATGCAGAAAACACAGACGTGTTTGTGGGATCCAGTCATAGAAATGGTATTACTGTGTAATGATGAGTCACTTCACCAGCATTTCATTATTTAATGTGATAAAACTATCATCATATTGATCTGGTGCAGTTTGAGAGTTTAAAATGAAGAGCTCCAACCCATATTCAGTGTACAAATTGAACATTGTAAAAAGATGTAATTGCGTGGACTTTTTGAAGCGTCAAAGTGGTAGTTGCGTAGCTGTCAATGGAGGGACAGAAATCTCTAACATTTCATCAGAAAGATCTTAATTTGTGTTTTGAAGATGAACAAAAGAGTTAAGGGTTTGGATGACACGAGGGTGAGTAAATTACAGGGGGAACAAACACTTTAACTTGAAATATATTTACAGTAGAATATGCTTTTCAAAGTAACAATAATAATACAGCTTTTTAAAACCATAATTTTTTCCAGAGGAAATATTACCGCTCCACTCACATGCCCTGGAACAACTGAAATTGGTAAACCATAAAATTGAATTTGGGGGATAAATGTATCTTATTTGTTCAATTTAATCAATGTTATTGATGAGATTAGATTCAATTAAATGGTAAAATGGAATCCAGAAAAATTCAAATGGAAAAAATGGAGTTTGGGTAAAAAAACAAAACAGATTTCATAGGTCCCTACTAGTCTCTCAGCTAAGCGGCTTGATTCCTTGTTCTCTTTCTTTCTTAACACAGCATATCATAGCATACGAGAGAACCTCCGGCACACAATACGGCTCACATCTCCGCCTCGGAGGCACAAGCGTTCAGCCAAGTTGCAGCGTCCATTCCAGCTGGTTGTGTTGCGTGTGTCAAGCTAATCTTTGGGCAACAAAGGATGCGGAGAGGAGGAATTTGTGTCGTGCGCGTTAAGGGAAGAAAAGATGACGGGAGTGAAATCTTTTTAGCGTGTTGACAGATAAGGCTCATCCTTTCTGTGTAGTGGCGTTTAAGCCACTGTAAGCTGATTAATTAGTCATAATCTACGGGCCCCAGACTGAGGCGTAGCTAATGAAGTTAAGCGCCCAAATCACATCCCACTATTTCACTGCGTGGAATTGGATGATGATGATGGAAGCGATAGATGGACAGACTTGAGAGTGCCTGCCCGATGGAGAGGATGTGCAGAATGAACGGAGCATGTGGGTGAAGTGCAGGAAATTAGGAGGTTTTGTTTCTGTGAGGAGTGTAGGAGGCCTGGGATTTCTCCTCGTTTTTGGAAGGCATTGGTAGTTCACTAGCTTTCACAGTGTGGGACTGTATGGCAATGGCAGGGCAGAGGGCCATGTTTTCCCAGACACTTCACCAGGGCTTTGCATGCATATTAACAATTTGTGTGAGAAGACCAATTTTAACCCTTAAAATGCTCTTTATTGCTAGTTACTGGCATTTGGAAAATCAGCTGTCAGCTACTGAGAGTGTTGGACCGGCAGAAGGACTGTGACGTATTAAAAAACCTTACATTTTAATTTTATATTTGTCTTAAAAAATGCACCAGTGAGGTATCTTAAAATAAAGATTAGAATTAATTTGTAAATGAAACCTTAAACAATATCATTCTTAAGTTTTTATTTGAAATTTCTTTAATTGATATTTTGTTTTATTTTTTATTTCATAATTACTTCATAAAAATTGTTTTGCTTCTGTTACATGCTCAGTTTTTTTTGGGTCACTGAACTTGAAAGCACTGTTTTCTACATAAAAAACAACAACATAAAAAGGCCCTTTTAGGACGGACATTGCATTAATATTAATAATAATAAATTATACACAAAACCATACATTGCTTAATAATAGCAGTGTCTTTTAAAAATAAAATCTTACTGACCCCAAACTTGTCAGAAAACAACCACAACAAAAAGTTCTCCGCATTGTTCATTGGAAAAATAATCGTCAGTATCGGCATTGGTCCTGAATAAGGCAATATCAGTCCATTTCTAGCCGGAAAGTTTTTCCCAGCAGCAAGTGTTCTGTAAGTGCTTCAAGAGCTTCGTCTTTTACTGAATAAACTGCTAATAAACATTTACTGAATTACTGATAAACAAGTAGCCTGTCTGTTAATCCGCTGAACCTTTCACACCACCTTTAAGTTGCTGATCACAGTTGAATAGATGTTTTTCTCAACGACCCCTGCATGAACTGCAGCCAGTATCTGTTTCACCAGATTCCCTTCTTGGTTTCCTATTGTGCTTTTTATTCCTACTTTGCCTGTTCGTATCTCTCCCTCTCTATTTTCCTCTTTCGCTGACACACTATTGCTCCAGTTAGCTGCAGTTGACCCATCCCCCCTGAATTTTACCCACATTCCTCAGTTCCTGCAGCCTGGAGCCATCCCAGTGCCCTTGTATGTGCATAACCCTAGACTATGTGCTCGCTCACTGAGCAGTGGGGTGTGTGTATATGTGTAGATGTTCCACCCCTGAGACCCCAGGGTGATTGTTGTGCTTCTGGAATGCTTAGTCTCATGTAATGACATTCACCAGGCCTATCAAATACTCACCAGAACACTTAGAAAGTGTTATAGTGTGAATCCAGATTCTTCATTGGCTCACGCCTTTTGCAAACACCCGTATTTAGATGTGCTTGCGAAGGGCAAGCGTCACTACTGCTATTGCTCACACTTACGGATTTGAATACGATGACCATGGTTTTAATTTCTCAATTCAAATTCAATTTGCTTTTTTTGGTGGTATAAAATATTGGTGGTGCTTTATTTGGTGGTGTAAAATAAAAAATGTCAGGTTTTATGAAGAATTATAATAATATTAATATTTGAAATACTTTCTCTGCTAAATCAAGGTCATGTGGTACAACCGAAAAAAAACATAAAAAGGAAAGTATATCATTATAGACTGGGCTCATGAAGACTCAGTAAATCTCTTAAAATATCAGATAATCTGACTTACCCAAAAGCTTAATGATATTTCTGCACAATTCAAGTTTTATATCATGAATAAATTCTTTTTGTTTAATGTTAAGTTGCTTTTTACCTTGAGAAAAAAAGAAAGTAATATTAATGATTTAGATGAGTACACAAATGTATTCAAGTTGTAAGGAATATATTTAACTTTTCACTTTTTCATATATAACAAATGATTATTTTATTTTTTAAATATAGTCATTAAATATAAGCTTTATTTTGAAACTTGGAGGGATTGTTAACCTAAAAATGGTTAACAATCCCTTCTTGTACTTCTTGGCGCGCAAAAGTTGTGTGGACTTTCATCTGATAGACAAAAATAAGACAACAATTATATTAATAATATTTTCCTTTTGTGTTCCAAAGATGAACAAAATTCAGTTACACTTTATTTTAAGGTGACCATGTGATTATAATTAACTACATAGGGTTAGGTTTAGGATTATGTTGTGTTTACAATTAGTTGCATGTAATTATGGAAAAAAATGTGTAACTACTATAGTAACTACATAAATTGTTACCTGAAATTCTTATAGTTTTATTTTTGGGCTCACTATCCTTTTAATCTAAAGATGTGTACACTAACATGCATTCAAGGTAAATTTAAACTTTATTTTATTGGTTACACCACTTGACATTTTTATTATTATATAAACATTTCTTGAAAATAGAAGTCATAAAAGTTATAAATTAGCACTTTTACTAGATTAAGATATTTCTTTTTCTTTATCGTAGACACACTTATTTACCATTGACACACAAAACTTTTGTCCGAGTGGATGATAAAACAGGCATTCGTCAGTCATAAACATATTCATGATGCGTCATTACACACTGCTTTGCTTTTCTAAGTAATGGATAATTACATGTACCACAATTACGTTGTGCCATGTTAATCCCTGCACTGCGTTGTTTAATTATCTTACAACTCCTCTGTTGTCAAGTTCATCTCCCTCAAGTTTCACAGGCTAATTTAGTAGAAGCACCAGACAAAGAAATGGTCTACGCAATCAGTGATGCTCAAAGTTCTTGTGTTATTGCAACCCTGGGTGGTTCAGTGAGGCAGGCATTGTACTGCCGTTTAATCGATAGGCCGCTGTAGGTTAGATGATGCCTTAATTCAGAGCGTAAGTGGCCTTGGTTAATTGCAGCCATCCGTTTGGTTGTTACATCAGGGTCGTGCTCGGGCAAAGTGTTTGCTAAAGGTAAAATGAGCTCTTAATGTTAATGGCTATCGCTACTTCCTTCCTTTTCCTGAAACCTCAAATCACCAGCTTTGCTCTCTCTAACGGTCTGTCTGCTTTCTGTTGTGCTCTTTCTCACCTGAAGCTTTTGTTTTGCAAGCCTGTCTGTCTCTTCAACCTGTTTCCTCTCTTTCCTACCCAAAGTTTCTTTGTGCCTGTCCTACTGCAGGGAGTCTGGAAGTGTGATGGCTGGGTGGAAGTTGTTGATTAGACTCCAGAGTGCTCAGGGCTGTTTTTTTTGGCCGCCGAATGGACTGCGGGCTTGGGAAGAGTCGTGGTTCAAAGAGAGCTTGGAGAAAGTGACCTCTTGTCTTGTCTCACAGAGCTTGAGGAATGAGCTGAATGTCCAAACGCCAAAACCGTATCATCCAGAAACAGAGCACCACGGTTCTTCAAAATAAAAATAAAATTGTGTAGCAATTATGTTTCTTAAAAAAAAATAGTTTTATGGTTTTTCTCATTTAGAATTCCTCAAACGTTACAGTCTTATTATGCCGGAGGAGTCGTACCGTGTGTGTTTACAGTGCAGTTTTTGAAGTATTAATATCAAAAAATGTTCTATTGCGATTAGAGTCCAGTCGTCTCTCAGCGGTGTTCATGACCCTGAATGCCCTGTTTAATCAGAATTACAACATGTTTACTTGCCGCTCTGACCGCATGCTCAGGTTAATATGTATTAGCTGGATTAGTTAATATGTATTAGCTGGCTGGATCTACCCGCATGTGTGTGTGGCCTTGACCAATTTGATAAAATTTTCTCAGAGCAAACTTTGTGCAACACTGAAGCTCACATGCTAGTGCACTTTCATCTCAGCTGGGGTTTTAAAACGCGTGGCATGCTTGAGAGACAAAATAAATGCAAAAGACACGAGTGCAATGGTCAAACACGACCATATAGGGCAGGGGTGTCCAATTTTGTTCCTGGAGACATATCTATGTGCAGTTACAATCCAATCCTGATCCAACACACCTGTCTTTATCAAGTGCTCCTGTAGATCTTAATTAGCTGGTTCAGTTGTGTTTGATCAGGGTTGGAGCAGGAAGGTAGATCTCCAGTATCAGGATTGGGCACCCCTGATCTAGAGCATGCTTGCATAGAAAAACAATGCAAAAGCAGTGCAATGTAATGCAACGACGAAAGACGCAGGACAGTGAAATATATATATATATATATATATATATATTTTAAACCTAGACGTTGGATTGCTGGTCTGATTGGTTGGACTATCCAATTGCGTACGGAGTCATTTGAACTATGCCCGTTGATCACGCCTCTTGTGCAGTAGACTCTTTGTGGTCATTAAAAATCCCATGATGTCCTTCCAAAAAGAGTAGGGGTTTAACTCCGGCATCCTGGCCAAACTTGCCCATTGGCCTCTGTCCATCATGGCCTCCTAATAATCATCCCTATATACTGATTGGCTTCATCACTGTCTCCTCTCCACCAGTAAGCTGGTGTGTGGTGGGCGTTCTGGCGTAATATGGCTGCTGTCGCATCATCCAGGTGGATTGAGGAGATTACCCCCTTCCATGTAAAGTGTATGGACTTCATTTATATAGCGCTTTAACAGACCCATGGCCACCAAAGCGCTTTACATATTGCCTCACATTCACCCATTCATACACCGACGGCGAGCCATGCAAGGCGCCATCCAGCTCGTCGGGAGCAGCTGGGGTTAGGTGTCTTGCTCATGGACACCTCGACACTTGGTCAGGTGGAACCGGGGATAGAACCACCAACCTTCCGGTTTGTAGACAACCTACATGAACCACTGAGCCAAAGTGAGTGCAACAGTCAAACACGTCAGTCTAGTGCACGTTTAAATAGAAAAACTGTTTAATGCACCCTCAAAATGCCCAACGCTCAAGAAGTTTCCCTGTGTGTTCATTTGGGCTTCAAGTTACCAATGAGAGTGTATCATGCTCTGCTCCACTTAATCCATTTTACAGGGTTTAAATCCATAATTTCCCCTTCAAAATCAGCATTTCTGGACCTGGACAATGAACGTTGGATGACCAGCATTCAGACACATATCAGAATGGGACAGATCTACCAAAGTTTTGTAGGCCTACAAGTATGCAAAATGACTCGTTTTTTAGCTTCCCTTGGCCCAGAGGCACTGCTAGCTCCTCTACCTCTTCCTCAATCCTCCCTTAACGTATCCCATCATCCCCTGGATTACTGTCCCTCGCCCAGACTCACTTAAAGACCACTACAAATCCCGCTAGCTCTGCTAAGCTGTACTTACCGTGTCTAGATTGTTTTTGCCCCACAGAACCTTCCCTGAACCGAGCCAAGATCAGCGCGACCTCTCAGTCTGTACTCCTCTCTATCCTCCCTAGATCTGCAGCTCTGTCCCAGAAATTGAATGGTGCTGCCGTTCATCGTTGCCGAGAACGATACGATGAATTGCCGTTTTGTCCCTGCTACTCTCAATAGCTGTTGGCTCTAGCAGCAGACTTGGCAGGAGAAATTGTACCCTATTTTGATTATGGATGACAGTAAAAGACAAGCATAATGCATTAGCACAGTTCCTTAAGGATCCCTTGAGCTCTCTTTTGCAGTTTTCTGTGCAGTTCATTTCCTGTTGAAATTAGAAGCGGGGTTATTTTGTTTTAAATTGCTA
Organism: Phoxinus phoxinus; assembly: GCF_949152265.1. Classification (NCBI taxonomy): domain Eukaryota; kingdom Metazoa; phylum Chordata; class Actinopteri; order Cypriniformes; family Leuciscidae; genus Phoxinus; species Phoxinus phoxinus. The sequence goes on along the minus strand of NC_136879.1, from coordinate 35,800,928 downwards.
ATAGGCTTTAGTTATGTGCACAACATTATATTATTAAAACTAAAATGTTTTTTTTGCCTTGTATTAACCGGACTAGCATAGCGTTAACTGGTTTAGAAAAGCTCTTTTTATTAAGTAGAACAAGATTTTTTTTAAGAGAAAAAATATATTTCATAACCAAAAGCCACCCCCCCCCCCCCATTAACTGCTTCAGGAAAGCTCAATTGACTATCTTTAAAACAACATCACATTATAATTAACAAAGCTAAATGGTCTTATTATACGTTTTCCTTTTTGTTTTCAGTTGGCCTTTGATTAGCAGGCTAACAGCTTAGACTACTAGCATAACATAGTGTTAACAGTTTCTAAAAAGCTCTTTTGATTAGCTAGAAAATTAAATATCGCATTATATTACCAAAGCCTAATGGTCAATTTAAATATTTGCCTTTTGTATTATCAATTGGTCTTCGGTTAGCAAGCTTACAGCTTAGCCTACTGGTTTAGCATAGTGGTATTTGTTTAAGCGAAGCTCTTTTGATTAGCTAGAACAAGCTTTTTAAATTAAATATTACATTATTATTACATTAAGAAAAGCTCTTTTGATTTGTAGAGCAAGATATCACAATAAGTGTATGTTGTATTTTTTTATCAGGCATTAAGGAAGTGAGGTAGGATCTTGCCATGATGCGTCACAGCCTTATAATTTGTTACATGCTAGTCAGGAATTACCAGGAGGGACTTTTTCAATCTAGAGAGCATTTGATTGGACAAATATTTGTGCAGTGCAGAATGAGTCTTAAATATTTTTAGTGTTTTCCTGAAAGAAAGAAAAAACGGCCTACTGAAGCGTTTAGTTGCTATGCTAATTTTGTCAACTTTTAGATGTATACCTATAGCATATGGATGTTTTTTTAAACTATCACACAAGGACTGAATGTCACAGAGCTACAATTTTGATTTCTTTGAGCGCAATTTGTGAACGGCTGCGTCGAGAACTTGCGTTCTTCAAGAAAATGTATGTCTTGCATTCGCTTTGGTCACTTAGCCGCAGAGCACAGCTTTGATATTTATGCTGCTTAGCTTTTTGTTCGCGTCAGTCGCAGAACTGCTTTGTGCATCCTAGCTCCTGACGCACATTCACACACACGTCCAATGATTGCCTACAGCGACGCGTCCTTTGCTATGCCCGAAACGCATCTCTCTTCTCTCATTCTGTCTCTTTTTCTGTCACTCACATACACATAGTTGAAAGAAAGAAGCCCTTATCTTCCTCACCAGAGACACTTCGTTCATGTGCCTGCATGCAAATGAATATATATTCAGTGTCCGCTCCACTCACTTCCTCTCGCGAACACACACACACACACACACACACACACACACACACACACACACACACACACACACACACACACACACACACACACACACACACACACACACACACACACACACACACACACTCCGCTGGATAGAAAAGCATTAATGTCTGTGTGTGAGGAGGGAGGTGCTGTCAGGCAGACATGCCATGGCTGATAAATGCCGCGGTTGTGTTGTCACTGCAGTCAGGTTTGAGTTCTTTTGTGTTCGGCGTGTTGCGCCCGCACCTCACACAAAGCAGCCGCCAGACGCCCAGAACGCCATGTGGGTGTGTGTGTTTGTGTTTTCCTCTACACATCTTGTTTATTTATGCCTGGGCAAGACCGTTTAGATAGAGCAATCATTCCGTCCTCCATCGCTAACGCCTGTAGCCACATTCGTTCGATCTGATAAGACGTAGGGTTCATTTGCCTGTGAAAGTTTTTCCTTCCTCCACTTCCCTCGCTTTTCTTACTTCACACAACATTGAGATGTGAGGGCTCAGTTGTTCATAAAGCATGAAACATATTGTCTGCCTGTATTGTTCGGCGCGCTGTTCCACTTCGTGATTTTTGTGTGATTATCTTTGGATGGGGTTATGAATCTGTAATTATTTTGAGTCTTGTCTCTCGTTTGCAATATGTGAGTTTTGCATGTTAACGCAAGTAATGGCTGAATGCCTATTTTTCTTTATGGATCATTTTTTTTTATAGAAGAAGTATAGAAGGCTTCTTAATGTAAAGATTAAGTGTTTTTCTGTGACCAACAACAAAGCTGCAGATGGATCTGTTTGGTGTTATGAGTGTTGCTATAGAAACAACACATTTCTGAGTCTGAGGACGTGATCAGCTCAGTAGAATCTCCATTCGGTCATCTTATTATTATTATGGTAATTCTCACACAACATGATCTTGAACTGTTTTGAGCCTTAGAATTGTTTCACTCTCACGTCAGCTTTAATAAAAAAATGTTTTTTTTTTACGGGATCAGAAAAAAGGTCAGCGAGCCGGGACTAAAACTCAGGTCGCTTTAAGCACAACATTGCTATATGTCGGTGTGCTGCCCACGAGGCTATCGGCACCAACATTATTATTATTATTTTTATTTTTATTATTTTATTGTTTGTCTGACAGTCAAAAGTCTGATCACTTAAAAGCAAATCCGTCTTCAACAAACAGCTTGCTTTTAGTGATCATTTATGTTTAAAAAAGTATTATCATCAACAGTATTTTTACAGTGATGCTTTCCTTGGCAAACAGCTTGTGTTGTTATTTGTACCAAATTTGTTTTTGAAAGTTTATATCTTGAAAATATAGATTTTGGTGTAATTCACCCTGGAAAGGTAATATTTAACTCAGGATTTCAGAAGACGCTGTGTTTTCACCATAATATTGTAATTGATATAGCTCTAAAAAAAATCCATATTGGTCGGTACATGTGTAGTTTAAGATTGATATGTGCCAACAACCACCACGATGGCGAAATAGGAGCAGGTATGTACACGCACATTTGAGTCGAGCGGTCGAACAGGATCAGCTGTATGAAAATGGAGAAGCCCCTGAGGTATTCCTTACATCTCAGCAATGCTTGTGCTTTAGCCTTACAAACAGAGAGACTCTTCACTGAATCCTCTAGTTTAGCTTACCTAAACCACAAGCACTGATAATGATAAACGATTGGCGGACGTTTAAGAGGACTATTTCGGCGGATGCTGTTGTCTGTCTCACACAATTAGCTGAGTAATAGGGTGTGTTCTTGAGGCACGATAGGGTCACCTGAGTCAGATTAAGCTTGCACAGCAGCAGCAGAATCTGTCATGTGAATTTACTGATTCATAAAGAAATATAACAGGTCTTCTTTTTTGAAAAGCGAACATATGCAGTCACGTTTTTATTTATTGCGATGTATGAATTTCAGACCATGGCACCTTGTAGTTAGCCGTCTCGCTGCATACCGCATACTAAAGTTTCAGTACCTATTTTCAAAACTGTCTAGTCGGTGAGTTGTATGAACGACTAGTTGACTAATCGGCCTGAAGGACGCCCTGTATAATCAGACTGTTTTTAGGTTGACCTTATCGTGATCAGACACGTTTTTAGGGTGTGTTCATTCACATACTCTACCGGTGTGTAGGAATGGTATCATTTTCATTAAAGCTTCATTTATTTGATCAAAAATATAGTAAAAACATTAATATTGTGTATATTTAAAAATGTAATTCATTCCTGTGATGGTAAAGCTGAATTTTCAGCATTATTCCAGTCTTCAGTGTCGCATGATCCTTCAGAAATCGTTCTAAATAATGATTTGCTGCTCAAGAAACATTGTTTGTTGTTATTATCAATGTTGAAAACAGTTGTGCTGCTTCATATTTTTGTGGAAATCGTGACACTTTTCCAAGATAATTTGATTAATAGAAAATTAAAAACCACATGTATTTGAAATAGAAACTTTTGCAGCAATGTAAGTCTTTACTGTTACTTTTTGACCAAATTAATGGATCCCTGCTAAATAAAAAGAAAGAAAGAAAAAAACATCTCACTGATCCCAAACTTGTGATGTGTTCTTGTCTTCAAAAAAAGCTAGAATGAAATGGTGCAATGAAATTAAAATTGAAAATATAAAAATTAGAACTACTTCATGTTAAAAATGCGTAGCTGTTGACGGAATGGTCATAAATGGCCTATAGCAGATTCATTTTAAGTCGCTAATTTTCAGAGAAAGTTTAACAAGCAAACGGTCTACTAGCTAAAGCTCAACGCTAACTAAAATACAGATGGTAAAAAAAAAATATTTTTGTATTTTTAGAAAACAATGAATATACATAGGACACAAATATTTTACTAGAAAAGGCAGCTTAGTTTAATCAATACATTTGTACATGAGTTATGCATATTATAATCGGTCTTTCACATCTTCCTCCATCTTGTTTTTTTTTATTTATATGAGCTCATTATAATGCATTATTGGGATATGTACTGTACAGTAATGTTATTGCGTATTATTTTGGCCAAACAATTTATCCTAAAAGGCCGCATAAGATGGTTTCCTACTTTCTAGATCAGCACATCAAAAGTGTGCTAACCTAAAATGCTGCCTATGGAAGCAGCTTTATAGGTTTTGGAACAGCGCTTATGTCTTCTGTCTGTTTCCTTTAATTTAACCTTTGACTGTATTCCTCAGTAGAAAGTGTCTTACCTACCAAGCAGAGATATAAATGATAAGTGAGGCATTCATGATTTAATTGCATTTGTAAAACCTGTGTAAAAATGTCCTTGGCTTGTACCCTGAAATGCTACAGGCCAGGGTGATGGAAAACCCTTCTTCCGCTTTACTGTAGTTTTATGGCATGAGTCAGTGTGCAGTCTTTTCAGACCACCTTTTTTTTTATTAAGTAAAGTGATGTTGAATAGAGTAATTACAGTTAGCTTGAGAAGCAAAAAGAAGCTTATTAGAGTATGTGGAGGAGTAGAATTGTTAATCAAGATCGAGTCTGCTGCTATATTCATAGAGCGTTTGAGTGGATAAATTGGACAAGCTCATAGGGGATAGATGGGCATTTAGCTCAAAGAGATGTCTAAACATCAAGTGCTTGCGTATTTAGTAGTGCTTTATAAATGCAAACATCATTCATTTCCTCAAAGCCCTTAATCTTAAGTATTAATCTTCGGAGCGTAACTCGTCCCACACAGTTTGGGCTATTAATACATCAAGTCGTCCGACTTGTTGAAAAGAGTTACTTGTGACCAGGCGATAAAACAATCCAGAATATTGAATAATTGTATTATTAACCCATGGTAAAGACCTTAGCGACTGCGTAGCCCACCCAAAACACTTTGCGTATTTTGCTCAGCCAAGCACTTCTCACTTTTTTTTCCGGTAAATTTAAGTTTTCTGTTTGTCTGATCACATGTAAAATACACTGGAAAAAATGTATGTAGGATTTACTTTAATTTTTCTTTTTAAACTCAGAAATTGATTTCACAAATAATTACAAAGAAACTGTGTGTAAAACTGAAATAACAGTGAAATTTGGGAAGTAGAGAAACTAAATTAGTATTTTCTTGTAAAATGCACAACAATAATTTTTTTTACTAATTTAAAAAAAAATTTTTTTTACAACTTTAAAAAAAAAATGTTTACAGTGTGCCTGGCTATGAGAGAAATATTGTTAGTTATAAATCAAGCATAAAAAAACCCACTCATTGATCATAATTAGGGTTTTTCTCTTCATACATCATGGGTCTGAGAAAACATCATTAATTCACTATACTTCTGTTCTTGTAGTCTTCTGTTTTTTATTCTTCCGGTGTAGCTTATTGATCTGATGCTCTTTTAAAAACCTGACTCAAGCTAGTGGTTTTTCTGAATTTGGGACTCATGGATCGAACCGCTGAGAACAATTTCTGACTCAACATATATTGAACTGTATATTTGGAGAGAAATTCCTCTCTCTGCAAGCCTATATTTTGTCCATTTCCTTTAACCTTCACATTATTGTTGTGCCGTTTCTCTAAAGTTCCTCATTTGTGCAGCTGGATGCAGTAATGGATGAAAGTGCACTTAGGTCTCTGCTGCTCTTGTTCTCTACCCATTTCTGACATAGCGTTTGCTCACAAAGTGCAGTCAGAGCGGTGGCCTAATTCGTTTATTCCTTTCTCTCCAGCCCTTACTTTTTTCCCCCCTTGTCTGAGAGTAGATTTTTATCCAAGTCCACTCCACTCCTCTCTGGTGTATACTGGGCATTATGAATTAACCCAGTTGAAGGTCGTTTTAGTCAGCTTGCCTTCCTGAGTCTCAAGAGCTTGAGTGTAATTTACGTTATCTCGCAGGAAAATCTAAGACCTGTCAAGTCGCCCTTTTGCCTCTTGTCAAAGCTTGTGTTAAATGCTTGTATAGCACTCAAATATATCTCCATGATGAAAAAAATCAGTCAACAGATCACATGTGGGAATCAATGGATGTCAGGCGGGCTGAGGGAGAGGAAGACGACGGGGTAGTGTTGGTTAACAAATGAAACTAGATTAATAGATATGAGGATTAGAGTGTTATCCAACAACAATGTTGGGCTGTCTTGACTGAAATTTGAATAGTTGGTACCACTGCTGAAGACAATTTTTCTTAATTCTCTATATCTGTTTTGATGCCACAGCCAAAACTAGTATGCTATTGAACATACTTAAACAAATTAATTGTAAATGGGGTAATGAACTGAGAAATCTAATTTTCCTTGAGCTTTTGACATATGAGAGGTCATCATACTATAAGAATATACTGTAAGTTTCAGAACTGAAAACGTCCTTGTTAGTTCAATAAAAGCTTTTTTACCAGGCACAGCGAACGACAGGTTTTTCAAAGTGAGGATCTGTGACGTCAAAGGGTATCAAACACCGCCTCCGCAGAAGAAGATCGACGCCCACTTCAATACTGCCTGTTTAGCCCCGCCCACCGATTCACGGATTACAAGAAACTCTTTATAATATGCAAAACTGTTATCCAATCATAGCAGTGGGCGTTTACTTCCAAGTCTTCAATGCGGCACGCCCATAAAAACCCAGCGTTTCAGGAGCTAGGCTCAAAACCAGGGTAGAAAATAGCCTATTACTTATTCATTTTGATGTTTTTGAATGTAGAAAGAAACCAAGAAAATGTAATAAGCTGACCTCAGACAACAATATAAAAAAAATATAAAAAGCCAGTTCATGACCCCTTGAAGTTAAATTCTTCTTTTTATTTTATTTTTTTAATGCATTTTTTATTCAAAACAATGTAGCTTTCAGTTAGTATTAAAGAACAAATTAACTTTTATTGACAACAGTAACAAGTAGCCTAAAACCCTGATTTTATATATATATATATATATATATATATATATATATATATATATATATTTGGTCATAACATTAAAAATAACATTTAAACTGGATAATATTTATTTACATCTTTGAAGTGTTGTAAAAAGTGTGAAACACTTGAAAATCCTTGAAAAGTGTTTGAAAGAAACCTGAAATGAATAATGTAAAAACATTCAACTATTTCTGCTACAATAGCATTGTTATAGTTAGCGTTACTAGATTAAATCCATGTTGAATGTTGATGATTTGTGGACTGAAAAGCCTTCTATAGCTTCATTGCACAATGTTTCTCTCTTCCGCATCAGCGCTGTTTGATCTGATATCTATGGTTTATAACAGAAAATTCTGCACTGAATTTGAATTCTTCACACTAGGTCTTGCAGAGATGATATTAATACAAACGCTTTCTCAGTGGATCTCCCACCGCTGTGTAGTAACATGTCGCGTGATCGAGACCAACCTGTTCTGTGCTGTCTATTGCTCTGAGCTGATTAACTCAAATGAGAAGTGTGGTTTTGTTCCGCTTTTTGCAGTTTGATGTTTGTCATATGCGACCGAAATAACAGCTCTATTAGTTGGGCAAGGTGGTGGTCGCACCAGTGTGACCTCTAACAAAATTTTGTCGTACCGGCAAGAAATTTTTTTTCACAATGTGACCATGTGGTCGCAGTCTGGAGCCCTGGGGTAGTGAGTGATCCTCTGTGCAGAGGGCGGAAAAGATGTCACCGTGTCTCAATTGCTCGTTGAATGAAGATTGGTTGTAAAGTGGCGGGAGGTGTGGTCCAGCTCGAGCCTGGGAAAAAAGCGGTGGCAGTGAGAGGCTGTGCCAGTCATGAGGTTGTGAAAATGCACATCGGGTGTGTGTGGGGGTGGAGATGAAAGCGGAGGAGATCAGGAGCATGTTGAAGCAGAGCGAAGAATACCAAACAGAAGGGCCTCAGATTAACACAAGCTAAAGGTTTTCATTCACCTTTTTCGAACAGTCATATGCATGTCTACTCTGGCAGACGCCTCCGAGGTCCCTTCACAATCTGGCCAGCGGAGCCCGCGCTAACACTTTCAGCCTCCGTAGCCCTTCAAGCTGCTGTTTACTCTTCTGCTTGGCCGCACTGTTGGCAGAGTGTACCACTGTGCTGTGAATGTGTGAGGTTTTCTTGCGTACAGATAGTTTATTCTGCTGCTTTCATGCTGTTTGGGACTGGAACAGGACATTGGAGACATGTGGCCGTGTCCCCACCACCTGCAGTGAATCGGATGGTGATAGTCCCCTACCTTCTGAGGGTAGATGAGGGATCGTGGGGTGCTTTAGTTTCTTGCAGAGTGTCTTGAATTGAACTCTAGTGGATTTTTGACACCTGATGGTCAGGTAAACACTTCAGCACTTGTCACTCATTTAGCCTACTGAAAATCTCGACAGCCACCCTAGTTCTCCTTTGTAGAACAAGTTGCGATGAACGATTCATGAAATAATACTTTTTTTTTTAGTCAAATCTTTTAAAATAAATTCAAAGGTATAGGCTAGCCGCTAGGTCACCAAATTATGAAAATGCTGTCATTTACTCATCCACATGTCGATTCAAACCCATAAGTATATTTAGGCCTAGTTCATTTGTTTAACCAATGAGACAGCCAATGAGGGTTTATTTTTGCTTGTCACGCAAGCACATTTGATCTTCTATTAATATTTATTAAAAATTAGGTTTATTCTTGTATGTCAAGCAGCTAACACTTTTAACAACTCACTATATCAGACGATTTTCAGTTTAAAGTTTAGTATTTTTAGGTTGTTTTATGGTACTTTTCCTTTTGATACTTTAAATCTACCTTTTTTATTTTTTGGGAAACTGTTCCCTAAATCTGCATAGTGTCATCAGAACCAAACTAAACAACTTGTCAGTGCTAAATTATATATTGGCTGTAAATATTTGAGTAGTTCTGTGATGCTTAATGCGAAAACGATGGATTTCAGAGGAACTACTCTTAAGATCCCTGGGAATGCTAACAGATAGCCACGTGTTGTTTGGTGTTGCCTAGTGGCACTCTAAATTTAAATGTGTTGGTGTAAATCGCCGTTTCGGTTCCTCAGGTGTATCCGACAGGCCCTTCACATTAAGTGCAAGGTTGGACATCTGCTGATCTGCTGTTCTGAGGAGTCTGAGGTTACTGCCGCCCATGGCTGAGTCAGTGCAGGCAGGATGGGGCTAATGGCATTCCCCGTCTGAATGCCCATTTAAAATGGACGAGCAAGCACAAACCCTCCAACCTCTGGCTGCCTCAGGGCTGTTTTTGCAACTGCCAAAGCCAGAGGCGAGTCTGACCAAGGAAGAAAAACACACATATTCCCCCTCTTGTTTGTGTGCGAGCCCCATTCTCTCTCTCTCTCTCTCTCTCTCTCTCTCTCTCTCTCTCTCTCTCTCTCTCTCTCTCTCTCTCTCTCTCTCTCTCTCTCTCTCTCTCTCTCTCTCTCTCTCTCTCTCTCTCTCTCTCTCTCTCTCTCTCTCTCTCTCTCTCTCTCTCTCTCTCTCACTCTCTCTCTCTCTCTCTCTCTCTCTCGGCAATTAACTGCTTCCTTTGGTATCTGGTTTTGGCAAAACAGAAAGTGATGTATTCAAAAAATCATGTTCCAAACTTGTGCATTTCTTTCTTCTGCGTGACACAAAAGGAAAACTTTTGAACACTGCGTTGGTCGCTCTTTTCAATGCAATAATAAATTCGGACCAAAGCTTTAAAGAAACTTGAATGGATAGTTCACCCAAAATGTTTTAATTTTTAGTCAATAATTACTCACCCTCATGTCGTTCCAAACCCGTAAGACCTTCGTTCCTCTTCGGAATACAAATTAAGATATTTTTGATGAAATCCAAGAGCTTTCTAACCCCTCCATAGACTGAAATGTTATTTCCACTTTCAAGGCCCAAAAAGGAATGAAAGACATCGTTAAAATAGTCCATGTGACTACAGTGGTTCAACCTGAATGTTGAAGCGACGAGAATACTTTTTGTGCGCATAAATAACGACTTTATTCAACAATTTAGACAATTTATTCTCTTCCGTGTCAGTCTCTGATGCTGTTCACATGGTAAACACAGTGCAGCGCTTCCAGGTTCTACGTCAGAACGCCGGCTCAGTATTGCACCATGTGAACCGCGTCAGAGACTGACAGATTTTTTATCTTTTGGTGGACTATCCCTTTAGGTCGTTATTTTGACTCAAAATGCATAACCCAATCTTCCAATGAAACAACATACTTCTTTCTGGTGACATGCCGGACTTTTCCAATCATTAAGTCTGCTTAAACTCCGAACTTCTCTTCGATCTGCTCTATCCGTTCAACAACTAATGCAGAGAACCAAGTCCCCACCCTTATTTTTATTTCTATAATCCGCTACACTTGGATGTACGACGCAATACTGAAGAAAAGATCTATCGCTACTTCGTTTTCATCACAACTTGTTACTTTTCAATCTGTTCCTCACACAATGCTGACATATAGCTTCAGAAGACTTTGTTGCACATCAGCTTTTGGAGCTTGAAATCCTCAGTAGCCTTGTAAATTATGTAAAAGAATGACCAGTACATTTCTTCAGTATTTTTCCTTTTTTGTTCCACAAAGGAAAGTTAGTCATATGGAATTTGAAACAACATAAAAATGGAATAGAATTGAATTTAGATTTTAGAGTCAACTAATCTTTTAAAGAGGCTGAAAGTATTTTATTCTTTTGGTCTTTTTTTGAGTTGCTCTTTCTGAAGAAAACAAGCAGAATTTTTTTTTCCACATCCATCCGCCACTGCTGCAAGCGCTAGTTACTGTGGCAACAAGTAAAAAGTCATTATCTCTAATTGACACCATGGCAGGTTCAGGTGTTTTCATAGTTTGCTTGCTTTCACTCTCTAGAGACGGAGTCAGATGTCTTGTGTTCGCTTAGCATTTGGTTTCCTTCTCTCTCCCTTCTATTTACACTCCTTGAGTTGTTTGTTAGTTTTAAATGATTTTTTTCTGCCCTCTCTTTCTCATGGAGAACTTCCGCCCCATGTTTTCCACAGTGTAATTAACCAGATTGGGAAAGTGCACCATCATCTCCTGCTTTAGGAGCTAGCAGCATGTCTGGGCTTATATGAGAATTTTACAATGCTCTTTAAGTGAACATGCCCCATGAGTGAACCACTGTTGCTACCAAGCCCAGTTAAGTCCCTGTCAGATCATTGTATTGTTCTTTTGTATAGTCCTTTCTCTCTTACTTTGTCTTGTTGGTTCACGTTGGTTGTATCAGGATTGGAATTTATAGGTTTATTGCAATGCCATTAAAATGTAGATTACAATATTTAAGGCTCCTCTCTCTCTCTGGTTATCAGCAGAACTGTCAACTGACAGGAAGTACAAACTAATACTGTAGCTTGAAAATGTGGCTGATAAGTGTGCTTTAACAGGGCCATGTCAGTCAGGGAAATAACAAGAAAACTTTTTTTTTTTGGTCAGGAATCATTAAGAAATATTTCACACACACAATGGCAATATTAGCTATAGCCTATGTCATCCAAAGGTTTTAGATCCAGTTACTGTCGTCAACAAAAGCTGCTCAGTTTTGTAGTCTGTGCATGACCCAAATGCTTGCCGTATATATATATATATATATATATATATATATATATATATATATATATATATATATATATATATATATATATACACTATATAAAACCTGTGGGTTAGTTAGACTATCCAGTCTCCATGTTTTTTAACTTTAGTCAGGCATTATTCATGACTATCGTGAGAATAGAAGAGATGCTTGACATTGGTTATTTATTCATACAGATTACATTCTGTTCCTATAAAATGTTTAATAAGTCACACCTGTTATTAAATACAGTTGTAAATCCCAAACACTAGCTGCATTTACATGGACCCTAATAATCCAATTTTTTTTGGGACAAATAGCAGTCAGAATAAAAATGTCAATGTAACCACGTCAATCGTTTTAAATATCATTCGGATTGTAAAGGGTGATTTAAACCTTTTCTAATCCGATCGAGAGGACATGTTAACACTTGATCGGATTGAAAACCGAAACTGGAAAGTACTGTGCATGTAGAAATGTTGTAATGGTGAATGACATATGATGCGTGGAACAAGCTTGTTTTCTTTCTTTTTTTATTAAAGTGTGATAAATGACTGTCGTGTCATTCCAAAATTCTTCTTCCACTCATCGTCTGTGAAGTGGAGCATGCAGGACAATGTCCCACCAATCCTTGTTTCGGACTCTCATCCACAGACACCTTGTTTTGGGCGCAGAAAGGGGCGTTTTACTGCTTTATTAATATAAGCAGCACGGCACAAAGCTTCATGTGCTCATCATTTCCTAATTAGGACACGAAAAAGATTAATATTATGTCTGCTCTTTAAAACAAAGAAAAGAAGCAATATAGGAGAATGGTCAATATGCGCAAACAGCGGGAAACTGTATACTTGTGCATTAGTGCATGCATTGTGCGCATGCCAATAAGTAAATTCCGATTTAAAATTTGTGACATATAAACATGCACATCATCCCGATCACTTTATTTAGCGTTCATCTAAACACTATGTTCGGATTCATCAATCGGAATTAATTCCGATTGAAACAAAAGTTGACCATGTAAACGTAGCTACTGGCTGTGAGTGTAGCCATAGAAATGTAGGATTTCACACTTGAAGCTCTCACACAGCGGTCTTGTCATTTGTTTTAATTGGTGTCATAATCCAGCAGTGCAATAACATATTTCTCGCCTACATCAAAGAAGAAAGTGTTTTAATGTTATAGATTCATTTGAAGAGACCAGACTGGTTAATGAGTGAGTGTGTGTGTGTGTGTGTGTGTGTGTGTGTGTGTGTGTGTGTGTGTGTGTGTGTGTGTATTAGAGACTTGACACTCACTATCATTGCAAGAGCAGATGGTACATTATAAGTGTAGCGTATGTGTGTAAGAACCATCTGTTTGAAACAGAGTAACCCTTCTGTGCTGGTGTCCCATAGGTTATGGTGTTTACATATAACTCATGCTTGCATAACACATATACAATATATCATTACACATGAACCAACAGGGTTCCCATGGTTATGCAAAACCTGAAAATATCAGGGACTTTCAAGGCCTGGAATAGTCATGGAATTAATTTCTTAAGTATTAGAAGTCATGGAAACTCAGTCAAACCAGTTGACAAATCAGACCAGATTTAGCTAATCACTCTCAATTGGAATGATTCTTGAAAGCCTTATCCAGTAGTCACGAACAACTAGAAAGGTCACGAAGAAGTCGTGGAAATTCATTAGTCAAACCAGAGTGCTACAACATGGATTCAGGTTTGACAGAGATTGTATCTAGTCTCTAGTTATGCAACATTAGATTTAACAAAACTAGTTTCACTCAAGCAAAGTATCCGTCTTTGGTTCATGGTTTGAGAGTGGTCTAAGGACTTTCAAGGCTTTGCTGCCTCTTTTTGTAGCACCAGCCCCCAACACCTGTGCCTTAGCACAATTAACTAGCCAATTAGCCTGTAAATCTCTGCTGTTAGTGGGATAGATTGGCAGCTGGGAAGGGAGTGTTCAGCCCTGAAGGAAGGAGGCATTGTGTAATTACAATCGCCTCTTTGTGTGGTAGCGTTGTGTACATTTGCACCTGCCTGTTTATGCGAGTGCTGAGGGTGTGTCTGTACACATTTTAGTGTTTGAATGGATACAGTACAGTGTATATTTTATTGGTCTTGGGGTATTAAATCGTGCACCTTTCTGTACACTTCAGCTGCAACCTGCTTTAACACACCTGGAAGTTTTTAGTAATCCTGAAGACCTTGATTCGCTGGTTCAGGTATGTTTGATAAAGGTTGGAGATTATGCAGATTGATCACTCCTGGCCTTAAGAGGGCATTCACACTGCCAGCAGTGATACAAGTGACTGGAAGTCATTCGTTTTCATTTGAGAGCTGGTGACAGCAGATTTAGATAAAGGTGAGGGAAGGCACACAAAAGAACCAGTCCCCAACCAACACCGTCCATCTTAAACACCTGCTACAGCATCCTCAAGTTAAAATTTGGTCTTGCCAGAGTTTTTTTGGCCTGTTGTCAACTGTCCCAAAATGTAGGAAGAGAAGGCAAGAGTAGAATCATATTTAGAAGAGTGACTCCATGAGGGACTTTCAAATGAAGGTCGTCTGTTTTTGCAAAGGCTGCACAGTAGGTGTTGTGGACTGTGGAGGTTGGCGTGGACTGCAGTGTTTGTGTGTGGCTAAAAAGAGGGAGCCCCTATCGCTGTCAAACCTGCCACCATGCCTGCTGGTGTGAGGAATTAATAGCTGTCATCACGCGCGGCTCCCTGATGAGAAATATTTAGTCTTTATCGTGAGAGAGTCATGGTGTTAGAAAAGAGTTACAGCAGCTAACCTCAACTATTTCTCATTGCTCTATGCTTTTTCTGTTTTTTTTCCCTCTGTTTTGTTGTTTTCCTTTCTCTTCAACCCTTTCTTTCTGACACTCAGACACATTCTTTCTTTCTTTATTTCTTCTCTCTACTTAGGGAAGCTGTCATTGGACATGATCACAATCTAGCTTCAATAAGAAATCCCCTGCTCACCTTGCCATTACAATATTCTAGCACAAGCAAAACTCTGTAACCAAAAGGTCTTTTTTTTTTTTTTTTTTTTTAAGTTGAGCTGAGGATTTAAAACATGTCAATAACGAATTTTGACAGTGAAACCAGGCAGTGATAGGATCTAGGTCAGGGGTTTTATGGTTTCAATGGTTGCTTTTTGTGCGTGTATATGTGGTTAACTGCATTATATCATGCCTGAAAAGCTAGCAATCCTGGAAATGTGAAGATGCAAAGAGTGCTCTATTAATCCAGAGTAATCCAGTGTGCTTTGCATCCAAACCCTTGCCAGCCACGGTGAGATTATAATCTTGCGTAGTGGCCTGGCTGTTTATGATGTACGAGCTTTGAGTCATGGGCTTATCTGTCTTTCTGTTACTACAGTAGTGGTGGTCAACTGACAAGTACTGACACAAAGGTGAACTGCCACTTTTGTTAATCAACAAAGTCGGTATAGTTCAGACAAGAGGTTTTCAAACTGTCCCTTGAGCCTCCTCTGCACTGCACGTTTTGGATGTTCCCCTTATTTAACCAGCCAAATTAGCTCATCTTCTGATTAGTAGAGTATCCATGACCTGAGCTGTGTGTGTCCTAAAAAGTAAATGCTGTGGAGCCTCTAGGTTTGAAATCCCTGGTTTAGACCAGGGGTAGCTAACCCTGCTAACTCCCGTAGGGCTACCAGACTTCATTTCTAACTCTGCTCCAACACACCTGGCTGTCATTTTCAAATAATCCCGAAGACCTTGATTATCTGGTTCTGACGTGTTTGATTAAGGTCGGAAAATGATCAAATATTATATTGCCTGATGGGTGTATTGGTGTCACTAATGCACTGTGTATGTGATTGAAGCTGGTACATTTACGTTTAATGGGATTCATATGTATGACATGTCTTTTGCTTTCTGACATCCTGTTTGGTGTCCATTATGACTATTGGATCACCTATTTTATAGCAGCATAGCAAAATTTATTTTAGCCTCTTTATTCTGAATATGGAGAATACAGTCTCCTCCCTGGCCATTCTAGCTTAATATTTTACACATCTTCATTCCCCTTTGTTCATCCTCCCACCCTTATACGAATCTCTCTCTTGTTCTCTCCACTGCAGCATTAGACTCTCTCTCTCCCCAAGCTGGAAGTGTTGTCCGTGCAAATGCTCTGTTCCTCCGCGCCCCAGGCAGTGCTCTAATGGAGTCCAGGTCTCGAGAGGGATCAGGGTGGGGGGGAAATGGACGAGTAGACTATCTGCTTTTACGACCATATTAGTGGCGATTCGGTTGGAGGAATGAGTTTGCGAGGTGCATCAGTCAAAATAAACAGTGTTTACTCTGCTCTTGCTTTGCTTTGTCACTATTGTCAGCTCTGTTCGCTATAATTATTTTATGAAATGTGGCATTGACGAGGACATGCCGGAAATGGAAAGGGCCTGGGCACCAGCCCTGTGGGATACCGTTTGAATGACCTCTTATTTTCTATGGTGCGTGGCTACAGTAAAGACAACACACTAGAGAAGTAGAATCCTTTTCTTATACATCTGATGCTGGACCAATATTTCTCCTCATAAATTTAGCGCTGTGGTTCGTCATTAGGAATAATACAAACACCAGCACATTATTTTTGCATGGTAATACTCGCTCAACAATAACCATGCCTTCAATACCCAAACAATACATATCTCTAAGTTACTGATGTTCAGCAACGTTTTCAATCTTCGCTTCTTTTGAAGGGAATATAAAAGTCAAATTGATCTGTGAGAGTGTGTGTAAGTGGATGTTTACAGCTTGTCGGCCTGATTATGTGTGTGACTGTCTGTTTAGACAGGCTTCTTCAGTAGTTTGACAGGAAACAAATTGTAGTTTTCATTTCTGTTGGTATTAATTATAGTCTTTGAAATGGCTTTTGTCTGCTGCGTTTTACTGTCCTAAGAGACATTCAGAACGGCTGTATTGTTCTCGAGTTTGATTGTGTTGACTATGGAGTTTTTCATTACTGGAGGCTGATGAGACTTAAACAATCAGTTAACAATGGGCTTTTTTTTCCCAGATAGAGATGTTCTGGCTTCATCCAGCACTCTAGCCTGTATTTTCATTGTCTTTTTAGTCTTGTTTACATATCAAAAAGTCAGGGGGCCCTCAAAATATGTAGCACTCAAAAAATCAAAAAGGTGTACTAAAAAATGTATTGTCACTTCTCTTAAAACAGTGTGTTCTTATCTGATGCAACCATAACCTTAAGATCAGAAAGAAACAGGCATGCAAAACTTTACAGTACATCGATTAGACCTTACTGTATGTATTCCTCCCTGTGATCAGTTTGGCTCCTGCCATTTTAACAGGATTCTTAGCTTATGTGCAGGTCAGGCCCAAGGCCAGAGGAATGTGATCTATTTTTAACAGTAGCCTAAAGCTCAGAAAACTTGTGGAGTTTAAACTTTAACTGTCCCTCAAAAGACTAAACTACTCTTTAAACAAGCTTTGGAATGCCCTGATCCCGTATTGTTGCCCCCTGACATTTAATTAGCGGCAACCCACCGTTAAGAGCAAGTGCGAACTTTGCACCCTTTTCACCCTACACGCTGTTTTTTGGTTTAGTTAACGACCATCTCTCAGATGATCTTTCTTACGCCTGCCAGCTGGACCCCTTTCTCCCTTTTTCACACTTCTACTCTTTTATAGGCCACGTTTGAGGACAAGTCCAGGCATATCCTCATCTATTAGTGACTCTGCCCCAACATGAAAGATAGGGTGAAGTCCTCAAGCCTGCAAGGCTACATGCTAGCCAAGCTTTGGCTTGATGGACCATATCATGTCTTATCCAAACATGGCAATGGATATGCTTGTATCTAACCTCTGAGTTGTGGATTCTGAAACATCTGTCTTTGCCTTCTGCTAGTTGATACTTTAGCATAGTGGTTCCCAATTTTATGCAGACTTGCTATGGTTGTCTATAAGATTGTAGGGTGTTCCATTAGATTTGTTTGTTTTTTCAGAGATGCACACTTTTTTGAATTCACACTGATGCAGACTCATAGCATATTGTACATTTTTATTAGACATTTAAGATGTTTGTAGAATAGCCTGCACAATGATATGAGTGAAACCATGATATTAGGCTTTTGTGATTCACACTCGGCCTCATTAATTTCAGCTGAACTTGCCATGAGCTTGCACCTGCATAATGATGTTTCTTTATAAAAATAGACCAACTTGGTGGCACACCACCTATTAAAAAGAAGCCAAAAAAGATAAGGAATTAATTAAACCAGACAAAGGAGGATGGGTTAATAAAAATGAAAGTTAAGCCAATGAATGTTTAAGAAATGCTTAGACAGTATAAGAACAAGAAGGTTAGATGTTCTGCATGCATCTTTCTTGTCTCCACCAATAAAGTCTAAGCTTTGGCATCTGGAACTCCGTGACTCGAGTGACTTTCTTGTAAAGAAGAGAAGACTTTTTCCACGACGCAAGTAGCAGGAGCATTCTCACATTTTTATTGCTATGGTAGCCAAATCCAACTCGCAGTGAACATTTTCACTTAGGTTTCCTTTCTATTATAAATTGTAATTATTGCCAAATTTGAAGACCAGAGCAATTGTTCGACAACTGTGCATTGACAGGAACAGTTATTTAGTGCTTGAATGTCTGCTTGAAGTGCTTGAATTTGTATTAGTTGATTTTGTATCAAGTATACTAGCCATCTGTTTTCATGTTTGTCATGTCTTTGATTTGTTTGTTGCTGCATTAGCCCATCAGTGGAAAGACACAGGCTGATTTGGCTCTCATCTTTAGTTGTTGTAATTTTATCTCGTTCATAGCACTAATAGCATGCTAAACATGGAAAGACAAAGCAATGCACAGAATTACACAGCTGGGACAGATCAGATGTGGCTCTTGTCTTGTGCTGGCGGCAAAGTGAGTGTTTCAGAGAGCCAGGTCCTGAAGAGCTGAGGAATAATGAGCACTTCCTTAATTAGACTAATGACTTTCACAATTGGTCTTGAACCAGCAAGCATGGCATCACTTTGTCATTTTGGTGACCCAACAGAATAGATGCACTGATTTTTTTCTTTGGGTCCCAGAAGCCAGGAGTCACCACCTGGTTGTGCATGTGTATGTGTGTCTGTCAATGACACATGGGTCATTGCTGATCTGTATCCAGGCAGCTGTCATTGTTTTGTACTTGAGAGCTCTCAAGTGTTCCTCTGGTAAAATTAATTTTCAAGCCACAAAATGCATTCTCGTATCTTCATCGTTGTTACATCTTGGATATTTAATATGGAAACCATTACCATGGGTCCCACTTATGGCAACCTGTTCTTGAGCATGATTACATGATTACCTGCCCTCTATCAGCATGGATGATATAATTAATTATATGATATAATCACTCCCTCATAGCTTACTAACTGATAACTACATCTGACGGTCTCAGCGATGTCCTCATGATTGTGATTGGCTTCAGAAAACTACAAAAAATAGAACAATTGAAGTCTCATTATTGCATTGGATGAATATAATGACTAAAATCTAAAGACTATACAGAAATATTGTCAATGGCAATTTTCATTACTGTACTGCAGTGTATTATTTTTACTATTTATAGATTATTACACTATTTTAATGTAAGTTATGATAATTTAATGGCAATATAAGATTGTTTTCAGGAAATGGAAAAAAAATATATTTTTTAATAATTAAATACTGTTGTAAAAGTTGATATTGTGGCTTTATATATGGTCAGACACTTGTATGTGTCATTCTAAAGTTTTACCAAAATCAAGCTTAAATGGAGTTAAGAGGTTTTTGACCAGTCGATGTCGGACATATTTTGTCTGTCATTTAAAACGGTTGTTTTTGAGGCAGTATTTGAGCTATGTGGGTGCTCAGTTTTTATGTTATAATAAAAGATTAAATGTTAAGCACAGGCTATTTATGACAGTCATGGCTATGACTTGACAACACGTTTAGTCACAAACTCTTTTTTTTATTTTTTATCATTTTATATTTGTTAAATAAAATATATATTGCAAAACTGACAGACCGATGCAAAGGGTGACAAGAAGTAGGCTAATGATTTATAAAATAAAATATGAAATATGAAGATACAAGGTTTCTGCCCAACAGCAAGTATAATTATATTATGTATTTTTATAAAATATATAATTTTTTTAGAAAAATATTTTCAATTAATTATGGTCTTGAATGATCTTTTGGGGTTCTGTGAGATTCTCTGTGAGGTAACTGGGTCCTGAGCAGTGCCAGAGTAATATTTATTTTAAAAATAGTTTTATTGAAGGAAGAACAGAATGACGTATCACATACAGAAAGTGTTAACAATGCTCCTTGTTTTTACAATTTCCCCCCTTTCCCACAACCCACCCACTGAACAGAGAGAAACAATAAAATAAATAATATATATAAAAAATTTAATAAATCCAAAATGGTGCAAGTGTAATATTTAACATAAAATTGAGATGATGTTTTCAGGCTGTTGTGTTAGGGGAGCTGGTCATGTTAAAACAAATGTTACACTGCCACACCCACAGCACTACATTGCTCAGTGGCTCTCCACCTTGTTTTTACTGTAGTGGTGGAGTACAATGACAAATCCATTCTTGACATTTCAGACCTTTTTCTCTGGGTAAGCCAGCATACCTCACTTTTTGTGTTTGCTCTGTTGCAAGTGTCCATTGATTGCTGACTAATCGTACTGCAGCAAAAGGTGAAAATGTTTCTGAGAGTGATATGATCATGATTCCACTGGTCTCATCACCAATCCTACATTGAATGACATGCTAAGGCTCAAACTTTAATACCTTTTTCCACTCTGATATGAAATGTCAGAAGTTAAAATGCAGTGTTATAACTTTAACATGTTTTGTGATTTCAAGAATGCTGGGCCAGTATACAGAAGCTATTTCGCCAGAGCAAATTTACCACAGCAGAATCATTACATTTGGCCCAGACTGTGACAGTGACATCTGCTACTGCAATCATGTGTCGCTTGTGATCGCTAGATGTAGTGCTTGAAGAGCTGTCGTCAGCACATTTACCTAGTCTTGCCTCCCAGGTGCTGCTGTTGATCTGCGAGATGGAGGTCTGTGGCACCTCTTCTGTAGTGCCTGTCCTTGGCGTAGAACCAAACAATTCTTTGTTTAGATGACTCCCACTATGACAATCCGGTTATGTCCCAACTGAAGTGCCTAGATCTAAAAGACAAATATATATATATATATAAATATGTATAAATAATGATTGTATTTCCTTGGGTACAGTAAATACCTTGTGTATTTCCTTTTTTGGGTACAGGTTGAGGATACTTTTCACACTTTCCGGTAACTCCATTTTGTGGAGTTCCACTCCATTCCATTATAGCCACATCTTTTTTGGTTTGTCTCTGCATTTGACAGGTTATTGGGGCTCTGAATGTCAATAACCGTGTAAGTGCTCCTGTGAGCTCTTGTCATCTATTGTCCAGAGGGTTCTGTTCTCTTTCGTAGACTTCTACAGGCCTTGACTTAATTTGTTTTGGTATCCACAAGGTTTCACCCTGTTAATGTTAATGAAGTTGTTAAAGTCTTTTTGAAAATAATTTTTGGGACTTTTTGAGATGATTTTTGTAAAGCAGCCAATATCCAGTGCTTCCTATTAAGGGCGATTTGTGTTTCCCTGGTTGCCTAATTAAAACTGTATCTCTGAAGCACTTACCACAGCTTTCATCTGTGTGTGTTTATGTTCAGGGATTAGAATGTGATGCCTTATAGGGTTGAATCAATCAATATAAAAAGTTTGACTTTGATATGATACCAGCCTCTCTTATTCGTTGGAATTGATACCTTTAGGTTACACATAAACAACCATGGGCAACTTATGAAATAAAATGGGGACGGGTTGTTCCATATTAATCAAATACTTTGTAACTTTTGCATTTACACATCCCTTACTGTACTGTAGAAAAATTTCAACAGCCAGTAAAAAGTCATTCATTTTTATGCAAAAACGTATAGCTTTATAGTCATATTTGATCAAACTTGAACAATATTCTTGAATGTTTCATAGATGAAAATGTAGTAGATTCATTAAGTTTTTTTTTTTTTAAAGTATTTCTCTTGTAGTTATTTATTTATTTGTTTATTTTTTCAAAATCTAATTATAATGTCTGTTTGTTTTTTTTGCAGGGTCAGATCCAGGCTGGGCAAACCTGAAACCTACAATATTTCTGTGTCAAAGTGCCCCTGAAGAGAGGAGATGGGCTGGAATATTACCACCTGCAGCACACCCGCCTAAGTCCAAAGGGACTCCTCTCCCAAACCTTAAGCCTCTGCCAAAGTCATGAATGGCCAGATGACTGTGGATTTATAATTTGATCAAGGGGATTGGACATACACCCAGCCAATTCCTACATGGAAAAATAACCCTAAAGCAACTTTCAGGATCGTTAGAAATAAATTATTTTCCAGGCCTGAAATCATTTGGATGGAACCTCAGCCCAGCAGCTTTCAAACTAGAGCTTCTGGGAATGGCAAGATGAGCGCTGTCACTCGATGATGATGGCAAAAAAACAAGATGCCCGGGCACCAACCTACAACCTTGTTGTGGTAGGTTTGTCTGGAACTGAAAAGGAGAAGGGGCAATGTGGGGTAGGCAAGTCCTGCCTTTGTAATCGCTTTGTTCGCCCCAGTGCTGATGACTTTTATTTGGACCACACATCTGTTTTAAGCACAAGTGACTTTGGTGGTAGAGTGGTAAACAATGACCACTTCCTGTTTTGGGGTGAGGCGGTACGAATGTTGGAGGAGGGTGCTGAGTGTCGAATGCATGTGGTGGAACAGACAGAGTTTATTGATGACCAAACATTCCAGCCACATCGAAGTACTGCCTTACAGCCCTATATCAAGCGGGCAGCTTCCAACAAACTGGCCTCTGCTGAGAAGCTTATGTATTTCTGCACAGATCAACTTGGACTAGAGCAAGACTTTGAGCAAAAGCAAATGCCTGAAGGCAAGCTTTTAGTGGATGGATTCTTACTCTGTGTAGATGTGAGCAGGGGTATGAACCGAAGCTTTGATGACCAGATGAAGTTCATCACCAATCTATATAACCAGCTAGCTAAGACCAAGAAGCCAGTTGTACTTGTGTTGAGCAAGTGTGATGAAGGGGTTGAGAGGTACATTAAAGACTCTCACACCTTTGCCTTGGCCAAGAAGAATTTGCAGGTTGTTGAGACTTCAGCACGCTCTAACGTCAATGTTGACCTTGCTTTCCTTACCTTGGTGCAGTTGATAGATAAGAGTAGAGGGAAGCCCAAGATCATTCCTTACTTTGAAGCCCTCAAGCAGCAGAGTCAGCAAATAGCATCCGCTAAGGACCGCTATGAGTGGCTGGTTAGCCGCATTGTGAAGAACCATAATGAAACATGGCCCAACACCAATCGTAGAATGCAGACATCACCTGAATACAAAGAGTATGTTTTCCTTGAGGGTACTTCCAAGGCCAAGAAACTATTCCAGCAACATGTACACAGACTCAAGCAAGAGCACATAGAAAAGCGGCGTAAAATGTATCTTGGCACACTCCCACAGGCTCTCAACTCATTGGTTTCATGCCTGGAAGAGATTGATCACCTAAGCTGGTCAGGAGTACAGAAAGTTCTTGAGAATAAGCGGGAATTCTCCCACTGGTTTGTCATATTGGATGACACACCATGGGAAGCAACACCACACATTGACAACATGGAGGATGAACGCATTCCCCAGGACCTTTTGGAAACCCCTGTAGCAGAGGCAATCTATGAGAGTCACTTAGAACATCTGCGCAATGAGCGAAAGAGAGCAGAAATGCGTTGGGAGTTCAAAGAGAAACTTGCGTCTTCGCCATTTGTTACACCTGGCAAACCCTGGGAGGAAGCTCGTAGCTTTATCATGAACGAGGAGTTTTATCAGTGGCTGGAGGAGCCAGAGTACCTTGATATCTATAACAAATACCAGAAGATTATTATTGACCAAGCCAAAGAGGACTTCCAAGAACTTTTATTGGAGTACTCTGAATTGTTCTATGAGCTTGAAGTTGATGCTAAGCCCAGTAAAGAAAAAATGGGTGCCATCCAAGAGGTTCTTGGAGAGGAGCAGAGGTTCAAGGCCCTCCAAAAGCTTCAGGCTGAGAGAGATGCCCTGGTGCTCAAGCATATCCATTTTGTATACCACCCAACTAAGGAAACCTGTCCTTGTAGTCCACATTGTGTGGATGGCAAAATAGAGCAACAATTAGCCCTTCGTTTTCCCACTCGATATTCCTTTGATGGGAGCTCAAAATCACAGTTTGGTGAGGGAAAGGTAGATAGAATTAATCTTGTTATTCTTGGCAAAGATGGACTTGCAAGAGAGTTAGCTAATGAGATCAGAGCCCTGTGCACCAACGATGAACGGTATGTTCTAGATGGAAGGACATATGAACTGGCTCTGCGACCTATAGAAGGAAATGTACGCCTTCCAGTAAACTCCTTCCATACCCCCACTTTCACCCCACATGGTTGCATCTGCCTCTACAACTCAAAGGAATCCTTATCCTATGTTGTTGACAGTATTGATAAATTACGAGAATCAACCATAGGCAGAAGGGACACTAATCTAGGTCAGCTTCCCTTGTCTCTCCTGTTGGTCACCAAAAGAGGCGTTGGTTCAATTTCTGACATTGGGGGTGAAACAGCACAAAGTCTCATCCAACACGGTCAACAAGTGGCTAGCAAATTACAGTGCAGTTATTTAGAGCCTGCTTCCCCAGGTGTGGGCTATGGTCGCAATATAAATGAAAAACATTTAAACCAGATCCTCAAAGGTCTGTTAGACACGCGAAGACCGTCAGTTAGTCTAAGCAGTAGCTCCCCACCCTTGCCTGCACTTGCAAGTTTCAGAGACTCTCAGCAGAGCACAGAGACTGACTTACGAATTGTAATGTGTCTAATGTGTGGAGATCCTTATGATGTTGACCAGCTTCTTTCCCCATTCTTGCTGCCCCAGCACTGTCGGCCCTCTTCCAATTTATCCAGTGGAACATCAGTTTCGTTGGATTTATCTGTTGGTGGCCAAAGGCAAAGCATTGATCTTGCTGTTCTATCTTACCACTCATCTTTTTCCTTACGTAAAAGCAGATTGGTGCATGGTTACATAGCAGTGTACTCCGCCAAACGGAAGGCTTCCATGGAAACCCTTTGTGCCTTCCTTTGTGAGGTCCAAGACATTATTCCAGTGCAGTTGCTTGCTGTTGCAGAGACTCAATCGGAACTCGCAGACTCTGAGGTTGTCCGAGAGCAGCTTGCCCAAGCGGAGGAACTGGCCCATGAAATTGATGCACGTTTCAGCTCTGTGATCTGTGGACCTGGTGGTGTGGTGGGAGGCTTGCATCGGATAGACCACTTCCAGCCATTCTTTAAGGAGGTATTGGAGAAAAAAACTATTGTAGAGGCAACACATATGTATGACAATGTTGCAGAGAATGTCACCGGTGAAAATGTATCTTCACCTCGATGTGGCTCTCCAAGCACTACGTTGCTGGATTCAGAGGATGACATTGAGCCCTCCCCACCTTATCCCACATTACGGGATGATGGTTTCAAGCTCCCTGATTTGGAGGGTGATGCCTTCTCACTCATCTCTGACATCAACACTTTTGAAAACAAGCTTAACAACAAAGTCCCACCTCAGGTGAGACCAAAGCCCAATGTCACCTTTGACATTCCCAAACCCCAAAACATCAGTTCATACATGGACCTGGGCCTACATGGACCTAACAGGCGCTCATTAGTCACCTGGCCTCCAGGAACTGAAGGTGGTTATGATCCATCTGACTATGCTGAGCCCATGGATGCAGTATCAAAACCTCGTCCCACAGAGGAGGAGAATATTTATTCTGTACCACATGATAGCACACAGGGCAAGATCATCACTATTCGCAATGCAAACAAGAGTCATTCTAATGGTGCAGGAAATGGATCAGACAGCGAGGCTGATAGCAGCTCATTAGAGCGTAGACGAAAGCTGTCTGCTCTTGGAGTTAAACCTAGGCTGTATCGTGATCGCTCCAAACGACTTGGAAAGTTTAGCAGCTTCCGCACAAGCTTTATTGGCAGTGATGATGAGCTTGGAGGTCTCCCCAAGACTAAAGAGGATGAGCTTGGAACACCGAAAGGGGACAGTTCCTTAAATGAAGAAGGCGAGGACCCAAAGAAGAGGAATATCTTGAGAAGTCTTGGTAGAAGAACTACAAAGGTAAATTGTATGGTATTATTTTAAAGCATGTATATTTTGGAATTATGCTTCAAGGTCTCATATATTGTAAAGATCACATTTACAGGCTTACTTTATACTTTAAGATGATCTTAATTGATTCAAACTATCTGTTTATTAAATACTTCATATATAAAAAAGTCAGTTTGGGCCCAAATACACTTTGCACTTGATGTGAACTCAAGTATTGTGAGTGATTATCAGTGGTTGTTTTTCCACTTTTTTAGTGGAAACCGTGTGTTTTTAGATTGTGTTTAGATGTAAAAACACAGTGGCAACTCTATTTACTTTAGATGAACAGAAAAATGTACACCTTGATTTGAGCTTAAATACAAAATCAATGTCTTAAAAAAGCACCAGTCGCATGTGAGAGACAGCTGACACCGAGTTCAAATATGTAAATCTAACCTATCTTTGTAACATTCACTTGATTTTGAACCCAGAAGAAAATGGCCCAAATCCAGGTACTTCCATTTGAAATTAAAATCACAGCACATACTTTAACTCTTAATGTCTTGAGAAATGCATTTTTGTGTTCACAACCCTTTAAATGTATTATTCAGATGACATATAGCCTAGTCAATTTGAAAGATTATTTTACAGAAATGGTCTTTTGTCTAAACAATTTTGAGGTATAGTGGTATGCATTATTTCTTTTCTTGTTGAAAAGTCTTTTCTTAGTGAAAGTCTTTGACCCATGCTCAGTCTAAATGCAAATTACAGACTTGGTGCAGTAGCCTGATAGGCTGTGTTTTACTTAATTTTCAGAAAGTAAATCCACAGAGAGAAGACATTTTATTTAATGTTTCATGGTTGCACAGACTTTGATCCTTTAGTTTATCTGGATGCCTGTGTGGCAAGCTTTGGTCAAGGTTGATTTTTTGTTATGCTGTGGTGCATGTCCATTAAATAGTGGTTTCTTTAAAAGACAAAGCAAAAACGAAACAAAACAAAAAACAGTTAGACTTGACTTAATGGCGGTTGAGTGCTGTTCACTTGATAGTTCCTTCTACAGCATGGCCTTAACAATGCCTTGTAAGTTGCTTTCGATTTTTTTGCTGGGAATACTACTATAGCCGTCACTCCCATAATACACTGTATTCACACAAGCAGAAATTTTAGTGACTGCTGTTCTCTTTGAGCATGTGACAGCCTAAGGGCATATGAAAGCATTGAGCCACCAGTTCTTCTCATTGAACAGCAGTGTCTTTATTATTTCGGTATGGTTAGAATGAGGCCATTGGGTTAAATCACCTTGTTTGCATTAATTGCCTTATGGGACTGATCCATAAAGGAACCCATAAAAAGCAGCAGCCTAGTAGCCCCAGGGATCTGTACTGGTTTAAGCTCTGTTCAACAAAGACTGTCGCTTTTTTGATGTTAAAGGAGTTAGAATAAGCCTTTCCTGTTTTTGTCTACTATGCTGTACGCACTTTCTCAGTATGTTGGACTGCGAGGCCGGAAATGTTAACTCAGCCTTTTAAAATCTCCTCACCCAACAAGTGGAATGTTTTAAATTCCAGCGTCACCTAGTTCCATTTCTATTGCCCCCGTGACTTTGCACCAGCATCTGCAAAGCGAATGGTTACATGGTAAAGATACCAGGGGACGGGTTACAATGAGAAGTTTCCCAAAACTGAGTACTTTGTGCTTAGGTTAGTGAGGCATAAAACATAGCTAAACATTGTATTCATTCAAATTGTAACACTAAAGTATCCTGTCATGTCTGAAGTTGCAAATGGGTGGAGTAGCAGTTATTAACATGATGTAACTGGTTTGCTTTGTGCGCCTTAGTCTGGGTTGCTGTGTGACCTGCATTGCAGGGTGAACGCATTACTTTTGCATAACATTGCCATCCCAGTAATACTCTCTGTGAACTGTAATTGGAGCACAGATTCTTTACAGAGAGCTGGGAGAGGGGAGGGTGGTAATTATGTAAACGTCTATTGAGAGGAGCCAGTAGGGATTTAGGTGAAATCTGAAAATGAGGAGAGGAGTGGGGAATGTAAAGAGATGTTAAAAAAAAAGAGAGAGGGAGAGGGAGGCAAATGTGGCATGGCTCCTGAATGTGTGAAAAGCAGAGCTTTGACCTGCAGATGTACCAGGAAGCTGGGATGCCTTTTAGCTATGGAGCAGACAGACTTGGGCCTAATAATCGTCATGGCTTTTTCTCTTGTCTGACAGTACCGCAGACACACTGGCCAACAAGCCATGGTGCCTTGCTGCAGAGCATTATGGGAAGGCAGGAGTCAGAGAGGGAGAAATGAGCAGTGTGTTCTCCTGTAGAACTCTAAAATCAAAAGTCAAACTCAATGTACCTTAATATACAATGTCACATGGCTGGAATAACGTGAATGATTTGACCATGTCTAGGGTGGTCTTATGCACCCTGTCCCCAGTAAATATTTGTGCACTTAAGAACAAATTAATTTCATTGTATGAGATACAAAATATAAAACCAAGTGGCAACTAATGATGGTAGACTCAACTAGTCATTTCACTTTTAATGAACTGGTATCAAGGTGATTTTAGTGGATGCGTATATGAAGTCCGTTCTCTTCAAGTTCAGAGTAACTACGTGTAGGCTAGTTCTATGAACTATGAACATGTTCCACTAACACTTTTAATTTGAACAATATAGCTATTGTTTTTCAAAGCCTGTTGATATCCTTTTGTATGCAATTACGTGTGGCTCAAGTATGCGTGCATTGCACCTAGCTTAGCTCTTGTCATTTTACCACGAAACAAAATGTGTTTCTCTCCTGTCTAACAGAAAACGCGGCTAAAGGGACGTCAGTCATCATTGTCCAAACCTCCTGAGAGTAACTACTTTGGAGTTCCCTTGGCCAACGTTGTCTCGGCTGAGCGGCCCATTCCACTCTTCATCGAAAAGTGTATCCGTTACATTGAGATTACAGGTAAGTGGCACATATGCAACATTTTGATGTTTTATCTGTACATCAGAGTGAGGTATTGGAATTAGCTAGCAAACACTTGCATGCAAACATAAACAGTGTGACCCCTTTTTATGAAATGGTAGTTGTGAACTGACAGCTGGTGAACTGTCTTCAACTCTAAATAATGTGCTTTCTCATTAACAGTGGAGTACATACATTTTACATTTGCACAAAATGTGTACAGATATATAAACCTGCTGAAGAGTAATGGTAACAACAAAGTATATATACATTTCTGAAGCTAGTGGCTGTGGTCTTTAGACGCTTGTTAGTGTGCCTGCCTCCCATGCCTGTTGACGCTGGTTCAAATCCCACTCCGCATCCAGGTCAAGGCACCACTGCAAGTGATCCTAATAGCACAGTTTTAATGGTGCCATGACCTTGATAGCAGTGATGTTAAGTGTAATGAAGGCAAACTAGTATGAGCTAAGCGAGTAAACCTCACTTCCCTGTCCTCAAGAGGTGTGCTAGTAACTGACGCTAGAGGCTGAAGTTAAATCCAACTCTGAGCAGTGTAAGTAGAAATCTTAGCTGATTTAATTTGATCTAGCTGGTCTCCCAGCTTGACCAGAAACCCCTCTAACCAGCAAACCAAACCAGTCTGGCCAGACTGGGAGACCTACTAAGACCAACCTTAGGCTGGTTTGATGTTTTTGTCAACCGGGTATATACCTAACCTGTATGTTAAAATGAATGAATTTTAACATATTAAATGATCCTACGGAGCTTAGTATGCGAATAAGAGCCTCTTATATCTAGCATTATGGTAATGCAATGCATGTACGGAGGTATGTGCGCTTGTTAAGCGTGTATCTACGCAGCTGTGATTTGGGTCGGTAGCATTAGCGCCATTAGATTCCAGGGATTAAGCTCATCAACTGAGAGCAAGTGCATGTGCTCCGGCCGGTGTTTTCTGTAATGCTGAGTGTTGGAGAACACATCAGTATTCCCTCTGGGATGCATCAGTCCATCTATAGTTTAGATAAACTCAACACTGTGCAACCTAGAAAACGTGACAAAAATGGGTTTCCTATCATTCTCTGTGGCAGCCCAAAAGAAAAAAAAAATCATAGCTTAAGAATCCACTATATGCTCGTATGTATTATTACATGCTTACTACGTGAAGTGTATGCATTTCAGAGCCCTGACCCTTGAAGAGAGCACTCGACCCCACCCTTCGGATCATGTGTGTGAACCACTAGGGGCAGAGTGGAGTCAATGGACCTGTCATTAATAGTTTTCTCAAGTCAGCTCCTGATCTTTGTTCCTCATTTCCTTTTCACCCCGCCCCTCTCCCACCGTTTTCATGTTCTGTTGTGTATGTGTGTAAGTTGCCAAGCCCCTTGCGGTAATTTTCTGCCTGATAACTCCCTCATTGAGATCGATATCACATAGCAGAAATGGTGAACAATCTTTCAGGCTCAGCTCTTTTTTTGTGCTCTGTGGGTGGAACTGCCTTCTACAACAGCCTACAGCGTGATTTGCTGATAGTACTCTCAGTGTGAACACTAGAGAATATGCGCTCGCTCACTCAAAGTACCTTACCCATCAAAACAATACAACCTCACACAACCTTATCAGAATTACACCAAATTGCTTTTACAAAGATTTTTGTAGAAAAATGTCAGGTTGACATGTTAAGCAAGTCCCTGCTAACAGCAACGGTTAAGATGTGCTTAGTCATGCCGGCTCAGTCTTGTACATATAGCAACACGGTGTCTTTCACTGCCTCGTAAAATCTAATTTAGGGATGGGTCATGGTGGTCATGTAAAAACCAACTAGTTGGTTTATAAGGTCAGCTATTTAGATTTAGTTTATATAGTAGTTTATATAGTTTTAAACCGTATTGGTTTATAGCTTCAAGCATTATCAAATAAGTAAAAATATTCATTAAATCACAAGTGGAAGGCTATGTGAAGATGAGTTATGTGAATGACATACGAATTCTGATGAGCTTTTTGTGGATGTCTGCAAGTTCAGATTGCCTGGGAGCCTGGACTTGCCTAAAACAACATGCCTAATTATATAGGTTTACTTCACCCAAAATGAAAATGTTGTCATCATTTACTCACCCTCAAGTTGTTCCAAACCTGTGTGAATTTCTTTCTTCTGCTGAACACAGAATAAGATA
The DNA here is from genome assembly GCF_949152265.1 of Phoxinus phoxinus. Taxonomy (NCBI): domain Eukaryota; kingdom Metazoa; phylum Chordata; class Actinopteri; order Cypriniformes; family Leuciscidae; genus Phoxinus; species Phoxinus phoxinus. Next base: position 35,769,746 of record NC_136879.1, on the reverse strand, counting down.
TTTTGAAGAATGTTTGTAACTAAACCGTTGTGGGGCACCATTGATTTCCATAGTATTGAAAAAAAGTAAAAAAAAAAAAAGGTAAATGGTGCCCACAACTGCTCGGTTAGCTACTGGCATTCTTCAAAATATCTTAATTTGTGTTCAGCAGAAGAACGTGAGTATATAGACAGGCTGGAACATACAAGTTTGGAACAACTTGAGGGTGAGTAAATGATGACCGCATTTTCATTTTTGGGCGGACTATCCCTTTAAGAACGACTAGTTGTTCAAACCAATGTTGACTAACCAATTATCAAAGTACACTTTTCAGAATTTTAGGGTTGGTCGTCTCTTGTGCTCACCAAGGCTGCATTTATTTAATCAAAATCACAGTAAATTCATTAAAATAACTTAATACATTTTAAAATGTTATTTATTCCTGTTATCTGAATACCTGTAAGCTGAATTTCGAGCATCTTCACTGTCCAGTCTTCAGTGTCACATGATCCTTCAGAAATTGTTCTTATATGCTAATCTGCTACTCAAGAAACATTTCTTCTTATCAATGTTGACACCAGTTGTGCTGCTTAATATTTTTTTGTGGAAACGTTGGTACTCTTTCAGGATTCTTTGATGAATAGAAAGTACAAAAGAACAGCATTTATTTTAAATGGAAATCTTTTATAATATTATCAATGTTTTTACTGTCACTTTTGATAAATTCAATGCATCCTTGCTGAATAAAATAAATAATATCTTAAACTAGTAATAATGAAAAACTAGTGCATGCCTAGTCTAAACCACTTATTTTTTTAAAGCACAGTTCATCCAAAAACCATCCAATTATTCTGCATTATTTATTCACCCTCATATCATTTCAAACCTGTTTTTCATTCTTTGTCACAAAGAAGGGGAGTTTTTGAAGAATACCCGACCCACTCCTATCAGTATAATAAAGTGAACGGCTGGGTTGTCAAGTTCTAAAATGACCAAGTTATTTATTTATTTATTTCTGGAGAAGGATTCACATCATTTTCTCCTGTTTCTTCTTGTGTTTGATGGGGCAGAAATGAAAGCACAGTCACAGACTGTTACGTAACCTCACTTTTATATAGTTTCTATAGGGATCCAATTTCTGTCCTTTCCGTTCTGCCCTCTGGGCCAAAAATACTTGCATTCCTCTATTGTTCCTCTCATTTCCTGTTCATTCTTCTTGGTAAATCTGTCTCCCCCTTACATCTCAACATTTAACTTCTCTTTCCTCTTTATCTCTGCTATCCTTCTCGTATCTGTCAGTTCTTTTCTCACCGTTGCAATGGGATGGTATCCGAAATGAGTGCTGGGTGTTTTAGGGCCATGAGGTTTACCACACTCACCTGAGCGTTGACAGCACCCGTACCAGAATTAGTCCAGATAGAGTATGGGAACAGGAAATGCAGTATATAGTCTCTCAGCCCACAGGTAACTTTGGAGACCCTATTTTAATATGATTCTCATTATGAAATACAGTAGAAATAGTTGTAGTTGTAGAGGGGGATATAGCAGGGAGTGTGACAGCCGTTGGAGGAGGAGAAATGCTGAATTGGCTGGAACTGGCCCCCGGAGGATATGCTGAAGATGATGGCAGGAAGCGGCAGGAGTTTGTTTGGACATGTTGCGGGGTTAGCTGTGCATTAGTAGGGCTTTAAGCAAAAAGGTCATGGTGAGTCTCAGTTAGAGAAACCCATGAGGCTCAAAGTGCTCTCCGTTTCTTAAAATGTCTTAACATGATGCTCTCTTGACGTTGCTAATGGACTGGATGTTCGGTATGAAGGCCAAAAGATTTAGATGGATGGACATTTGAAGGCATGAGAAAAATTATATAATAAACTGGAAATATGGTGACTTCCTTGTATTGTCCTTGACTGTCCTTCAGAGGATGTTTCCTTTCTCCCTCCAATAATCCTGTGGCTTCTGTTATGAATGATACTTTTTTCTCAATACTTTTTGCTCATCTGAATGTAGTTTGGTCATTTTGATCAACTTGCCCTTAAAATGAGCATCAAAACATGTGAGTTTCTATACTTGCTAGTTGTGAAGCATATAGATACACTAGCCTGCTGGTAATAAAAAGCACATTCAGGGTTTATGTTGGGTTAAGGCTGATCTAGTATCTACCTTGGTTGATCTAGTAGCCTGGGGACAGAGTGAGAATTTCAGACCAGCTGATGAAAACTGTCACTTGCCATTAATGGGCTACTTTTATGTTGTCTCTAAATTTAACATTTGTTGATCTTCTAAACATTATTTTCGTATTTGATATTTTTGTATATAAATAACATACAGAAACTGTATTTGAAATTGATAAGGATCAATAAATATTTAATCCTGTTACAAAACATAAGAAATTACATTTATTATGATTTTATTTGACAAGCACAACACGGACGAATGCACACAGCGCCGCTCTGTTTAGACGGGTTCGTGTTGAAGAGCCACTAACAAAGTAATATATTCACATGATATTCTCCCTTTTAAAATGTAAGCGAGTGTAAATGTCAGCAGCATTATCATACGCGTCTAAATTATTGAAGTCTGTCAGGTAAAACGAGAGCTTATTGATGCTGTTTTTATAAGTCTGCTATTTTATTCCAACCGTTACTCCTGATCGGAGGCTTTTGTAAATATTTATTTTATACGTAGTATGCTTCAACTAAGTTTAATGGTGCAAAACTTGTAACCAAGTGCCCATTTTCGGCAAAACTTGGCTACTTACGCACAGCTGGTGCAACCGGTCCCAGGTGCATTGTGGCATTCTTAGAGATGTCAAAAGTAGAATTTTGTGATCAGCAAAAATCTATAACGTAGTATGAAAGTTGATCTTTCATGAGTTTTACGGCCCTTTTCTCGCCTTTTTTCTTTTCCCTCATGTTCTCGCATTCCACCGTAAACACACCCTTCCCTCTTTACACACATTTCCCTTCTTGCAGCTCTACAGAAAAGCTTTTATGGATAATTGATCGGGAGAGGTGAGGCAATCAATGCGGTCTGCCTCGGCAACGCGCCGACTCATTTCCGAGAGTGTCTCTCTGCGTCTCGCGCTGTCTTACTCTTTATCGATGTGCTTGTTTTCTCTCTGCCTGTGTGAGATGGGCCAAGCTGAGCCGTCCTCCGGCTCTTGCCTCATGTCTGCGTCTGCGGGGCAGAAGACACAAGCTCCTCTCTGCCCGTGGCAGCGCTCATTCTTTATGTATGACTGATTAGTCAAAGAGTGAAGATCTGACAGTCGGAGTGTGGTTGCACAATTAGCAACCTCAGATATAAATTAAATATGTGAAATTCATTGTACATTCTGAGCTGGAGATAACGCCATTGCGGCTCTTATCAAACTCTGAGACTGTGTAAATTGAATGGAGTGCAAAACTCATTTATTAATGTCAACTCTCTCTCTCACAGGGTTGAGCACAGAGGGGATCTACAGGGTGAGTGGAAATAAGGCGGAGATGGAAACCATGCAGCGGCAGTTTGACCAGGGTGAGTCACATGACTTCTCTTTAACTTTCTTTTTCTTTCAATCTCTCTTTTTTCAGGTTCTGTTTAGTGTGCTTTGTTGGCATGACAAATATATATATAAATAGCACTCAACTTAATTCTTAAAAAATAAAAAAAATAAAAATTGCCAGCCATCTCTAGCAATTTTGATAGTTTTCACAAAATTGTCATGGGCCCCTAGAATATTTTGTATGAATATCTGAATGCATAATATCAAAAGAAAGAACAGACCCTCTGCTTTGACACAACAACAGCAAAACACATTTTATTCTAGCTTAATGCGTTCTTGTTTTATCAATACTTGAATGTGGGCAGGTTTCATTTTAAAAAAAAAATGTAAGCAAAAAGCTGAGAAAAACACGTTTTTGTCAAAGACTACGTCTGGATGGGATTCAGAACGATGATCAACATTCAAAACATAGATGGAGTAGATCGAGTCCATCAACACCCTCAAAGCTTTACAGTCCTATATCTCGTCCTGGGTCGAGATTTCATTCAGTAACATTAGACAGTTTTGATTTAAATGTGGTTTAATGTTGATGATCTCGCAATTTTCAATGTTCATCTGCTTACATTGTTTTTGCTTGTTTCTGCTTCTTGCCGGTCTTTTAATCAGGAGATTCTGTACTCTTTCAGAAGATGTGTAATAGCGTTCCCTATCGTACAACAGTGAAAACACAGAAAGCCGCAAATTTCCGTCAATGGCAGGGAAAGAGTTAATACTGTATGCGATAACATCGTAAATAAGCCAGCACCAGGTTGAAACTCCAAAACAGTAGGTGGCAGTGTTGTACCTTAAAGCTGGTTGATGCCCGCCATAAAACAGGAAAAGGAAGAATCTCTACTTGCATACTATATAGTAGGTGAAAAACAGTATGTGAGATGAGTGTCAAAATTTTGATGCATTCGATTACCTCTTTACTATGTGGAGAGGAGTTGTGAATAGCAAAGCGACACAACTGATGCCGCTGATCACATGACCGTGACAACATAACGAATGTAGTCATTGCGAATTTCATTCATACTGTGTTGAATATACTTTTTTTTTTATGGTCACGAAGCAAGTTTCAAACCAAATGTAGTACCAACGATACAGCGTGTGTTTTCGGAGCTGTGTTTTTGTGTTATGCCGTGAGTTTCGTGATAACAGAAGTGGAATGTAGACGTAGAAGTTATGTGATTAAAAGAGCAAAAAGGAGGGCTAAGATACAAAATATCCTAACTTGCAGTGCTACATATCATCGAGGCTAAGAACAAAATGTGCACACAAAAAAAAAGAACAAAATGTGCTTTGGCTTTGGCATTTATCGCAGTTCGAATCCCGGCTCGTGGTCCTTTCTGATCTGGACTTCCTGTCCACTCTCCACTATACTAATCTAATAAGTATGGAAGCTTGTTTCTGCCACGGAATAAATAAATAAAAAAGACACTTTGTCTCACAATTCTGACTTTTTTTTTCTCTAAATTAGTGTTTATATCTTGCAGTCTGTACTTTTATAACTTGCATGTGTGAGTTTATATCACACAATTCTGAGAAAATCTGTTGCTTGGTTACCATCTCATGGGCACTCAGTTCCACATAAAAGTCTTTGAGTTTTATAACACAACTAATTGTGTAATACTAGAGGGTAATACTATGTTTCTTTGATGTATAATGTGATATTACATCATAATATGTATGATTTACACAGTACATCAAAATAATATGGTACATTGTAATACCACGGTGCTGTTTGATACTTTCATTGTTACTGCAAAGAAAATGCCCAAATGACTCCCAAATTGCTCAGCTAACTTAAATCTAGTGAAGCTAAGAACATTACCAAACTATAATCAATGACACCCTCCACCTTCCTTCTCTCTTTCTCTCTCTTTTTCTGCTTGTCTGGCCCCCATTAACTTCCACACTCTCACATTACCCCGCTGTTGTAGCAGCATAATCTAAAGACATCTCATGGATATCATAGTACATGCAGAACTCTGTTACTCATATTTGCCTTGGGGAAAAGTTTGAGTGGGACCAGTCACTGTAGACCCGACTGACCTCGCTGCTTTCAAAGAAATGGCTGCTATTCCTCGTGCACGGATCACATTTCCGTCAATGAGCGCATTGTAGAGCAGATAAGCTCAATTAACCAGGACTGATCCACAGCTATTGATCCTGCAGTGCCCACCGAGGGCCATTACGAAAGCATAATGTCAGAGCGCATAGAGTATGCTTGTATCATGTGCATGCATATAGAAGAGGCAGCACAGCGTCTGTTTTTGCTTAAGTCGTGAAATGTATAGTCAAGACTCGTATATATGTCTGTATAATATACTGTAATAGAACATCATGTAATGTCATGTACAATATATACTACCATTTTAAAAGTTTGGAGTCAGTGATTATAAATAATACTTGGTCAAACTTTAGTTTAGGGTCCAATTCTCACTATTAAATATGACTAAACTCCTAATTACTGCTTATTAATGGTTAGTAAGGTAGTAATTAAGTTTAGGTATTAGGTTGGATTAAGGAATGTAGAATATGGTCATGCAGAATAAGGCATTAATATGTGCTTCATAAGCACTGATAAATAGCCAATATCCTAGTATTATTCATGCTAATAAGCAACTAGTTATAGTGAGAATTGAACCCTAAGCTAAAGGGTTACCTAATACTTTTATTCAGGACACATTACATTGATCAAAAGGGATGTTTATAATGTTACAAAAGATTTCTATTTAAAATAAATGCTGTTCTTTTGAACTTTCTATTCATCAAAGAATCCTGAAAAATATTAATCGGCACAACTGTATTCAACATTTCTTTGATATTTAATTATCATCAATGTTTTTTTTGGACAGCAAATCAGCATATTACAATGATTTCTGAAATATCACGTGACACTGAAGACTGGAGTAATGATGCTAAAAATTCAGCTTTGCATCACAAATGACATTTTAAAAATATTGTTATAGATTTTAAAGTATGGTAATATTTAAAATATATCTTTTACAATAGAAAACAGTAATATAATATATATGGATTTGATATAATATATTAATTTAAATAATTTATTTAATTTTATTTTTATAAATACTTTTATTTTCAGAAGGTTATTTGAAAAAAGTTAATAGACAGACAAATCTCTATATTTGATCATTTTGATTGTGGATGCATGTTTGTGTGTGTGTCACTGTAGGCCATCGTGTGTGTGTGTGTGTGTGTGTGTGTGTGTGTGTGTGTGTGTGTGTGTGTGTGTGTGTGTGTGTGTGTGTGTGTGTGTGTGTGTGTGTGTGTATGTGTGTGTGTGTGTGGTGTGTATGTGTTTGCGCCGGAAGAGAAGGTCAGTTAATTACCAGCAGATTGGTTTGGGTAATGAACCGCGAGCGCACACGCTCCACTGATCTGGTCGGGCCCGGTTCGGATCGGCGTGAGCTAATAGAAGGCGAAGGCTCGTGTCTGATCGATCAGATCCCCGCACAGCCAGGTGACAATACAATTACGGTGGAAATTACTGTGCAGGTATGTGCTCGACAGCATCTCAGACAACTCCAGTGAGCAGGAGGAGAAATGTCTGACGATTCACAATCAGGTGCTACACAGCCGTTATCGATCTCTGATAAAATAGAATCAGGATGTATAGAGTAACTGATCTGGGGTCAACTGGATTTAGCACGCTAGACTGAAAGATTACAATAGTAATGCGCATGTAGAGTGAAACGGGGAATGTTTTATAGCTTTATCTCTTAATCATATTGGCAGAACCTGAGATCAAAATTGTTCTGTTTTAATCATCGCTTGTTTTGTTTGAATCTCATAACCTCTCACCTTCTCCCATGCACCAATTTCGCGCCTGCACGCTAAGCACGCATTCTCCAATTAGATACACATTTCGCTGGATCAGCCGAGAGAGTAAAAGATGCTTCCAGACAGCAAGAGTGGGCAGGTTTGATTTTAGTGACAAAAGATTTCAGGAAGACGCGTTGTGTGAATGAAGGAGCTGTATTTTGAAAGAAGCTGACTGTAAAACATGTTCATATGGTGTCCTTGATCCCTCTGATTTTAAAGGGGTTGGTATAATGCCCTTTTCTCAAGATGTAAAATACATTTCTGATGTCCCCAGAGTGTGTATGTGAAGTTTTAGCTCAAAATACCCCACAGATATTTTTTATATAGCACGTTAAAGTTGTCACTTTTTGAGGGTGAGCAAAAATGCCCCTCGTTTTGTGTCTGTCCCTTTAAATGCAAATGAGCTGCTGCTCCCGGCACAGGTGGCGGAGCTTCGAGAGCTCTTGTCCTTAGCAACTTCGATTACCTCACACAGACATGCACTGAAAATTGACTGTTGACTGACACATGACTGTTTGTTTAATTCAAGTACTTTTATAATACCTAGAGAAATGTGTCCATTTGCCTTTACATTCATCTCAATGGCAGTTACTTGGCTGGAACGCATGGGGTTCGCTAGAGTTGGAAAAGGTGGGACTGATTCCCGGGACCTTCAGTCCATAATGTATCTCAGGGTCAAAGTGACTCAAAATGATGGTGCTGGTCACATCTATAAATATATGAGTGTTTCTTCTAATATTGGCACTTTTGGCCCTGAGAACTTTTTTGTTAGGAGTTTTCCCATTTTCACAAGTTTAATTAGTAATTTTTTTTTTTTTTTAAGTAATAAAATCCAAATCAATTGTTAAAAAGCATTCTGTGATTGAAATGCCATTATCATTTTTTGGAATAAAATGACTCATTTGTCTTGCTACGGCTAATTTAATATCTAGCATTTCATTATAAATAAACGCAATTAAAACATTCAAATTTTTTGCGTATCTTGGGGGAAAAAAACAGCTTAAAGGATTAGTTCACTTTTAAAATGAAAATTCTGTCATCATATACTCACCCTTAAGTTGTTTCAAACCTGTATGAATTTCTTTCCTCTGCTGAACACAAAGGAAGATATTTAGAAGAATGTCGGTAACCAGACAGTTTTTGGTTCCCAATGACTGCCATAGTATATTTTTTTCCTACTATGGCAGTCATTGGGAACCAAAAACTGTCTGGTTACCGACATTCTTCTTAATATCTTCCTTTGTGTTCAGCAGAGGAAAGAAATTCATACAGGTTTGAAACAACTTAAGGGTGAGTATATGATGACAGAATTTTCACTTTAAAAGTGAACTAATCCTTTAACTGGAAATGATGCACAAAATTCTGCACCAATGATATTCATCTCTTGATTGCTAATATTCATCTCAAGCTGTTCACTGATGCGGTTTTTCTCCTTGATAGGCAAATAAACCAAGTTTACAAACTGTTTTACCTAATAAACTATACAAATTATACACATGCAGTTTTTTTTGATATATTAAATTAATCAAAAGTGACAATGAAATTGTTCACAAAAGATTCCTATTAAAACATAAATACTGTTGTTTAGAACCTTTCTTTTCATCAAATAATCCTGATCAAAATATCAGTCTTTCCACAAAAATACCATTTTCAACATTGATAATAATCAGAAACGTTTCTTGAGCAGCAAATCAGCAGATGTAAATGATTTCTGAAGGATCATGTGACACTGAAGACTGGAGTAATGATGCTGAAAATTCAGCTTTGAACAGGAATAAATTACATTTTGAAATATGGAAAACATTTATTTTAAATTGCAATAATATTTTACATTATTATTACTGTTTTACTGTATGTTTGATCAAATAAATGCAGTCTTGGGGAGCATATGAGACTTCTTTCAAAATACTTTTAACAATATATATGATTGGTAGCTTTTGAATTGGTAGTGTAAAACACACAGTAAACATTGAAATGGTTTGTTTATTACACTTTTTCTTTAGATTATCATAGTTGAACTAATAATTTGTCTTATGCACAGTTTTTGACTGAATGTTTGGGCCAAGGATAAAACAATAAAATTAGGGCTGTCAAAAGATTAATCGTGATTAATCACATCCAAAATAAAAGTTTGTGTTTACATATGTGTGTGTACTGTGTAGAATTATTATGTATAAATACACACACATTCATGTATATATTTAAGGAATAATTGCATTTATACATTTATATAATTTATATTATATATAAATATTTTATATATAAATATATAACCAATTTTTCTTAAATATATACATGATTGTGTGTGTGTTTATATATATAAATAATTATACACAGTACACACACCTATATTATGTAAACACAAACTTTTATTTTGGATGCGATTAATCACGATTAATCTTTTGACAGCCCTAAATAAAATATGTGAAAAGTAACACACAAGAAAATGCAGGTGCCTTTTATGCATAGGTAATAAGATCTGTTTAATGTGATCATATAACACACTGAAAGACAAAACGCTGAAATCTGTTAGTTTTAATAAAAATCAACCCCTGGCGCATAAAAAAGAAACACCCATATGAGAGATAATGTTCACTTAGCTGGTCACACCCTGAGAATGATCAGGGTGGACTTTTTTCGTTGTTGCTTGACTGTAATTTAACTACTTTAAAGTGCAAGTAACTTGAGAAGCTGCAGTGATTCACAAAGTTCCCTTTGAAAGTCTAACCAAAGTCTCTCTCTGTTTCTCTACATTACAGACCCTAACATTGACCTGATCGAGAAGGACTTGTCTGTGAACACAGTGGCTGGAGCAATGAAGAGCTTCTTCTCGGAGCTGCCCGATCCTCTGGTACCCTACAGTATGCAGGTGGAGCTGTGTGAGGCCTTCAGTGAGTATCAACACGAGAGAGATCAGATAAAAGTGAAAGTGACATGACATTAAGGCCAAGTATGGTAACCCATGCTTGGAACTTGTCCTCTGCATTTAACCCATCCAAGTTAGCGCACACTAGGGCTGTCACTTTACGTTCGAAAATCGATTGCACAATCGATCGGACCAACCAACCCAAGATTCGAAAATGAAAATAGGGAATCGATTTTAAAGGCCTTTTTTTTTTTTTTTTACCCAAAAAGTTGTTTTAGGTGGACAGATCAATACAATACACAGAACATGTAGGATGTTGGAAAATAACAATGTCTTTTCTGTTAACCAAATGCCTTTTAATATTCGCTATTACTTCAATGCAAGTGAGCAAGTGCACCGTTGTTTGTTGCTTAGTGACGTGTGTGTTCAAGTAAACCAGAAATGCGCAGATTCTGCGCAATACGCTGTATTTAATATATTATGATGACTCACGAGTTGCATATTTGTGCTAAATCCGCGCAGATTTGGCTGCTACACGAACTTCCCCAGCAAAGTGAGTAAACATAGAAACACGCCAAATTGGCTCGTGATTTGACAGCGTTACCCACCTAAGTTAATTTTTACCCACATTTGGCGGATTGGCGGGTGTTAATTTCAATCCCTGAATGTTGCACTCCTGTTTGTCATTGTGCACGAAACTTCACGCCAATAAATCATCAGAAATATTGCTGACTTGTGCGCATCTCAAGCGCCCTCTTTACGCTCGTCCTAATGCCTGTTAGTTGTCCGTGGATTTGCCTATATTTGGTTGGAAAATGGAAACGTCTTTAGACATGGAAAATCGATTTTACAATCGATTCAATGAACACTTATGTCTCAAATCGAACAGGATTTTTTCACAAAAGTGACAGCCCTAGCGCACACACATTAGGAATAGAGAGTAGTGAACACACACTGAGACAGTGGACAGCTTTTTACTGTGGCGCCCGGGGAGCGATTGGGGGTTAGGTGCCTTGCTCAAGGTCACCTCAGTAATTTCCTGCCGGTATTTACAAAATCGAACCCGCAACCTTCGGCTTACCAGTCTCTAGCTCTCTAACCATTAGGCCACGACTTCCCCCTTCATAGGTCTGTACATGTAGACCTATAAAGACTCTCACAATCAATACAAACACTGATACAGGGAAGATTTTCCATGGCCAGATGTTTACTGTCAGAAAGCAAGATGCTTGGTTGTGGTCCTCGGAGGTTAGTGTGCTCTGGAGATCTCCTCCGGTGAACCCGCTGTGAGTAGAGAGCTCTTGTTAGAGGGAGAGAAAGAAAAACAAGGGATACATCACCAGTCAGTAGAATTGGATCTACTCTTTAAGAAACATGCTGGCAGAAATGGACTGAGTGCGTTTTCCTGTTGCGGCATTATAGACTACTTTACACAAACACACTCACTCTCTCAGTGTGAAGTTCAGCATTGTCTACTCCGGGCATTGCTCCAACCCAAAGTGATGAGACTTAAGCCTAAGATTGCCGTTAGTCCTACACTCCAGACTGTTTCTCAATAAACAAGCCCTCTCAAGTACTACCATGCTTCAAATAGTTTCACAAACGGCAGGCCTGATTCAGCAGAAAACTAATCGCACCACCCACACCTGCACTGGTGTTGTAGAGCACAAAAGAGGGCCTTTGATTCATTCGGTTGTTTAGTATCCAATCGTGATTCTGTGTCAATTTGCAAGTGATATAATTTTGGTATAGAATATTTTTAAAAAAATGGTTTAGAAATTTGGTATACATAGAAAATAATCGTAGTCAGTTGCATTTTTTTAGTGTGTGTGTGTGCGCATTGAATCTATCAAATGCCAAGATAATCAGACTACTTTTATTCGAGCCGCTAAAAAAATATACTTGCTTTTTTTTTTCTTTTTTTTTTTTGTACGTTTTCTGATGAAAATGTGAGGGGATAATGCCATAATGCTATGGAGTGTTGCCTAAACGTTGCTGTTCGGTTGCTAATGTGTTCTAAGCTTTTTTTGATATGTTGGACATGTTAAATGCCAAAGATTAAAGGGATAGTTCACACCAAAATGTTGTTGTCCATACAATGGAAGACAATGGTAACCAAACCTTTTTCTATTTCGGTAACCATACCATATTTCATGTTCTGGAGAAGATGAGGGTGAGCAAATGATTATGACCCTACATTTTTAGGTGAAGTTCGTTCAGTGGGTCATGGATTTGAACAAACACCTAAACACACAATAAATACTAGCAATATTCAGTAATAGTGATGCTTTTCCTTAGCAAAACTACGTATAAATAGTTTAAGCCCTAACTAGAAGATTGGTTTAATGCAGGAAGATTACAGAAGCCCGTTGAGGGTAAGAATGAGGAGAGAATGGAGGGAGAGGACAGACGGCAGGTCACCTGACTGCCGTGTCACTCTCCACAGGTGGTGGGCGGGGCTTTACTCTTGTCCGTCTGTCACTGGACGCCGTGGCAACAGCCCAACAGGCTTGTTCTGTTTTAGTCTCTGAAAGCACAGGAAGCACCTGCACTCCTTTAAGGCTTTCTGAATAGGCTTTTGCTTTGTTGATATGCCGTATATTATGAGACGTCTCAGCGGGATATTTAGATGAATGCATTTTTTGATTGGCTTCGGTTATTTATTCTGATTGATTAGATAATATTTGCATATTCAGTCTCAAATCAACAACGTCTGGGTAGGTTTTGATACTGATGTTTCGACATCACTTTACTACTGCTAGTACTTGAGGTCAAGGTTTCGTTCAAATACCTAATGCTGAGTATTAATGGGGTGATGAACTGAGAAATACAATTTTCCTTGAGCTTTTGACATATAAGAGGTCATCATACTATAAGAATAACCTGTAAGTTTCAGAACTGAAAACTTCCTTGTTAGTCCAATAAAAGCTTTTATCGACACCAGGCACAGCGAACGACAGGTTTTTTCAAACACCGCCTCCGCAGAAGAAGATCGACGCCCACTTCAACACCGCCGGTTTAGCCCCGCCCACCGATTCCCAGCGTTTCAGGAGCTAGGCTCAAAACCAGGGTAGAAAATAGCTTATTACTTATTCATTTAGATGTTTTTGAATGTAAAAACCAAGCAAACGTCATAAGTTGACCTTAGAAAGCCAGTTCATGACCCCTTTAAGCCCAAAGTTTACTTCAGTTTTGATGGGACCACTTAGCATATGCGTACAACCAAAAGCAAAGCCTTATAAAGTAGGGATGCACCGATGTATCGGCCAATAATCTGTTATCGGCTGATAAAAGCAATTATTTTTTCACCATTGATTGTTTAAAAGCAGCCAGTGATCATGGCAGATTATATCCTGGGGGCAGAAAAACTGCAACTCATACTGTGTGAAGGAAATGTCTCTTGTGTTGAATTTAGGGCTGTTAAAGCAAAATTATCACACTAACAGTTAAAAGAATAGTGACGTTAAATCAGGCTCCATTTAATCCAATGAATCATTCAGGCCAAGTTTGCCAGATCCATTATTTGTAGAACGCCTCCCATCCACTGATCGCAGAGAGCGTTGTGCTTTACTTCTGATAAGAAACAGTCTTAGCTTTCAAATTCTGTCCATTTTTTTCACTAAATTCAAACAATAAATGGCGTTTGGATGCTCTTAAATCTGATTTGACAGATTGCTGTAGGGCCTCAGTTCAAGTGGCAGCGTGGAGCGAGTCTTTTCTTCATCTTTACTACGTTATAGCATGAAAAAACATGCATGAACGTTAAAAGTTATTAACAGGTATGTTGAAAGATACAGTACAGTGAGTGAAAAGTGTTTCATGTAATCGCTCAATCTGTGTTTCAACTGCGGAAAGACGCCAATAACAATGCCACTTAACATTGCATTTACCTCAGAAAAGTTTGCCAGTGTTCACGGTTTGTTAGTTGCCTAAAAAACAATAGAGAGGAGCTTGTTTACTGTTCATTATAAATGTATCTTTGTATAAATTTGTCATGAAGACAAGCGTTTATGAAAACTACCTTATCTATGTGCAACTGAGTAGTTTACAAACATTTGAGTTTTTATTTGTGAATAATTATTATATCTGAAAAATAAATAGCAGTTGAATTGAATAGTTTGGGCTCTCTCTGTTGCTCTAATTTTAATCTCTAATATTATCATAATGTACCAAATGAGATGCTTCTCTGTATAGTTTACAGCATTAGTTGGGAGATATTTTCTTTCTTAAGAAAATCAAACTAGCGGCATCAACAGATTTCATTCTGAATAATCGGTCTACATTGTGGACCAACTAATAAATGCATAATAATTCAAGGAGCATGCACAAACTGAGCATATACAGAATACATGCATTTATAAAAATGTAAGTAAGTAGCATTTACTATGTTAAGCAGTTTTACTGCTTTTTAATGGTGTCCCCATGAGCCGATTTGGATGTATAGTCTATATATATAAAACAGTATTTTTATGTAAATCTTATTAATCAACGTTAGTAATCGCAATTATAATATCAAGGGAAATAATCAACAATTATGATTGTCACAATCGTGCAGCCCTAATTTGCATTCACAAAAACGTCTCAAGAGTAAATATAATTTTTAAGCGCGTTTTCATAATTTTTAGAATATTTTATTCTCTTTAGAATCTATCCTAGAATTATTATTCTTTCCAAAATAGAGCTATTCGAGTCATAGAGTGAAATGTTTTTTTTTTCCCAGTATCGTGCAGCCTTATTAGCAACTATATAGCAACGCTCTGGCATCATGGTGGTTTTGCACATTTTCCTTGTAGTTACTGCAGTAATTCTGCATCTGGGGCCACAATGCATAATGCTGATGTCAGTGTGTGAGAGTGTGTAATGCTGACATCAGAGTGTGTGTGTGTGACCAGGGAGGAACACATCTGCCGTAGTGGTCACATGTTCTAACACAGGGCTCACAGCGTTAAGGGCTGATGTAAGCCGTTCTGACTCACCACCGCAACCATCAAGCTCGCTGCACCCAGTGTGTGTCTGTGTGTGTGTGTGTGAGACTGCACACACTACACAATTATTTCTGTACATGTACTGTTTGTGTGTGTGACACACTGTGCTTCATTGAACAATCCCTCAGTCACCCCAGATGAGACTGATGGGAAGTCTAGTACACACACACACACAAACCTTTTCACTGTTACTCCTCCCTAGAGTTGTTGTTTATTGATTTAGGTGGAGCATGCTGCTTCCTTTGTGCATATTAGAACTCATTATTCCTGAATTACTTCCTCAAGCATTGCTTCTAAGCAATCTGAGGTCCCAAAGCCAAATGTAGACCGTGTTTTAGGAAAGAGCCCCCCCACACATTTCATCTCGAGCAACTGGAGTGTTTACATTTCTGCACACACACACACATTCAATCAAACTCTCAATTAGTATCCAGCCTTTGACAAGTCTGAGGTAAAATTGAGGACTAGCAGTCTATTTACTATTTTATTTTGTAATTTAACTGTTTTATTTAAATATTTAAACCTTGAATTAAACTGTTTTAAATTTGAAAAATAAAATTATTTAAAATGGAATAATTTATTGTTTTGTTTTATATAACTACATTTTAAAACATGAATTAAAATAATACTTTTATTATCTATTAATTTGTCCATTTAAAAGGCTAAAAAAAAGGATTACCATTTTTATGTTTGAACTCATCATTCCTTCATTTTCTTTGTAAGTGTCTCTCCTAGACCTGCATGCATAATAGGGCATATAATTATTTAAAAATTGTCTATTCATTTATTTATTTATTGCAACAAAGCTGTTTAAACTTCAAAAAATGTTTGTTCACCTCAGGAGGTAAAACTGAATTTTATATTTGCCGTTTTAATTTACATTTATTTTAGTGAGGTTTTAAACCTTGCTAAAATAAATGTAAAATTAAAACGGCAATTAAAACATTATCTCCTGAGGTGAATCAACTGTTAAAAAACATTGAGATTTTTGAACAATTTAAAAGTCTGTTGTCTTTGATTTCATTATTTTGCATTAGTAAATATTAAACATTTAAAAAAAATCATGCATGAAATCTTAGTTCTAATAAAATAAACTGTAAATATACCACATATCCTGAATTAAGTTGTCCGTCAAACAAACCAAATGTTGATTTAAAGTTATTGATAAACTTCTATTAGCCTTAGCTTAGCTGTAACCTTGACCATGACTTGGGTAACCGGGTTGAAGGTTCAGCTTGACGAATGCTGTGAAATCTACAATCTGTGTAAAAAATTGAGAAAATTAAATATGCTTTTTTACTTCTATTCCCGCCATGCCGTAGAAAGGGTCTTAATTGTTGATTCCAAAATGTATCAAATGTAATGAATCTAAAAGCACTAGTTAAAACATTAGTTGAAATATTATGGAAATCATTAATGTGTGTGACATGGCTAGATATGTTTATGGTCAATTGTTAATAATCAAAACATATCTACTTGTTCTTTCTTTAAAAAAACATGGGATTTGTGCCTTTATTGCTTTACAGAAACTAACAGGAGACGTTGTTTGCGATGTTCCAGTAAGAACATTAACTGTTCTGGTCTTGATGGTCTTTAAATATTAAAGCCTGTGTGTGTGTGTGTGTGTGTGTGTGTGTGTGTGTGTGTGTGTGTGTGTGTGTGTGTGTGTGTGTGTGTGTGTGTGTGTGTGTGTGTGTGTGTGTGTGTGTGTGTGTGTGTGTGTGTGTGTGTGTGTGTGTGTGTGTGTGTGTGTGTGTGTGTGTGTGTGTGTGTGTGTGTGTGTGTGTCTCTCTCTCTCTTATCGCCCTCAAACTATTTGTGTGTTGTGGGACAAGTGAACACCTGTGAAGCATGAAGAAAATAAATGTGTTTGTGTCTCATTCTGTGTTCCCTCTCGGCCCCCTGCAGAAATCAATGATCGAGAGCATCGTCTCCACACCATGAAGGACGTGCTCCGCAGATTCCCTCGAGAAAACTACGACGTCTTCAAATACGTCATCACTCACCTGAACAAGTGAGAATGGGAGCCATCCCTAGGGCAGCAGCACACGATCAAACTCGCTCTCACAAATGTTTTCCGTTCTCACCGTTTCTCTCTGTCTTACAGGGTGAGTCAAAACAACCGCCTGAACCTGATGACCAGCGAGAATCTGTCCATCTGTTTCTGGCCGACGCTAATGCGGCCCGATTTCACCACCATGGATGCGCTGACGGCCACACGCACCTACCAGACAATCATCGAGACCTTTATCCACCAGTGTGCTTTTTTCTTCTACAATCAACCCTTGGCCGAGACACCCAGCGGCCTCCCCGGACAGCCCGCCTCTCCCAGCGCCACCTTGTCTTCTGCCTCCTCCATACCAAGCTCCGCCTACTCCGCCTGTTACGCCCCACAACACCCCATAGCTCCACCCTTCAGCCACGGCCAACAGTCCCCGCCTCATTCCCCACCCCATACCCCTCAATCCCCGATCCAGAGCCTGCTCCACCCTCATCACCCTCATCACACCCCTACGGAACAACACACGCTGTGAACCTGCAGACGAGGAGGAGAACTTCGGGAGCACTGAATGAGATTAATTGAATGGAAGAAATTTTCGAGGAGATTGCACGGCTGTGCCTGAGGAGAAAGAAAGAGGTCAAGAGTCCATGAGCTGCGTCAATCACACTTCCTCGCCCTCTTTCTGCATCACGCTTCTCCATTAATTGCAGCAGCGCTCTGTCCCTTTATGCTCCTCACACACACATATAACTGCACATGACGTGTGGTACCCCCAAACTCAGATTACTTAAGGGTCCATGTGACGTAGATGGCGCTCTCTTGCTGGTTAAGCGTTGTCTTTGTCAGCTAATGGCGCCAATGGGTTACATGAACATACAGACTGAACCCCACCTCATATTCGGGTGACCACTGTACGCAACCTAGTATGATTAAGGTTAAGCGGGCCAACAGGGTGGCCTATATATATATTCATTCAGCTTTTGACCATTGTTACTATCAAATTACGAAATAGAAACGCTTTTTTCTGACGCAGCAACACAACCACATTCCTACCCCTTATTTATCTTGTTTCGCTTGTAACAGCCTTTTGTAGAGGGACAAAAATCAAGACAAAACTAGAACTTGACGAACTGGATCTAGTTTTGCTGGGATGGATGTGTGTGGAATGCTTTTGCACAGCATTCTGGGATTTGAAGTCTTTTCCTCGCCTGTCACATGCTGGAAGACTAATGCTTCTTTTATTGCAGAATGTCCTCACAACCACACAACCCTCGATTTCCTGTTCCACGAGGGTCTTCGACTTTGTTCAGTGTCTGTTCATTTGGGAGCTGTTATTTTTCTTATTACACGTTTGCAGGAAGTCCCTCTCTTCTAGTTCATGTTAGATTTGTGGACTACTTTTTGTGCAAATGAATTGAGCGGTGACTTAAGGATGGGTTAGGTTGTGGTCCACCTGTATTTGGAGGGGAGGTATGCACTAAATCAAGAGTTACCTCACGATGTGAGATCTGGAAGGTAAAGGAAGTTTGCAATAGAGGAGACGCTGTCTATCTGTACCCAGGGGCGTAATTTGTGGGGGGGTTAGGGGGGAGATAACCCCCCCAATATTTAAATCTATGCATTACAACCCCCCCACAACCCCCCCAAAATTTATACCATGATCACATGAAAACCCCCCCAATGTTCAAACCAAATCTACGCCCTTGTCTGTACCTATTCATATGGCAATGAATCAGTGAACTGTGGAAGCATAGGAGGAAGATAGAGACGATAGTGGGATAGCTGGATGGAAATAATGGAAAAGTATTTAATGTTTGAAATCAGAGAGGACGATTTTATGCTCAATATGAGCTTGCAGTTAGTGGCTTTTGTCAAGACTAACTGAATATCTGTACTTCAGAGTTGACCTCAGAAGGATGACATTGTTTATAAAATCACAAAAGTTTTAAAAAAGAAAGATTAGCGGAAGTAAACGTGGGCATGGAAACAGGAAAGTTATCGCGGTAGCTTGTGACTAGAGTCACTAGACTTTTCCCTTTGTCGGCTCTCGGAGCACAACACTTCCACCCAGTGGACAAAGTCGGTATTGCATGTTAAATCTCAGCTCGTTTTCGTTCTAATGCTACATTTTTGTTTGTTTTACTAGAAAATGCTGGATGCATTTAAGTCACAGATTCACGATGTAGCAAAAGAAAGACTTTTAAAAAAAGAAGCAGAAATCCGTTGCATTCAAGGAATGGTTTATAACAATATTCCTCTGCACTTATACCTTGTTTACTCGCTCCAAATTAGATCATTTTCTATGACTTTTGTGTTGATTTGAACATGGTTTTCAAGTGGAACAGACATTGTGAAACTGTGAATCAGTCACGTTTATGGAGATAAACGAATGTATCCCACTACAGATTTCACTTCATTTTGTGCATATCTCTCCCTGTAATAAGTTAACTCTCACCACCAGTAAGTGATCCACAACTGCCCTTGACCCCTTTTAACTTGTCAGTCAACATCTACGCTGACTTCTGATTGGCTGTGATGAGCAACTCTGCTTAAACACTACATCTTTTGCTTAAACACTACATCTTTTGCCCTCAGAGAGCAGAATAACGGTATATTTTGGGAAATCGGGAGCTGTGTGGCCTATACGCCCCTGGTACTTTGTGTATGAATGCTGCATTCTCTGTGTATTTTCAATGTATATTCTTTCAGAGGCAACTGTCCTTCGCAGCCAAAGACTGTGCAAAAAAAACTAAAACTAAAAAAAGATGAATAAAAAAGGGCAGGGGAGACCTGAAAACCGAAAAGCGACATGACAAACGTGTATTAAAAATGTGATATTGGTTCAGCAATCAGATTTGGCTGCATCACTTTATTTTTTGTTTCGTTTTATTTTTTCAACAATGGGGACAGATTGTCTGTTAAGTTAAAGGAGAAAGGAGCAAAACTATATTCAGAATGGTTTATTTGTACGTTAGGGGGTCTGACACTTTGCCCTATTAGTCAATGGTGATAGAAAAGGTTTTCTTTTTATGTTTTCTTTTAATAATTAAAAAATGAGACAAACATTTTTTAACAGTTCTTTTTGTGAATGGTGTAAAGGCCACAATGATGTAGTGCATGATTCAAGACCAGGTCAGGGAGAGGGCTCTACCACTCTCAGTATTATAAAAGGAAGAAAAAAATGAACAAAGAAAAAAAAAATAGAATGGAAAAAATAATGAAATAAATGAAGTTACATCAACAACAACAACAACAAAAAAATGTCATTATTTGCCAAGGAGTTGGTAATTGGTCTCAATGGGAATGGTGTATAAACAGTAAAGGCCTTCTGTGACCTGTATTATAGTTAATAAATCAATCTTGTAAAATCTGTCTCATGTCTTTATTTAATAGTTGCTGAATGTGTATAAATTCCATTACATCTGTGCTTTTTGGTCGCAAAACTTACTCGTACTATGATACGTTTTAACTAATGTCTACAAAGAGAGAAACTTTATTCCGCAAGGATGCATTAAATTGATCAAATAGGTTGTCAAATAATGTATAAATATTAGGGATGCCAACGTTAAGTCATGCAATTAATTCAAAATCCTTTGTGTGATTTAACACAAATAAATGACTGAAGCATGCATATATATATAGAGAGAGAAAGAGTAATTTGTCATGATGCAATGAGAAACAGCCTACTATCTTTTTTGGATAAGTGGTCAATCTGGCACTCATTCCCAGCCTATAAGTCCTATAGTAATATGCAAGTATGAGCTACATCATTATTTTGTAGGTTTTAGTGAAAGCTAAGGCCAGATGGAAGGAGCTGTCCTCAGCAACCGAGGAGGATATTGTTAAAATGACTAAATCTGGATGTAACGAAGTTCAGGGAATTAGGCAGGAACCGGCAAACATAACTTTAAAATAAACCAACACAACAAAATGAATGGGGCAGGAGCTCAAAATCCCTAAATATCTCAACCAAGTTTAGTCTTTCCTTCTTCCCAATGTAACATACTCCTCATATTTTGCTTGTTTAATAGAAGCTGAAGTAACATTAATGGCAAATATTGTACAAATGTCCCCCCCGGACATCACTTTTGGCCACTACTGTGTTTTTTTGCCTACTTATTTATTTTTTTACCGTTATTTCTTATATATTGTTATATCCACTATTTATATATGTAGTCTGAATAGCTGTGGTTTAAATTGCGCTCCAAGTTACATATATTCTTGATGTTGGTGCATTTGAGGAAGAATAATAAAATGTTTTTAAATAGTTTTAGATTAAATCTAGTTTAGCTGGACACTGATATCACTGCCTGACTCTTTATGAGTTCAAAATTCAGATTCGTTATGCTGATCAACGTCTCATTTCAGAATAATATGGTCATCCATACAGGATTAATTCTGCAAATGCTCACTGGGAATCTGAGCTGTAAATAATGAGTTCCCCAAGAAGAGTGTGTATTATTTCAGGGTAACCCTGTTATAACCTTTAAAGAGTGTGTTTGAAATAGTTTATCTTTGAGGCTGTTCCAACTCGCTTGAGTCTGTATGTAAGTACCTTTTATTTTTTTACAATAATAACTGAGTCAGTTAAGTTAAATGTTTAAAAGTTTCCAAAAATGAATGAATGCAATAGCCTATTATTTGAAAAGAATCGTCAAAATCATGACGTTAAAGGATTTATGTATAAAAAAAATAAAAAGGCATATTTGGTGTATCTAGCTACTTTTAATCCTTGGTTAATTTTTATGTTAGATAATAGTTTGTTTAATAAATAAGATATCTCACAATAAATGTCTATGACATTTCCCGCCTCTAATAGACTTCTTCACAGTGGATTGTTTCGATCTTTTTAGTCACCATAATTATTACAGGTAAGGTTTTTTTAGTATTTACATAGTCATTTCAGATGCAATGACAAAAACTGACCACTAGGTGTCTCGCTTGTTGAACTTTCAATACTGGACCTTTGACATTCTGTCCATTTGAATCATTCGGACCTCTGACTCACACCAACACCTGTAAACGCGGATAAGTTATGTTCATTAGAGATACATATTCATCCTTTAATGTTCCAGCTCATTTTGAGTTTTTAAAAGAATAGCCTAAATGTTATGAACACATATGCTGTGTGTAGAAATGACTAAACACTTAATTTAAACGTCCTTATGTGATGATAGGCATGCTCATTTTTAGGATATAGAAAGATTCCTGGTTTGATTCTTCTTTTGTCTCGGCAGATCAGAATTCTCGCCAACTACTTTCCGGAAAGTTTCAAAGTCTGAAAGTAAACATGTCCGGTTCGTCTTATGATCAGTCGAGGCACGTATCGCTGCTCATCCGTGTCTTTCCGAGTGTTGAATTCAGATGCGTCCGAATCCAAACGATTCATATCCCGCCACAGATGGAGCATCGATATCAACACACCAGCACCCCAAACACACCTGTAACCAGCATCCTAATATCCGTACTACTGCAAACAATAACGTTTTGATTAGATAAAAAAGGCTTATTTGGATTTATCTGATGGTTTAAAACATCTATGTTCAGTCTTTTCAATCCTCCAAATTTCTAATAAATTCAAAAACCATATATTTCTCTCTCTCTATGGTCAAGGTAGATTGTAAATCTGAAAAGTTTTAGGCCTGTAGTGGGACAAAAAAAAAATTGTTCATAAATATAAAATGTCCATACAAATACAATAAGTTGTTTAAATGTTGCAGTTTTATAATGCCGTCTGACTATTTTTTTTAAATATTTTTTTGCAGTTTATTATTAAAAAATATATATATTTGTTTGCTGTTTTATTCATTCTGTTTCATAATTGAATTAGTTAAACAATTCTGAAACAAAAAATATAAAAACATTGGCCAACAGTGATGAATAGTAAAATGTGTGACAACTACCTCTGGCTATCTCTCTTATTTCCAGAACAGCCAGGATAAGTCTGATTCCTCAGGTCCATGTTTGTCCTTAGACTACACATCGATTGTCCGGGTCACTGTGGGTGTTTCGATTCTGATAGCTCGATTGATGGCAGTGCTGGGAGTAAGGATGCTGCTATTGATCATCTGATGGTCAAATTGATGAATGCCAAGGTAAATGGTGCTGGCACTATCAGCTGAAAACAGTCAAATTCAGCTAGCAACACCCAAGACTTGGATTAGTTTTTCTATTTTGCTTTTCAGTTACTGGATATAATTACCTTTTTTATTTTGATTAGATTTTAGTCTCTTTTTTTACCATCTTCTTACAAGCACCAACTTTCATTTGGCATTTGTGGACATTGTTAGTAAAGTATTTCCAGTGTCCCCAAAATGTATTTGGACACTTTAAGGTGCATTCAACAGTTTAGAGCTAAAAAAAAGTGTTAGGCTATAGGAATAGGCCTAGCATATATTTTGTTTTTGAGAAGAGTCATTTGTCCTTTAGATGACATAAAGCTGTGAGTCACCTTAATCCCTATCGCTTTAATAGCTACTGAGCTCATATATAGCTCAAAATAGTTGTCTATAAAAGTTGTCAAATATTAATTAGGCCTACTTAGTCGTTATTTTGCCACGTTGAAACTTGTAATTACTAATTAAGTGTTTTTTGTGTGTGTGTTTTTTTACGTGGGCGCGCGCGGCGTCAGAGAGACGCTCATTGGCTGCTGCTGTCTCTTGAGTCTTTAGGCGAGCTAGCAGCGAAGTTTTTGATGAAGTGCGAAAATAGACAAACAAAACACACTTATTATATTATGCTTCACCTGCGGAGACAACGGGAGAATCTGTACCTGTACGTCCGAAGAAGCAGAAAATGTCTGAAGCAAGAACACAGAAAGAAAGACCGACGAATACAACCAACGAGCGTTTAACATCGGTATGAAGGTCGGTTGAAAGAACCGATGACGGAGAAAATCCTGAATTTGAATGACCACGTTGCTTCTTTTTGATGGACAGGTAACGTTAAGATAATTAATTTCTAGCGAAACACTCTCTCTCTATAACTCACTAGTAGGCTACTGTCTATAACTCACTATCATAAATAAAAACTGAGACGGTTAAGTTATGCCGATCAGCGTCTAACACTATGGTATCGGTAACTTAAAGTAGAACCGATGCTAACATTACATAATAGCATTTATTTGAAATAATGATGTAAGCAGTAAATGTAGACCTACTAGTCAAGTAAAAAAAAAATGTCAAAAAAAGGCTTTTAAATAATAAAACGTCATTGGTACACTTTGTGGATGTTAAATGTTTGTGGAAAACGTTCATAGTTAAAGAGGCTAGCAGCTATATGCGTTTTTCTGAAATTTAAACTCGCGACTGACACCTGTGGCCAAAAAACAGAACTGCTCTTCCTTTCTGCTCGCTCGTACGTGCACACTTCACAAGTCATCTGCTGCAAGGAGGCCAGGTCAACATTATGTTTAGAGGTAAGAACAGTCAAATACATGTCAACAGTCAAATATTGTTTGAGATAACATGTTCTGAGTGATCTGAAACGTTTAACATGAACGCGCTTGACGTCACATCCGCAGAAAGCGCGGGAAAAATCCGACCCGACAGAAAATAGGAAAAATAGGATACAGGCTTATAGGTGCACCCACTGTGAGCAGACAAGGTGTCAGTATGCTCATCAGCAGATGTTTGAGTCATAAATGGTAAAATAAAAAGGCTATTGTTTCGTTTATTTTGGGGAAAAAGTTCCATATAGCCCCTTTAATGTGAAGAATTAGCTAACGTTAATTACACCTGTGGTTACTCTGACCTTGAGGAGAACTGTCTTCCTTTATCCATTAAAACTAACCTTGAAACCATTTGGTTAAAAGTCATTGCAAGAAAAGCTCATAAAAGTGACATTAATACTTTTTGAAAGCATTTTGAACTTTGTTAGGCAAACAAAAAAGTGCAGAGTGCTGATAGTTTTATTTGTTATTCATTGGGTTTTGATATAGCTAAAACTTGGTATATGATTTATGTGTGTGCATCGGTACTTTTTTAACATTTCCAGCACATTTGAATAATACTGTGATAATATTGATAACGTTAATATTATTTAGTCACCATAACCCGTGATATGAAACCGTTTAATTTCTTCTTAATATTTTTGTGGAAACCGTGATACATTTTTACTTTGGATTCTTTGATGAACAGAAATTCAAAAGAACAGCATTTATTTCAAAACGGAAACCTTTTATAACATTATAATAGTCTTTACTATCACTTTTTAAAGTATTAATTTCTTATTTTTAAAGTCTTACTGATCCAAAGCATTTGAATGGTAGTGTAGCTGTTTTTTTAACCAATACTTTTTGTGACCACTGTCAATTGTGTAATTTGGTTCCTGTTCTGAGTGGGGAAAATAAGACAACTTATATATATTTTCACCTCTTGGTATGTCAGATGAAATCAACTTTCTCTGATAGATTTAGTGCTCATGTCATGTGTTCAGGTCACTGGTTTTTGGCACAGAAGGCCAGGCAGACGTCTGATGCAGATTAGTTAGGCAGTTCATGGTTGAACTGATTGCATTTTCTGATGTGGAAAAGAAATGCAATTATTATTAAGTTTATTAGCAATGTGGTTGTTTTTTCCCCCTCTCTTGCTGTCTTTTTTCCGCTATGATTAATTATGCTGTTTAATTCTGAGATTCACCATAGCTCTCCTGTAATTTCCCCATGGTCTTCTTGTGCGCATGTGTTTTTTTCAGTCTCGTTTTGTAATGAGTCGTGAATTCAAGCGTCGAGTTCGGTTTCACCCCGGGGAGCGCGGAGTGAAGATGATTGCATTGACCATTCAGAATCAATATGGATGCCTGGCATGATTCTATAGCAAGTAGCGAGAAGTGAGTTAAGCACATCCAGTCTTCTCAGAGGCTGCTTTTTTTTTCTTCTTCTTCTTCTTCTCCAAGTTCAAACTTTGAGTAGCTCCGTCTTCCATAGAATATTGAATAAGGTTACCATGGCATGGTGAGCACGCGCGAGCGGCTCCGTGCATTGAAGCGGCCCCTGCGAATCTTCCTGCCTGGCTTTCAGAAGCCCTTCATGCGCACTTGACAGTTCCAGGTTAGCTCCTCTCCTCTCCACTTGCGCTCCCAACGTTCCCCTAGAGGATAACGCAGAGATCCAGGCCTTTGAGCCCAAAACCCAGCCTTAATCCCTACCATCGATTGCCCTGAGAATTTCCTCCAGAGCACAGCGGGCATCCCAGCGCTCCAGCCCCGCTGCGGCCCAGTCAGCCTCCTCTCACACTCTGTCCATCTCCACCGGCGGAGTCTTACTTCCTGTGACAACTGAGCTAATTTCCTCTCTTTTCAGAGGTTCAAGAGGAAACAGGATTAACAGACAATAATGTGATCTTTAGAAATCAGCATGTCATGGGTCTCCCTTGAGATGATGGCGAATAACCGGGCGTTTACACCGCCGCCGGCGAGAGCGGCAAAATTCATTCTCGCCGCCCTGCCAACGACGCCGTAGAAAGATTCGTCGACGCTCTGGAATCCTCTCAGGCGGAGGACTTCTACATTCTGATTGGTTACCGCCAAACCGCGTCATAGCTTATTACCATAAACTTGGTAATAATTACCATAAATCGCCGGCTCACATTGTTCATATTCATGTTGGTTTTCTAATGTAAAAAAAAAAAAACTTTTTAGAATTTAGCATAATAAAAAGTCCACAGATGTCATGTGGTGTAAGTACAAACGTTTTCCTTACATATACTAACGTTCAAAAGTTTGGATTTTTTTAAAATAAATGAATACTTTTATTCAGCAAGGTAGCATTAGTTCAACCCACAAAAAAACGTTGTCATTCATTTCTCACACTCATGTTGTTTTAAACCCGTAAGAGTTTTTCATTCATCTTTGGAACATAAATGAAGATCTTTTTAATGAAATCTGAGAGATTTCTGTTCCTCCATTGACAGCTTCGCAACTCCCACTTTGATGCTTCAAAAAGTTCATAAAGAGACATATGAATTGAGTGGTTTAGTCCAAATAGAGATTTAATTTAGGCTTTTATTCACATGTAAACAAACATTCATCAACTCACACATCAGTTGTGGTAAACGGAAACTCAAGCATGTTTGAGAACCAATGAGGTTCATGCTCGTGTTAAGCAGCACGTTTGAGCTTACGCAAGAAGCTTGTTTTTGCGCATCAAAAAGTTTGCTTTATATGATGAACAGAATGAATAGACTTTTTTTCACATATAAATGTTTATCAGCGAACATACACAGAAGCTCAACTGAACCTTTTTGTCGCTTAAGAACAAACTTCTTGGTGAATGTTTATATGTGAATAAAGCCTTAATTAAATCTGTTCATATAAAATGATCGAGTCTCTTCAGAAAATTTGGACTAAACCGCTCAATTCATATGGATTAGTTTTACGATCTGTTTATTACGTTTTTAAAGCATCATGGTAGTTGCGTAGCTGTCAATGGAGGGACAGAAATTTCTCAGATTTAATTAAAAATATCTTTATTTGTGTTTTAAAGATGAACGAAAGTCTTACAGGTTTGGAATGACACGAAGGGGAGTAATTAATGACAAACATTTTTGGGTGAACTAACCCTTTAAATTGATAATTGATAGTAAAGACATTTAAAATGTTACAAAATATGTCTATTTCAACTAAATGCTTTTCTTTGGAACTTTATATTCACCAAATAATCTTGAAAAAAAAAATCCCACAAAAATACTAAAAAGTAAATCTATTTTCAAAATTTTAACATTGATTATAATAAGAAATGTTTCTTCATCACATTTTAAAATATATTACGATAGAAAAGTTATTTTAAATTGTAATAATATTTTACAATATTACTGTATTTTTTTTATCAAATAATGAGCACAAACGACTTTAAAAACATGAAAAAAATCGCACTGTTCCCAAACTTTTGGATATTAGTGTGTACGTGTATAAACATGCATATAATTTAAATAAAGCTATGGTTATTTTTTTCTTGTTATATAATAAATATATAATATATATATATAGTTGATAGGTGTTGTATGTGAATCTTGACATCTTAATCATTATTTTCAAAAAAGTATGTTTTTAAAAATATCATAAATGAGTAATTAATGAATATTACATATTGAGGAGTCACACCACATGACTTTTATAACCTGAACTAACATTGGCATGTCACAAAAAGGCCAAATTCTTAAAATATTTTAAGAGACTTATTGACCTTTACACACAGTCGTGAGGGTCTGCAAAGTCTCTTTATTATATAATTTCCTTTTTTTCTGCATAATGGTTGCACCACATGACTTTGACTTAGTAGACAATATTTTTTCCAAATGTTTATAATATTTTAACTTAACTGCACTTTTTTTTTTTTTTTTATCAGCTGACAAAAGCCTCCATAAGAACCATCAAGACTAGTACAGTTCACACTAAGGTAGACTGTTTCTCTGATTGTATTTAATCTGAGTTTAGATAAGCTTATCATAAAAGCATCTGTTGTACTAAACAAACACATTCAGACACATTTGTTTCCGGAATATCTGCAATATTTTTATACACTTAAATTTGGCCCCTGTGACTGTACCTTGCCCTAATTAAGTGTGCTCTCTACCGCACCCTCTCCTATAGCTGCCTTATTAATTTATGGTGCTGTTATGCAGGCTGCGTGGTGCTACTAATGAAGGCTTGTATGCAGATGAGGGGCTGAGGTCGTCTCTAGAGCAACGCTGCTCTGTCTGACCCGGTGACCTCTATCATGGCTTTCTGACTGCTACAGGTCAGTGGCAGCTGTCAATCACTCCACAGCAGACACACATGTAATGGTGGGGTCATGCAACAAACACCCTTAGATTTAAACTCTGGAGGCAACGTACACCTGCAGATGAAAATGACAAACACGCACCTAATGATTTGATGAATAATAATAATTGGGGAAAAAAAACACACATACAAAACATGAACAAAAAATGCTAATGAAAAGCACTTAAACACATTAACCATATGGCACAACTACAAGGCCATCACTTGATGTCACAGGATCTGGGACAAAATATTTATGGACCTGATGAGTACATAAACGTCTTTTTGTAAATAGTGCAAGCAAGTTATTACATTTTTCAAGGTTATTATTTTTTACAAATATCATAAAATTTTAATGTAGCTCAAACAGTAATGCACAACAACACTAACACTAACAACGCCAAGGCCATGGGTTCGATTCACATGGAAAGCAAGAACTGATAAAAATATATTCCTAAAATGCAATGTAAGTCACTTTAGATAAACATTTAAATGCAATTAATAAATATTATTAATTAGCATATTAAGTCATTCTTTTTGGGGAGTCACATCATATGACATTTTATAACCGGAACTAATCTTGTCTTGTGATAAAAAGGTACATTTTGCTTATATTTTTTAAAAAGTCTTGATGATCTTGACTCAAGTGTTTTTTTTTCTCTGCATGTTTGTTGCACCCCTTTACTTTGTTTCTCTGCTATTTAATATTTGGAAAACATTTGTCTGCCAAATCAGTTTTGTTAATTTTTAACAATATATAAACCAAACCAAAACTGTGTGTGTGTATATATATATATATATATATATATATATATATATATATATATAAATATATATATAAATAGAACTGCACTAATGTGATATGAAAAAATTACATATATATTTAATTTTCTCATATCACATTAGTGCAATTGTATCACCCTGACATTTTTTATTTTATTCCCCCAAAAATATAAAAATGAACATGATCATAGAAGAGGTGTATTTGAGTCATTGTATACATTGCGTTTTACAAAAACAATTGTGACCCTTGTAATAATTTTTACTCCCTGTATAAGCAATATTACTAGAAATTTGAATAATACGTCCACTTTCAACCACTTCAGTCCTGATTTCTTCGAGTCTACTGGCAAGTTTTTTTTCTTTTTTTCAGATCTTTCGAACTAATGGACAAAATAAATTTGCGCATTTTACATAAGACGACGGAAAACACATGGAGAGCAGTACCGGTAGCTTTGATTTCTGCTCTGACAGCCGCAAGACCAGCCGAACACAGTGAGTGTGTGTTAGAAATCAGGAATGGTGAGAGAACGTTCTTGGTGCGTTTTTTGTCTTCAAACTAAACTTGGGTTTTCAGCCAACAAAGTTTAAATCTCGTCTGGCTAGCGCGTCTCGTCTCATAATGATTAAAGGACAAGTTCGGTATTTTACACTTAAAGCCCTGTTTACAGATCGTATCTGATGAAATAGAACGGTTAAGATTAAAATGTGGACACATGCTGCTGTCGCGAGAATTTTAGGTTTGTTTAGCTTTTGTGGACCTATTTTGCCAAACGTGTCACACCCGTGATTCTTCCGTTGAGAGCTTGAATAATAGACACTCCAGCGGCGGAGTAATACCGCACCTCACACAGCACATTCAATACAAGTCATGGAGTTGGACAAAAACTACGATAAAACCTGTTGGAATGCATCTTTTTCAGCGATTTTTTTTGAAACCGTATCAGTGAACACCCCTGACCACTCAGTGAGTTTCACGTCTTTGTAAACGAAAGTTTAATGTGTTTTAGGAAGGAATCTTCCAGTGCACATAGACAATCATTGTGGGGGTGAGGGGGGAAAGCGATATAAACCTAAAATTCTCGCGACAGCAGCATCTGTCCAAAGTTTAATCTTAACCGTTCTATTTCATCAGATACGATCTGTAAACAGGGCTTTAAGTGTAAAATACCGAACTTGTTCTTTAAGCATTAGGTCAGCAGGCGGAGAGTAGGCGGTCTTTTGTGGCTGTTCGAACACATTTGACTACAAGAGCGTTTACACTACGAAAGCAATCCGGTCGAATTTGTTTTCGACTACCTCTGGAAGTGGTAAAAAGTGGACAAGCTCAAAACGTTTTAGATCCCGTTTAAACCTGTATTTAGTGTCATCATCTTAAAACCAGATTATAAACAGGGCTAGAAACACTTTCACACTTCTAAATTATACCTCTAACGGGCCACCATAGTGCGGCCCATCATAGTACGTTGTGCATTTAATAGTGTGCATATGTGATCTGTAATATCTGTCAGTATATTTTTATAACTCGTCCAGTATGGTAAGTAAAAGTGCATTTGTGTGTAAAATATGCATAAATGTTTGCGTGTCTGTTTATATCAGTCTCCGTATCTCTATTAGCAGTGAAGTAGTACTGCACCCCTCATCTACGGCTCATATCTATGCAAGGTCCTGCCAATCAGTTGCCCCGGTGACACGGGGCTCCACCTCTCCAATTAGACCTGACAGGGCAGGATTAGGTGCTGGGCGGGCGCGCGGCGACCTGCCTGCGTGTCAATCACGCGCAAGGCATCCGCTCGGCTGTTTACTGTCAGATCCCATCTATGTCTGTCAGGCCGAGAGAGACGCCAGGGGAAGTGGAGGGAGAGAGAGATCTGATCAGAATTAACTATGCTTCCCCCTGCAGACTGTTCTTTTAATTCATGAAAGGGGGTGAGGAGAGAGAGGGGGAGGAGAGCGCTTAAATCCTCGAGTTGCCCGCCTTCTCTATGTTAAGAGCTGAGCTGGGCTGTTCTGTCTGATTGTGCAGTCTGTTTCGTTTCATTTTGACAGACAGACAACACAACACAAGAAACACACAGTCTTGATGTGTGATGCAAGCATTGCAGCCCAAATATTAATTATATATATATATATATACATATATACACAGAAAAAAAATTTGACAGAAGAATGTACTAAAGAATGTTTTGTCTTCTGGTTTGTAGTGGTGTGGTAAACTAAACACACACTCACACACGTGTATATATGTGTGTGTGTGTATTACTATTTTATATGATGTATTTTATAAACAAGTAAAACTTAACCATAGCTTTTTTAAATGACATGGAAATTTAAATATGTATGTATTTTTTTGTGCTATATACACTAACATGAAAAAAAAAATGGGGACAGTAAGATTTAATTGATCAAAAAAAGGCAGTAAAAACAGTGAAATATTACAATTTAAAATAATGAATGAATATATATTTTAAAATGTTTTTTATTTCTGTGATGGTAAAGTTTAATTTCATTACTCATCATTACTCGCATGATCTTTCAGAAATGATTCACATCTGCTAATTTGCTGTTTAAAACATTTCTTATTACAGTTTTTTCCAACTGCTTACACACAAAATCTTTTCATGTCACACGATTTTTGAAACCTCTCACTCAAAGTGCAAAACTACACATCAAATCTCCAAACCCATAAGCTATTTCTCAGCCTTTGACTGTTTTCAATAGCATAAAACACTTTTTTCAAAACTCTACTCACAATTCTCTACCTAACACACAAAAATCTAACAGGAAGCGACTTGCTTTCCTTTTCTAAACACAACCAATCAAAATGCTACACTTATTCACCAGGTCACACACACACATCCCTCACATGTGCAAACACTAATTGCTTTACTGATCACTAACCATTCACTGCTTTACTGTAGTATAGGCCTATAAATAGGTCAAAGGTCAGATTACCTGTTTTGAACAATGGATGCCAACAATGGACAGAGACCCCACACACACAATTGTGTTCTTTACTGTATTCTAAAGAATATACTTTTGGTTTACATATGTTTATGGTTTTGTTGTATGCTACTCTATACAACAGTAATGTTTGGCCTGATAAATATGCTCTGTGTCTACATTGCATCGGTGTTTACAGTGTTGTTCCCCCTCTCAGCAGATTACTTTCACTGTAGAACATTGTATTGAAATGTAGATATAAGCCTATGAAAGACCAAAGAACTTTAGATTCAGAACAACAGTGTTTACATGGTATATCCAAAAATGTACTATTATGAAAGAAGTGTTTGCCATTTGATGCAAATGCTTCATTCTGACATGTGTTTATGGCATTTCGAATGCAGTGTTACATTTTGAAGGAGATGTGAGGCATTTTGCATTTTGTGTGTGCAGTTTTGGGAATTGTGTGTAGAGTTTTAAAATAAAGGTGACATAGAAAACGTGTCTAAGCAGTTGGGAAAAAAATGATTATCAATTTTGAAAACCCGTTTTGCTGCTTAATATTTTTGAGGAAACCATGATACCCTTTTCAGGATTTTTGATGAATGCAAAGTTCAAAATGAACAGCATTTATTTGAAATGAAACTCTAACATTATAAATATATTTACTGTCACTTTTGAGCAGTTAAAAACATCTTTAATGAGTATTGTAAAATAAAAAAATCGTACAGGCCCCAAACTTTTGAACAGTCTTTCTTGCAAAACATTGAGATCAGAACACACTACTTTTGAATGGCCATCAAAGGAAACCTATTTTCCAACTAAACCTAAACCTTGTATCTCTTCTCACCAAAAAACAAAATGTATGAATCGTAAACTTTGGTGCCAAAGTTTAATACTTAAGGTTCAGAGTTTGTTCAAGTGAACAATAATAATTGTGACGTTTGCCTTAACGAGTACCATTAATAATGTCTTGCCTGCATATCCTTTCAGTCAACTTCTCAGAATTCCTGCCTCAGCATATATTTCTGAGCTTCCTCTCTCTGGAGGGAACGGCCAGCTGCCCCAGAGATGTGGTCCCGTGCCCCCCTAATCCCAGCGCTAGACCCAGGCAGACCCCCATCAGTGAGGATTAGAGACTGATCAGTGAGAGGGCAAACCCCGGGGCAACTGACACCATCACAGCAGCCAATGAGAGCCACTAGGGAGCGTTGACACTGTAACCTGAAACGTACATGAAGAGAAAGACCTGCAAATACACACACATAGGATGGGACAGAGTGAAAGAATGAACTGGTTATTGACAAAAAAGATTGAAAGGCCCGAATCGCATTTCTCCCTAGAACGTGACCGTACAATCCATTCCACAAAAACTCGATTTCACACATTATTGCATTCTTAAATGAGTCAGAATGCAATTCATTACGTATGTGTTACGTAAGGGGCGCTATAGTGGGAATTACATAAACCCATTATGTTCTTGGAGCTGTTCACATCCTCGGACCTGGAATTGTGCATTTCTATGCCAAATTAACTATTAACACCAAAATGTATCAATAGGGAAAACCACTATATAACAAGTAATAATTGTTATGTAAACGCCTTATTAATAAACAATATTTAGCAGAACATTCAAACTTTGTTCTAGGGACAATAATCTGTATTGTATGTCTTTCGTATTATTGCTTGCATATTAACAAAAGTCAATTATTGAAATTATTAAACTAAAAAATTACGAAACAACTGCTTAAAGCTGAGGTCGGCAAGATTTTTTTGGATCATATTCACTGAAACCGACACTCAGAACAACATAAATCAGCCGGTTTTAGAAAAAAACCTGCGCTTCTACCTCCACCTAAAGCCTGTTATTTGGGTTGCAAAAATCCACCGCTCCCGGTTATTCTGGTCCAATCAGCGCAGGGCTGTGTGAGATCTGACTGTCAATCACAGTTTGTGCAACAGATCCCCCCCTCCCCCATCGCGCATGTTACAATATCACATGCACACGCCTGAAGTTCGCAGGTTTGTTGGATTGTATGAAGCGTGATGGCAAGAGAAAAAGTGCTCACGCACTGATGAGTTTGGCTAAGTCCCCTCAATCTGCCAGAATTGCCGACTGCAGCTTTAACTACATTTTACCGCTGAAGCAGCTGCCATTTTGAGTGCTACCGCATGACATTGCAACAGGTGGTAAAAGTTTGAGCTCTCAGAAAATTCAGAGATTACACAAAGTTGGAATCTTGTAATTGCGACATTGCGGGAAGTTCGGGAACGCACCTCTTTTCTACTATGTATTTGTACGAAAGTAGTAGGAATGTCACTGAATGTTTTATTAAGTTCAACTGGCAATTTGCAAAACAAATGAATTTATTGACAACTAAACATTTTTACAAAAACTCATCAAATCTCTGCCATTTATACGCAATTTTCCCCCATATTTGAAATGGGGATTCCAGTCAACTAGCCAAAGACATGAGCTTGGTGAGTGAGTCAGAAAGCGCACGCGGCAGGTTTCATCCCTCGGGATGTTCTGTTCGCTCCCATCTCCTGTTTGTTCAACGTTTGTTTGTCGGCTCCTTCCCTATCTAGCAATGTGTTTTGCATGTAATTGTTGGCTCCCGGCATGCCATATTTTCTCAGGCTTTCATTCAACAAAACAACTGTGGGTTGTGTCTGTTTCTTGGTCAGATATGTGATATTGTGGGCTCAAAGCCTTACTGCGAAGATTGTTTTTCATCCATATCCCTAAACATAGTGTCATTTAAAGTCTGTAGTTTTTTTTTAGATGATAATAAATGAAAAAAAAATGCATAGATAACGTAAGCCAATTGAAGAGTAAATACCTCTGTGGTGTTTTCAAATATTGCTCTTTTTTTGATAACAATATGCCAAATTCTGTCTGAATCAATGCCGTTTGTTGGGAGCAGGACTACCTTTTAATAGAACATTGGAAGACATAGGAGTTTGGGCAGAAGTGTATATTAGAGTTTTTGGTAAAACCGGTTTGGAAGTGAAAATTTACATCTATAACTCGGCAACAACTATTTTAACCAAGCAACCACCTATCGGCAACCATGTGTGCGTTTTTCGTACACTTAAAACAAAAATCAATACAATTGTAAAAACTGGCAGCTGTGGTTGCCAGAACATTAGCAAAAAAAAAAAATGCAGTAGCAACATTTTAGATTTTACGGACTTAACTTAAATTGACAATTTTTTTTTTTTTTTAGAAACGTATAAAATCATTGGAGAAATTAACAGTCATGACTGTTTCCTGAGACACAATAACTTTGTTGCATATCTGTCATTCAAACCACATTCGTTCGACAAAATAGAACAGTTATTATTGACGTCATGCAGTTGGTGAACTAATAACTTCTGCTTATTAATCAGTGTGAGATCGAAATAATGTCAGATTATTGCCGTAAATAACAAAAATGGCATCTCAGGATTACTTTTCTATTTGTTTTGCTTTATTTACAGATGATTCAATCGTGGGTTTCCACTTACGTCATACTACGGGGTTCCCTGGGGAATTAGACATTCACACACTCTTAAAAAAAACGGCACTTTCCTTTAAATTAAATTTGTATATAGAATGGAATATGTAGATTGAACTGCATGTTAGCTTGCTTACCGTATTTTGCTCAAGAGCATGATCTATGTAAGTCCACATGTCATAATAACAAGAAACTACTTGCCACAGACTTGCGATGCTGTGTGTTTGTAAATGTTTGTTGGTAAGATAATTTTAGTACATTGTAACGAGGTATGTTGTTATGTGAAGAAGGAGGCTGGAACCTTTAAAGACTTTAATCATAAAAAAAAAAAAAAAAAAATGAAAGTATAAGCCAGCAGCCCCTAGCGGACGACTGCTGGCCACACAGAACAGAAATAAAACACAACATAAAATCAGGCCTGTTCCTCTCTTGATCTTCACTGTCGTCGCTCCTCCTTTTATGCTTCCGCTCCTCCGTGAGAGAAACGAGACCGGTGCGTCGCGCAGGTGTCGTTCATCATTAATCACGCCACCGGTCTCGCGCCGCTCTCTCACGTACCTCGTCCTGCTCGCCACATACATTTTACAAGTCTTTCTGCTTTCATGTGTAATTCAATATGTTGCTTGCCATTTCTTTGTAATTATTTGAAACTTAGCAATTTCTGAATTAAAATTGTTTCAATGTAAATCCTACAGCACATTTTTATCAGTAAAGTAGATGCACAGTGATGCCCTGGCATACCAGCAAGGAAACACACAGGAAATAGCCCTCATATTTTCTTCAGAAGTCTTTTTTGTTGCAGTTTGGTTCTGATAATGCCAACTTTAAGACACTTTGATAGTCCACACATTAATTTCACTGCTTTAAACTGTCCAGGCATTTCCTGCCTTAAAGATTGACAAAGCACAGCAAAATTGACTGGCCAGCATTTGTCTCCTGCTAACTGTTCTTTCCGGCACTCATAGCTTTAGCTTTAGCTGAGCATCTGATGCCGTATTTCTTTGTGTCTTCATTCTCTCACTCGGGCTGGTAGCGTTAGTCTGAGATAGGGCAATCAAGTTAATTGCCTTGTATATTGCTGAGCAGTCAGCCATGTCAATGCACATTCACAGCATATTACACATAACTGGCAATCACAGCTCACTCCCAACACAATACGGAGGGCACCGCTAATAATGACTTGAGCTGCGTCCTGTGCCCCATGCCATTTGGCCTGATAGCGTGTGTTTATGGCAGAAAATATGAGCCTGGAAAGACTGAGTATACATTTTGTATGCTTTGGAGTATCAGTGTGTGTGTGTGTGTGTGTGTGTGTGTGTCTATGTGTCCAATGCGCTCTGTGTGTTATGTGCAAATTTAAATGAACAATATGTTTTAATTATTAATGATTTTAAAGGTAGTTTTTTAATCATTCATTATTTTAAAGCATTTACATTCATTATTCAAATCTTAGGACATTCTATTATTATTTAAATTGAATCATTTTGATTTTGCACAAAAAAATGCTTCTGAAATTCACTCAAAAGAGCCATTTGATCACTAGCAATTATTTTGGTAGCATATTAATTAGATTTGTTTTGTAAACATGTTTATTTTTTTTAAATAAAGAAAGAATGAAGGTTTTGTGAAAATGAATGTACAAATGAGATTGTAGGAACTCGCCACCAATACACCAAAACTTAAAATGATTGCGAATTTCCATGAGAGTGATAGACATTATGACTTTTTTCATGAAATCAATATTTTGAGTGAATAACAACTTAACAACTTATGTCTATTTCTCAAACTAAGCTGTTGTTTGGCTTCAGAAGGTTTGGAATATTGTGCATGACTAATACTAATATCACTTTAAAATACTTGTATGATACTTATTTTTTTGTCATTATTGAGTTTCACAGACCCATCCCCATTGACCTTTATTAAACACTTTGACACTTTATGGAAAAACAGCCAAGATAAAAAATAATAAAAAAATCTCTATTTGTGTTCCACAGAAGAAAGTAAGTTGTAAGGGCTTTGTAACAAAAATTATTTTGGGATTATGATGGTGAGCACGCACACGCATTCAAACTACGAAAGCATCTCTGGTTTTGGTATGGTGGGACGGACACGAGACTGAGGAGATTCTTATTCGTCCGAGCATTTTGATGCCTTTAGTTTAATGGCTTTGGCACAGGAGGGGAAATCTGGGGGAAGTTGTCATCCATCATGATTTCAGATGTACTCTTTCTGATGATGCTGTGGCGCTGTGATTGATGTACATGTGGAGAGAGAGATGAAAAGAACTGAGGTGTTTAATGGCGTTTCTGGCAGGTTAAGTTGTTTACTCAGATGTGCCGATGCTTGTGGCATTGATTAGTAGTGTTTGCTAAAGCCAGCTCACTATTACTGTTGCTCATACCTAAGGTTAGGGCTTTTTCAAAACTCCTCTAAGTATTCAGCCTAAGAGTGTTTTGGAAAAAATTGTGGGTCAATGGCAAATAAGAGTCTGAAAAAGAGAAGGAAAACTAAATTAAAGAGGACTTTTACTACAGCACTGATGAGCAAAAGCAGTGATGAGTTTAAAATCACTCCAAAGCTCCTTACTTGCATGATCTTGTACATTTATCTACCAAGGGCCTAGTTGATCGACTAGTTAGGTAACGAGGACTTTGGGGAGCCGAAAATCAAAACTTCAGTTTTGCTCTCATTTAACTGTAAGAAGTTGTCTGCTAGCCAATACCTCATGTCAGCAAAGCAATTTGCTCCAAGCATACTGGAAAATAAAATTGTCATCATTACAATAACACATGCCATATCTCTGAATGATTGAGCCCAGTGGAAGCATATACACAGAGAATAGTAAAGGTCCTAAAATCGACCCTTGAGGGACCCCACATAATCAAGAAGCCGATGTAGAGGAAAAATATTCCTTGATTAACAGAAAATGTCCTATCTTTTAGACCGGAGGCAGACCGCTGGAGGGTAGTGTCCTGAATGCCAACCATACACTGCATACAATCTAAAATAATTTTGTGATCAATGGTGGGAAATGCACATCTGAGATCTAATAAAACTAAAACAACACGAGCCTGAATCCAAGAAAATAATTTTATTTATAAAAAATAATGCATATTTAGTGCTGTGTAGAGATCTAACACCTGACCGAACTGTATCTAAAATGAAAAGTTAAAAAAATTTAATTGAGTAAAACCTATTTTTAATATCATTGAATACATTTGTGTACACAATTTAACAAACATCATGAATTCATTTATAAATATATCTTTGTCTTGTCATGAATTGTAACAGACTTATTGAGCTAAAATAAAACATTGCCAGACTACTGTTTTTCCTTAATTTCATTCTTTAATTTCTTCATTTGATACACAATTGAATCACCCTGACATTGTCACATTTCCCCCTAAAATGAATAATTCTAATAAAAAAAAATAATCATACTTATGTTTTTCACCTGGTGGATGAAAAAACTAGCAAAAAAGTGCCATATACTTCAGAAATTTTTTAAAATCTAGCTGTAAGTTCCTCCAATAACAGTCTTTTGTTGTTTTAAACCATTTGGATTACCTGAAGGTTTGATGTTTTACAGTCAGACAGCTCTGAGCTCTCCATAAAATTATCTGTGAGTTTTCTGTGCGAGGGTTTTTTTTTTTAAATGGAAAAGGATGAAGTCTTGATGAAGTCCCCGTGAGCTCATGTTTATGCTGTGGTGTGTAAGTTTGCTCATGGGTGAGCTCTTGTAATTGTGTCTGTGAGAGTACATTCATTTGTCTATGTCACTCTCCTCCCCTTAAGCGTGAAGATACACCCAATCCCATTCTTCAATTAACATGCTCTAGATATTCAAACGAGATTGGAGGGCCTTGACAATCAATGTCCAATTAGAAAGGGCCTTTCCATGTGTGTAGGACGGAGTGTGGTTTTAGGATAGAGTCATTAATTCACAGCAAATCACTGATTGTAGATGACTTTGGGACATCCTGATCAGAGATCCATGTGCGTGTTTCTTTCCATGCATGCTTTTGTGTTTCTAGATGTGCTTTCGAGATCAGTTTGATCACTGGTGGTGACTCAGCCAATTGCTCATCTTCCACCTTTAAAGGGATAGTTCACTGCAAACCCATAAGATGTTTTTTCTTCCATAGAACAATAAAGAAAATAATGGGTTTTGAGTGAACTATCCCTATAGAAATGATGAGGACTGAAGCGGTCAAGCTCCATGAATGACAAAAAGCACTAAAAAGCTAGTCTAAAACACATTAACAATGTCATACAATGACTTGAGTACACATTCTATTATGAGCATGTTTTTAATTTCCAATTTTAATTCATGTGGATTTTTTTTTTTTGTGGGGCATAAATTCGCAAACATATGATTGAGATGTTGACAGTAGTTTGACAGTCTTATTACTAGGGGTGTAACGATACCCTCATGTCACGATTCGATACATATCACGATACTGAACTCACGATACGATTTTATTGCGATATTCCAAGACATATAGTAAGTATATAGTAAGGTTAACAAAAAATGTACTGTTGATTAAAATGCTAAATTTGGTATTATATTAAATAGATTGGTAAAGTAAATTAATAGGCTTGGACTTGGACAATGCACAGGACAATGGTGACACCAGAAAAAAATATTCATGATTCTGAAGCTGAAAACAGAATTATTTCAGAAGAATATGCTTGT
This sequence comes from Phoxinus phoxinus, assembly GCF_949152265.1. Lineage (NCBI taxonomy): Eukaryota > Metazoa > Chordata > Actinopteri > Cypriniformes > Leuciscidae > Phoxinus > Phoxinus phoxinus. Next base: position 35,728,863 of record NC_136879.1, on the reverse strand, counting down.
ACTGTGACTAGTCTACATTATTTTTAATTTATCTAGTCACTTTTAACTGGTAACATAAGACATTTGGCATTATCAGGAGGACCCACAAATATTCCCCCATTGCATTATTATACATTATGTTCAACATTATATATAGTGGTTTAATGTAGATTTGACACTAAAAACACTAAAAACAGAAAACATGAATTTTTTCCTCACACAGAAATTATAAACAATACATATTGTCACTATCCACGATACATATCGTTGCATTTTTGTATTGCGATTGTTACACCCCTACTTATTACTATTGATTAGAAAACAAATGTTTTTATAACTATTAATGTTATCATATCACAATCTTTACAAGTGCTCTCTGACTTTTGGACCAGCACATTTGTCTGACGGCAATCTTAGGTTTACTTGTAATTTGCTTGCCGTCATCGTCCTCCATAATGCCACCTCATTCACCCAGAGCTGCTCTGCTGAAATGACACGGGCTGAGACGGAGAGCTGGAAAGGGAGAAAAAAGAAGGGAAAAGAGAGAGAAAAACAGAAAGCCCCTCTCACCGCTGCCAGGGGGCACACAGACAGTCCCTGCGTTACGGGAATGCTAATTATTTTGATTCGGCTTCCATTTTTTTATGGCTGTCTGGGAAGTTGAAGCGATCATTGGATATGGCATAGGCGCTGATGACTCGGTCACTGGCACATACAGCACAATGTGTGTGTGTGTGTGTGTGTGTGTGTGTTGGTGTGTGACCATCCCCTCCCCCTAGCAACACCCTCTTATAATAGATGACATCACATATGTTTGTGAGTCAGTTGCCATGGTTATAGCCTTGTTGCCCAGAGAAGGTCAGCGAGGGGCAGACGTGGGTCACCTTTGTGACCTTTGCCGTCTGTGTTACTGCCATTCACCTCTAACGTCGCGCATCAACCTCTCCCTTCCCACTGGAGTTACGGACTATTATATATCTTACCTCTAATGTGATCGCACAAAATAAATTAATGAGATATTGTCAATCATCTTCGCTATATGCTGTATAAAAACTGATCCAGGCCTTTCGGGTCCAGCATCTCTGGCTCTTTGGTCATGCTGTATGGACAGAAATGACTGCAGGGCCAAAAGGGTTGAAGTGTGATCTATTTAGATAACTTGCCCTTTTCTTTCCTTCGTCTGAAAGTCAGGGCTGATAAGCTTGAATGACAGTAAGTTAATATTTTATGTTTACAGTGGCCTTGGTTAAAAACCATTCTATTGCCATTTAAATGTTTAGATGTGCACAAAAAAAAAGTGTATAGCTTAATTCCAAACCATTTTGGCCCTGCCCCTGCTTTAAAATGCTGTCTAGGTAGGCAGTTCACAATGTTGTTTGTATAATATGTATATTATAGTATTATTTGAATATATTATATATTCAGTCTGGTTGAGTAGTAGCACTTTTTACTCCTGTCTGTTTGTTCCAGACATACTGTCAGTCTGTTCATTAATGGTAGGTATTTTTTGTGACTCTTTCTGCTAGTTACTAGCCTGGGAAAACCCAGACCACTCTCAGTTGTAACTGAGTTAGGGTCTGGCAAAGCTCCATAGACAATTCATTTCCACAGGGGCGTCACCAACGGACCTCCGATAGATCTAAAACCAATCAGAGCGATGAATGACATGACGTATGCAGAGCGACGGAGAAACATCTCGAGACTCTCAGCAATTCTCTGTTTGTGTTAACGAAAATGACCATTTTAAATCGCTTGAAACAGACGCGATAGCTGATTCGAACGAGTGATGTTGTGATGTTCCACGGCGGCATCCATCTCTGTAATGTACAAAATCTGCGTCACCGTCTCTGCTCTGTCGTCATTGTGTAAAGCCCGCCCCAACGTTTCTGATTGGTGCCGCGATTTCGACGGATTGGAAATGGGTTTCAATGGGCTCTTTGCCAGACCCACTTGCAGAGCAAATCTAAATTTGCCGGAAGTGGTCTGGGTTTTCCCAGGCTAGCTAGTTACATTATTGGTGGCAAGTGCCTATATTAATTAAATATTTGAATCATTTAGTCAAAACCGATTTGTTCAAAAAAAGCTGATTCTTTCAGGATTTAAACAGTCGACCAACTTTAAGAATGAGTCATTGAATAATTTACTAAACCAATTTATTTTAAAACACTGAATCAATCAGAAACCAAAAAAATACTGTTTTTATGAGTGAGTCACTGAATCATTCACTTGTTTCGTTCAGGAATGAAACATGTGACTGACTTATGCCGAGTTCACAGTGCACGATTTTAGGCCCGATTTTCACTCGCTGACAGGTTTTTGCGAAATCACAGACAAAAGCCTGACATCGGAGGCAAATCGTTATTTGTTCAAGCGAGTGACAATCATGCAGTGTGAATTATCAAAGACTCGATCTGAGAGAATCGCAGATGAGTCTCCGACTCCCACGAGATATCTGGACCTGTCTGCGATTCAAAATCCCGCTGTGTGAAATGTGTTCTGACTGAAAAGCCAATGTGAGCGCAAGATACAGGGAAGTTCGGGGAGGACTTATAGACCAGAATTAGAATATCAGTATTTTAATAAATATATCTACAATTATATCTAACCAAAACCACACAAACATTTGCTTAACCAGCCCTAACAGCAGCACATTGCAAAATTATTTATTTACATTATTTGCTCCTCCATATATTTTTTTCTTTTCTCCTTTCTAAGCCACAGACAATTTGGATCGCAAGCTTCTTGCAGGCTATCATTTTTAATAAAGTCTCAGTCTCAGGCACACGTGATCTAGAATTATTTCCTTATCACTTCTTGTGTGTTTGGTTGTGAAATGTAGTTTGCAGACCAGACAGTTGTCTGCGATTCTTCCTATTGTAAAGTCATGCAGTGTGAAACCCCCTTTCGCCGATCCACCGTGCAGTGTGCACACACACACACACACAGCAGCAACTGAATGCTACCCCAGATAATCATGCAGTGTGAAATGAACAGTGATCTGACGAGTTTGAAAACCGTGCAGTGTGAACTCTAATCTTCAATGTTTCATTCATTAATGCAGAGTCATCTGGAGATCCAGTACTCTTTCAGAAGATGCGTAACAGCGCCCCCTACCATATAACAGTGAAAACATGGATTGGAATCAATTGTGAGTCGAGATTTTCAATTTTATAATACAACCACAGATGATTACAAGAGAGCCCAGACTAACAAACTACTAAGAATGATAAAGTTTCTATCTATTGACACTTACATTTTCAGAAAAGTGTTTTAAATGATACTTTGTGAAATGTATAATTATCAAATTATATACTTTATTTTTCAGAATGGTATAGCATTTGAGGGCACAAACAATGGTAATTTTAATTAGGAAAAGCTGCTTTTTGAAAAGCTACTGATAAATGTACTTAAGTTACACCCCAACAAATCAGTCACTTACAGTCAATCTATTTTCTAGATGCATGTTATTGATTTTGCCCTTGTATAATTTTCATTTAAAATTGACCTCATAATTTTTTTATAAAAATGTCATAAAACGATCTTGCGGTGAAACGACTCCTCCAATCATTTAGTTCACTTGAACCCCACCCCTTTCTTACAATCGACTGCAAACTCACGGTCAGATCCTCCTTCAACCAATCAACAATCGTGAATAGTCCCCGCCGTACAATTTTTTTTTCTTTCCTTTTTGATAATTTGTTAACTCAGATGTACATTACAATACATAAGAAAAGATCTGTTGCTACTTCCAGTTCATGGCGACTCCTTTTGAGGTCTCAGGACTGTCTCAGGAGTGTAATGAGGCAGCTCATTTTGAAACCGCTTATAAAATTGCATGCATTTTGAACTGTGATATGATTGTTTTAGTGTTTCTCATCTCCCCCAAACAAATGTTTTAAATTTAGTTACTGTTTCTTTTGGAAAATGTGGAAAGTTGCCATTTCTGTCTCTACTGCTTATTTAATTAAATATTTAGTTGAATGTTTCTGATTCTCCTTTGCAATCCACACAAAAGCCATTTATTAGTAATTCCAGTCTTGTTTATCCATGTCTCTCTCTCTTCGTTTCTCTCGGCCCGTGTCTCCTTGCTCATCCCTGTCTCCTCTTATCTGTTTTCTTTTCTTCCCCGTTTTCCTTTCACCCCCACCTTTTCCCTCAATCTCTCTCCCTCTCTCTCGTTCATTCTCTTGCGCCTCTCCCTGTCCCTCTGTGGCTCACCGTGTCGTGTCCCTAATTTATTTATAATTAGTGCTCTTTGTCAGAATGCAGGGAGAATGTTAAAGTACAAGATGCTCTGGTCTGGGTACAAATGGGCCAGTGTCTTCCTTGCTCTCTCTCTCTCTCTCTCTCTCTCTCTCTCTCTCTCTCTCTCTCTCTCTCTCTCTCTCTCTCTCTCTCTCTCTCTCTCTCTCTCTCTCTCTCTCTCTCTCTCTCTCTCTCTCTCTCTCTCTCTCTCTCTCTCTCTCTCTCTCCACATCTTTGTTCTTCTTTTAAACTGTTCATCATTAGCCATATGAAGAAAGTCAGAGACTCGTTCAAACAAAACATCTAAATGCCAACTAAATGAAGTATTGTAATGTACACATCGATCATAATTTACTCACCCTCATGTTGTATGTAAGTAATCTGTATGATTTTTCAATGAGAGTAGATAGTGACCAAAAATCTGAACAGGACAAAAAAAAAACGACTCGTAAATGGTAAATGGTAAATGGACTGCATTTATATAGCGCTTTCATAGACCCATGGCCACCAAAGCGCTTTACAATTTGCCTCTCATTCACCCATTCACTCATACATTCATACACCGACGGCGGTGTCAGCCATGCAAGGCGCCACTCAGCTCGTCGGGAGCAGCCGGGGTTAGGTGTCTTGCTCATGGACACCTCGACACTTGGTCCAGTGGAACCGGGGATCGAACCACCAACCTTTCAGTTTGTAGACAACCTACATGAACCACTGAGCCACTGCCGCCCACTGTCGTAGGGACTACAAGACATTCCTCCAGGGTTAGTGACATCACCAACCCTATAATGTACATATATGTACATATATACAACAACTAGAAGATAACTACACATCAGCCACATAAATTCATCAACTAACCATTCAGAAATGTCCTGTTGCATTCTAAATGTTGTCACTTCTTCTTGAGTCAGTTCTTCTTGAGAACATAAAAGGCAAAAAGTTTTTGAAATTTTCAGTGCATGTCTGTCACAAGTTCTTGAAGCTCCGCCCCCTGTGCCTTGAGCAGCAGCTCATTTGTATTTAAAGGGTCAGACACAAAAAAAAACTGTGTGTTTTTACTCACCTTCAAAAAGTGACAATTTTAACATGCTATATAAAAATATCTGTGGGATATTTTGAGCTAAAACTTCACATACACACTCTGGGGACATCAACAACTTATATTACAAGTCTTCTCAGGTCAAACGATAGCTTTGTGTGACAAATTTAGGTCTCCTCCAGAAAGCTGTTGACTGCTGTGAATAATGCTCCCAAAAAAGGCCTATATTTAAGATTTATGTATTTTAATTGCATATCAAATTTCTATCCATTTAGATAATTTATGTAGTAATAAACCAAAAGTATTTTTAATGCACAATAACCAGGTGTATATTTATAACCATTAAGTCCAATTTATTATATGTAACAAACGCTTTTCGGTGCGTGCCGCCTTCAGTGTGCACACTGAAGAAGGCACGCGCCGAAACGCATTTGTGCAAATAAAACAATTTATGCATAGTGCGGCCTCTCTCCTGTTTTATATATTCTAATCATTCAGGCCAGCACGCTTAAAGTTTAAGTTCAATCATTGACATTGAGTGAAGCCTGCTCCTATTCCCATTTACTTATATGTAAACCAATCATAAACATTTTAACTAATTCTTGCTTGTTCCACAGCTATTCAGATTTGAACCATGTTCATACTTTAATAACTGATTAAATTGAATTGTTTTCACAATTAACAGATTTATGCAGATTCTAGGGAATTAAAATAAAGACATTTTAAAAGTATTATTATTTAAATAAAATCAAAGAGATGCAAATACTTTTTTTTTTTTTTAACGTTGAGTCCGTAAATGTGAAAACAGAATTTATTGAAAATATTTTTGACCCAAAAGGATGCTTTTTTTATTAATTAGCCATTTTTAATGAACTCTCATGAATGTGTTGGCGAAAGCTAAGGCAGATGTCAAGATTTTCTGTGAGTACAATGACAAAAAATTTGCTCTGATCACACAAATTGCAAAAGTCTTGGAATATACCACATGATTCGTATTTACCACTTTTATGATACATTATGGTGCCTTTTTTGAAGCTTGAAAGTTTTAGTCTGTATTCATATTTAATGGCATGAAAACATGAAAATGAGTTTTGACCTGAGTAAATAATGAATAATGACAATTAAAATTTTTGTAACCTAGTGCTTTAAAGTGCCTCTATAATGCTATTTTAAAGTTTCCTAATGTTGTTTTAGAGTCTCATACAGCAGGTTTACATGCATCAATGTTAAAAAAACTGATTAATTTTCTCATAATATACATTTGCACATCATCACATTTTCAATGATTCTCAAACGACTCTTCAGATGAATCAATCTCTCTAAATCCCTCCTTTCCGCGAGCTGCTCTGCTCTGATTGGCCAGACAGCTCAGTGTGTTGTGATTGGTTTACCGCGTACAGCAGGCGTCGAAAACAAAAAAGCCCATTGCCAAAACACCGTCAGCTCTGCTTGTCCTGAGGCTTCCTACACTGTAAACTAAACACAGTAACGATTTTATCATATCAATCCAAGCGTGAGTCCAAAGATGAAACATTGGAAGAACTATTCATATTCATTCATCCCGAACCTCCATCGCAAGGACGACTCGATCAGGACGTTTCTCAGTGATACACTACTCAGTTTGAGATGTTGCAACTGTAATTCCTCACCATCAGTGTATCAATAACAGTGCATTAGCCGAGCTCTAGCGTGAATGACTGATGTAACATAAACGTTGGTAAAACAAATATTGCTCCATGCTTAATCTTTCCTCAAAGTAGAACGACAGACAATCTGCATTAATAGACACAATTTTAGGTAGTAGTGGCCCACAACTGATTAGCAGAAGTATTTCAGTAAGACTTAGCAGGAGACCTACACAATATAAAACTCAAAACTAAGTATTTTGAACACCTTCTTTCAAGAGCAAGCGGTTTGCGAATCCTGCATTGAACTGCGAGATTTGAGAAGTCGTCGTCAGTCAAATAAAGGGTACACAGCAAAAGTTTAGGATTATACTGCTGTGGTATCATGGTAAAGATGAATTTTAACCACTGATTCTTCACATGCTCGTCCTTGGGCAGTGAACAAAAAAAACTGGCTTTACCTTCACATTGTAGATCACAGCATCTCCTCGACATGATACGACGCAATAAGGGGGCGGGCAATATGCTAATGTTTCATCTTGACGTCACAACGAAACGGCTTAGGACTCGTTTGAAAAACGATTCATTTCATTCATAGACTCAGAGTCGACTCTTACTTTTGAAAGACAATAACTTTATATACGGTGCACTTTCAGATATAAAACATTGCAGGATGTTTTCATTCACTTAGAGCTATGATACACACTACATGAAAGGTCATTTTCAAAAATCCATAATAGGGGCACTTTAAGTAATTATACGAACAAGTGTTTCTTATGTTAGCGAAGAGTGAAAATGAAGACCCACTGTATGTGGACATTTTTCAGGGAACATGTTTGGATGACCATAACTTGCACTAGCTTAGCTGACCTGATCTTGCCATCTTTTTGTCCTTGGACTGAGAGATCACTTGTACGAACTCCCTTCCCTCGTTTTGTGATCTTTCCATTTCCACTCGAGTGCCATATTCCCTGTCTATCCATCTCTTCCTCTAGCACTTCTCCTCAATCCCCTCATCCCTCTCTCCCGCTCTCCGCTGCCCAAGGCAATGCCGTCCTGCAGGCTTTGATCACAGGGCCAGGGAGGAAATGGGAAGTGGGTCAGAAAGTTGTGCTGGAGACTGCAGGGAAACAAGGCTGGAATATCGAGTAGGTGAGCAGGGAGAGAGAGAGAGTGAGCGCTAAGAAGAGAGAGATAGAGACTGGGGAAGGGAGAGGGAGGAGGAGGACGGGAGACGTAGAGGACTCCGATCATGGCAGAGCAGATAAAAAGAAAACAAGGATTTGATCAACAGGAGAGGGGAGACATTGCAGAAAAGGCAATGTCAACTTTAAAGTCTAAATGGACCCTGTTTACTCATTGATACTCATTTCTGGTCTTATTGTCTAGGCGTTAATTCTCAAAAATATGGTTTCATCAAAATGTTATTGGGTGTTTCTTCAACTAAAGGCATTTTGGCCCTGTGCACTTTTAGAAAATAAACTTTCTTTAAGGAGTATTCACCGCTGGCAAGATGATAAAAACATCAATGCCCATAATGCACTTTTGATGTAGGTGCCTCTCCGACTGTCCATTGCGGAAGTTTGATATGTACACTTTAAAAAATGCTGGGTTGTTTCAACACCTGTTTGGGTCAAATATGGACAAACTCAACCGTTGGGTTTAGAAATGTAATTAAAAAATGTAACCCAAAGGTTGGGTTTGCCCATATTTGACTCAAACATGTGTTGAAACAACCCAGCATTTTTAGAGTGTAGTTTTAACAAAAGCCCAGGAGCTGTCAAACATCTGTTGGATGTTGCCAACAAATAAACAGGGACATCTGGGTGCAAGTAACACACATTACTAAATCATAATTCACACTTTAAAAAATAATAATTGAACAATTCCATTTTAATTGGAAATTATGCACTGTTGAAATAGTTCATATTCATAACGAATATTATATTATGAATTAATAATAACTAAGCAATTAATTTTGTAATTAAAGTAATTAAAAACAAGAGCACTGCAACTTTATTGAGGGTATAATTATGTGTTGCGTGTCATTCAATTATTATTATTTTTTTTTATAAATATTGAAATGGTTTAAAAGTTTATTTCACTCAAAGATAAAAAGCTTGAAAGATTATAGTATTTTAGGGTATTTTCAGATTCAAAATGTGGGTCTAGGAATAAAATCTATAAATAAAAGCCATTTGAAAAGTAAATAAAAAAAAAACTTGATTTTAATAAAATCAACCCCTGACACAGAAGTACCCAAAGTTGTGGAAACATCAAATAATTTACTGCACTTCTTAAACAATTTTCCTTTTTGACTGATGTCACCTAGTCCAACAGCCATTCATTTATAAAAGCAAGTTTTATTTAAAAAAAAAAAATTGTTTTGCTATACCCTAATTTGATTTCTAATTAATAAATATTCTGTTTCTGTTACATAAGCTAAACGTTTTGTTCTTTTTTTAAGAGTTTAAAATACAGTTGCTCAATCAGGTCCATAACATTGAGGCTGTCCATGTTTTAGACGGGATCAGTCATTCATGCATTTTTCCACCTCATTGAATTGCTCATATTATTAGTATTCTAAACAGCTAATTAATATTCCGGTATCATTAAGCACTCCTGATGTCGTCAGCTCACCTGGGACGAGGATTGGGAGGAGGGGAAGGGTAGAGGAGGTCTGGCTGGTCAGGGAGAGGTACAGCAGGGCGTCCCACATGGGAGAGAGGGATTTGGGAATGAGTGAAAGCTGAAGAGGGTTGGAGGATGAGGAAGGGAGGATGGAAGTAATTGGACCAAGGGGAGGCTACATTCAGACAAACACATTGCATTCCACATGAACACACATTTAAATGCAAATACAAACACACGTTAATGCATTCTCATATTCCACCCACAAAATAGTGTTTCCACACACACATTTACACAGTGACATTTTTGCTGACACGGTTACTAACACACACACACACACACACACACACACACACACACACACACACACACACACACACACACAGAACGAGACATGTTCTATAAGTGGACAAGGTAAATTAGAGCGGTAATTACTTTTGTGCTGTCAGAGCTGAGAAAGGTTGAGAGATGCTAAGACAGCTGTGGCTCACTGCTGAATAGAGAATGAGAGAGAGACAGACAGATGGACAAGCTGATGGACAGGTCAGGTAGAGTTGATAGGAATAAAATACTATCCAAATCACATTGGTTAAATGTTATCAGGCGGTTTTTACAGACTCAAGAGTAAATAACATTTTAAATCTCACTTTAAAAAATATATATTTTCTTTTTCATGAAAGTAGCCTATATAACACTATATTTTTTGATTCCATTTACACCTGGTCACATAAATGTGTTTTTGCAAAAATGGATTTGAATCCGATCTTCAATTCCCGCGCTATATGCAGATTTAAGGGAGTGCACGTCACCGAAAGCAACAGTTACGAGCTGCATTTTATTGATCATCAGCTAAAATTTCAAAATAAAAGACTGCAATAAGAGAGAGTGGCAACAGCCCTGGTAAGATCATTTAGTTTCTTTACTTTTAATGAAGATGATTGTGTGTTAAGCGTCTGCGACTTACTTTTACTTTGATTTGCGATAGTTTTCACGTTGGCTTGATGAATAGCTGCTCATCTGCGGCGATGTGTGTTGCAGTAGCGTCGTCATATCTGACTATAACATGACATTATAGCCTATAACACGCTTGCACACGTTTATTTTTTTTAGCATTTTTTGGGAGGAGTACAATTTAAATATGTGGTTTCAACAACCAGATGCATTTACACTTGTCCAGTTTCGTCTGGAACGTGGCCCAGATCTCCTCCTGAAGTGGTTTGAGCGATCGTATTCAAATCCGTCTCGAATGCGCTTCGGAGGGCATTTACACCTGGTCTTTTCACGATCGGATAGCTATCCGATCACAGAAAACGCATGAAGTGGCCAGGTGTATTATTAGGTTATTATGACCTTGGCATTAGATTACAAAAAAAACTCTGAGAATGTTTCTAATACAACAGCTGAGGTAATGATGGTAAATTTGACTTCTCTCTTCTCACTCCTGTAGTTAGTTTCTTATGGAAGCTTGTTTCCGCTACAGAGTAATAAATAAAAAAAGTTGTGACTTTTTATCTCACAATTCTGACTTTTTTTCTCGCGATTGCTATAGAAAGTCAGAATTGCGTGATATAAACGTGCAATTCTGAGATTAAAAGTCCGTCTTTTTTCCCCTCAAAATTGGACTTTATAACTCGCAATAAACTTTCACATTTGTTTGTATAGCGCTTTTCACAATACATATTGTTTCAAAGCAGCTTTACAGAAAATGCATGTCTACATTACAATTTAGAGTTATCTGTATCAGAGGTGACTGTTCCCAAGTTATGTATTTCAGAAATGTACATACTGTATACAAATCACACAGTTAGCTAATAATTTCACAATAACTTCATACTAATTTCATTTCACAATAACAATATACATCACACATTTATTTTTGTTATTAAAAATAAGACGAGAGGCAAATTACGAACAACAAAACTAATACAGGAACGGTACAAATGAAACAAACAGTACTTTAAAGTTTACATTTTCAGGTAGAGTATGTATTTAACATTATTTGTATTTGCATGTAAGAAAGAATTAATCAATTGTAAAACTAAAACATTGCATTGTGTTCTCTATATGATTTAAATATACACTGATTATTATTAAAGCTACGAAATGTATTCCGTCACTCTTTTTGTTTTGCTCTATCCTTTGCGCTTCCTTGTTCATCAATCCGTCATGCGTCGGGTCGGGGGTCACTCTTCTGACTTGCGTACGGCCATTGTCGGAAGCCAGTGATTATAGTTTATAAATCTGGCCTTTAGGAACCCCCTGGAGTAGTATGGATTACTTTTATGATGGATGGATGAGCTTTTTTTGAGCTTCAAAATCTTAAGTTACTATTCACTCCCATTACAAAGCTTGGAAAAGCCAGGATATATTTTAATATAACTCGGATTGTGTTTGGCTGAAAGACAAAAGTCATAAACACCTAGGATGGCTTGAGGGTGAGTAAATTATGGGATTTTTGGGTGAACTAACCCTTCAAGGACATGGACCACAGCAGGTATATTATGCTGCTGGCACGTTGGGTGTGTTCACACTTGGCAAGTTTGATTGTATTAAAACGAACTCTAGTGTCATTGATCTGTTAGTGCGGTTCATTTGAATACTGTAAGTGTGAACGCTGCCATCCGAACCTTTTCAGGGGGTCTCGATCCATTTTCCAAGTGAACTGTTGATGCTCGACTGAAATATGAATGCAACATGGACCAATGACATCTAAACAAACCAAACACAAGACATGATGTTGCAAGATGCAACCCTAAAAAGCACCTGGTCCCTCTCGTCATCTGAGCTACATTGCCCAGTACAGGTGTCAGAACTGCATCTTTTTGTAGCAGATCTTCATTTGTGTGTAACGGAGGAATTCTTGCTACTGTTTTGACACCTTTACACCATTCAGACATTTTAATGGATGCAGCCTTTTTCAGCACAGGGGAATTTAGTATTTCACAATTTAATGGCATTTAAACACTTGCATCATGAGGCATTTTTGTGCTAGATATAGTGCTGCTGCTGGTAGCTGATTGATGTTGATCAGGAGTTTGAAAACCATTTTGAACTACATCAGATATACAGTATTCATGTGGGGGGAATAAAGATGATTTCTGTCATGCTGATGCCTAGACGTCTTACCCTCCTGAAGCATTTAATGCCTTATCAGTTCATCGCTAGTACCAACACCAGCTATAAAGGCATGTCTTTGAGTCAGAGATTTCAAAGGCTTGTTCATCTGATGCTCCATATTTAAAAAAAAAAAGATCTGATTGAGTAGAATTTAAGGATCAAGATATAAAGCAGCTTCACATCAGAAAAAAACATCATAACTTAATCTCTTCATCTCAGTCCTTTAGGGGTGAACTGTGTAAAACTTGCATTGACTACACCTGTTGGTCCTCTAATAGGACAGTGATTCTCAACTGGTTTGGCCATGGGACCCACTATTTCCCATTGTCATTAAGCCGCAACCCAAATTTTTAGGCATTTGAACCAAGCAAATGTATTTCTCTAAAATGATTAACACACACCTGTCCCACTCTACTTAACATTCACATAAAGTGTAAGAACTTCACTAACACTTTAAGGCTATTAAATAGCAGTGCCAAACTAGTTAGTAAGTTGGTACAATCCACCACAGTTATCAAAAATATAGAATTTGTGGTATTTTGGGTTAAGGTTACAGAAACTACAGATACCATGGTAAATACACAATACTACTGTAATATGAACTGTTAATACAATATATGGACACAGATCCTGATGCATATACAGTATGCTATATATATATATATATATTCTATATAATTAACATAATACTGTGTGTGTGTGTATATATAATATTTATACATATCATTTTTTTCTGTCCAGGTCATTTATCATGGATCAGTAATGGTGACGCACAGTTGTTCCATGGCAGAAGCCGATGCTAATACAGTGAGTGAATACTGGGCCTGTGCCAGGACTGAAATGGTCCAGGTGAGGACATCAGGAGAGGACACTGCACTGTGTGTGAGTATGTGTGTGTGTGTGTGTGTGTGTGTGTGAAATCATACAGACAATAACGCTCTCTGCGTTATAACACTGTCCGAATCTTTGCTTCAAGGACACTGGACAGTGGTTTCAGCAACTAACTCCTTAACACTGCTGTAGACTTTCTCTTTTACACTATTGGCTACAGTTTTCTGCTCATATCGACTTTAAAAATTAAATAAAATGATATTTAGCTTTAAAAAATTAAGATTTTTTTTTTACATTTGATATTATTTTCATAACAATTAAACATATGATCTAACCCCAACTGGTGGTGAGTGATGCAATACCAAACAAAAGATCAAATAAAATGTAATTTTGATAGTTTCGAGCCAATAATTTATTACAAAGGTCTAGGTCGTATTTTCTTTTTACCGTCCTTGTTAGGTTAGTAGCATTTTATTATTTGCATTTAGTACTGTTTTTAGGACACACAATCCTTCAAGTTTTTTTTATTGGCATCAATGGTTCCATGAAGAACCTTTAACATCCATGGAAACTTTCCATTTCACATGGTTCTTGGAGAAAAAAAGGTTATTTCAAGAACTGTTCACTGGAATGTTCTTCAGAGGACCAAAAAAACAAGGTTCTTCTAATGCATCCCTGTAAAAAAAAAAAAAAAAAAAAAAAAAAAACTTTCTTTTAAGATTTCACAACAGAACAGACTACTGACCCGCCATTTGAGCTTTACTGGTCTATGGTCTGTCCTCATTCAGATAGCTGGCTAAATGTGTGTGTTGGTTTGACTGGACGTGTTTGACAACTTTTCAGTCAGCTGTTTAAACTTCTTCAATCCTTAATGATCTTGACTGTCCCACTCTCCTTTATTTCTCTCCCTCGCTCACTGTCTTTCTCGGTCCCTCTCACTGACAATAGCAAAAGTAAGCGTTCTCCTACTCATTTATCACGCACTTCTTTGTTTTCTTATTATCCTGTCGCCTCCGCATCAGTTTCTGCGTTTACAGCCGCACACATTCTTTTCTCCTCCTTCCGGAGCACTTACGCCGATTTCTGGCTTGACATAATCTGAAATGGTGCTTAAGTGAATTTATGTTGTGCTCAGTGCATTAACTTCTGCCGTTTTTGCCTTTATGTTACGGAGAGCTTTTGTGCGAGCGCACGGAGGAAAGCGAGAGAGAATGAGAATTTGAAACCCAGACCACGGACTAGACAGCCTATCAGTATTCAGCAGAGAAAGTGAGTGATGGAGAGAGAGAAACGGAGGAAAGAAAGGAGGAGGGGGTGATGTATCAATATTCTGAGTAGTGTTTGAGGGCAAGAAGAACGAACCGGGAAGGGGTGGGAGAGGGGCGCGGGTGCGCGAAACAGTCCGGGCAGGTTTATTCGCTCAGTGTTTGTTAGTGCGAGAGCCCGTTGGGGCGAGATGATATCGGTAGAGCAGTTACCTTGAGGACGGAAACTCAAGTGTGTGTTTGTCTGAGAGAAGTGGTGTTCAAGTCGAATGTGACGGAATCTTAGCCGAACGCTAGCCATAACTCCACTCTCCCTCTCTCTTTTTTACTCTGTGTGCTAATCAGCATTTGAAAGGCAGCTTTGACAGTGAGAAAGAAAAGTGAGGGCAGCGGGGAGGAGGGAGTGTAAACGAGAAAGAAACGAGAGTGAGAGAGAGAGAGAGAGAGAGAGAGAGAGAGAGAGGTAGGGGCCGTACAAGCATTTCTTTTATATTTACCAGCGATTGAGGAGAGAGAGAGAGCGCGAGAGAGAGAGGGAGCGAGTGAAGAGACGACCGGTGCGTGCAGCTTTCCCAAGAGGAAATGAAAAGAAAAGAAGCTCAACGAGGAAAGAGAGAGAGCCAAAGCGGGGAGCACGCCAGAGAAGGAAACAGACTCGCATCCTCTAACTCCAGTCATATCTGAGACGATCCCGGTCGGAAAGTGAGGGAGGAGAGAGAGAGCGAGAGCACGGTCGCTGCCGCCGTGCTCCCACAAACACACACACACACGCTCTTGCGGCAGCAGACCGCTGTGTGTTCGCCTGCTCTTTTGTGCCAGCAGCTGGGATTGTTCTTGGCCCCGTCTGACCCCCTTGTCACCCCCCGTGTGAGTGTTTGTATGTGTGTGTGGGAGTGCGAGGGGTCCTGGAACGTGGACTGAGCGGAGGGGAGGGTCACGGTTCGGACGGGTCCGAGACAACTGAAGAAGAAGAGGAGAAGGAGGAGGGATACATCTGTCCTCGAAACAGCTGCTCAGAGGTGGACATGCACATCAGGTGAGTCACGCAACTGCTCTTGACACACACATGTCAGACTGTCACATGTCTGACAGTTTTAAGATCCGAGCGGAGGGTTTCTCCTTTCTCCTCAAACTTGTTGATGGCTTCATGCCAGGAGGCTTGGCTTCCTGGGAAACTTTTTTGGGAAAGACACTTTGCTCATAAGTACACTCGTCGGTCTTTCCCCCTTAATGACGGAGGTATCGGGAGCGGAGGGGGGGAACGCTGGGGTTAATTGTGCGGACCACCTTGGCTCCTTCTCAAACATCATCTCTCACTTAATTAGTGGATTTTACAAGATTAGTGCGCTTTGCATTGACGGCGTGTTCTGTGGAAGGTAGTGAATGGTAGCGGCGAGGCGCTTGTCTTCTGTTATCTGATGTCTTTGGATTTAACAGCTACTTCTAAATGACTGGATTTGTATTAGAAATGAAAGGGGTGGGTAAATATTAACCTTTTCCTTCATCAGTCAGTTTGGGCTTAGCATGGGGATTATTAAAGAAACGAAATTGCTATTGTAATGCGTTTTAATTCAGTTCTGCTTGTTTTTTTTAAATGAAATGTTTGCTGAGAAAAAAACAGATTTTTAAAAAATGTTAAAATAACAAATGTTATTATATAATGATCATTTTAATGACGATGATGATAATTTGTCACAAAATTATTCCTAATTTGTCGGACATCCTAAAAAAATTTGTTGGATTCTGTTGATATTGGCAACATTACATTAATGTTACACATAATGCATGTGCTACAGTAATAATAATGACAAAGTGTATTTTTAAGTAGGTCCACAAAATAATTTCACTTTAAATGTGTTTATTATTATTGCTTGATAGTTACCGTGTACTTGCATACTTAAATGTAAGTATGTTTGTGTGTGTGTGTGTGTGTGTGTTATTCAGCTAGATTCCTTAATGAACGGAAAGTTCATACTGTTAGTTTGTCGTATGGCTATCCTGGACAATCAGAATTATAGGACAGGAATTATTTTGACACTTTCACACTTACTCTGGCAGCCTTACCAGGAAGAAAAACAAAAAGTGAGTGAAAAACTTTCCTGAGACTTTAGTTTTAAGAGGTGGTGGAAGTTTGTTTGCCGTTTTCTCCTCATCGTTTTACTTTGGTTGAGTGTTTCGATCAATAGCTTCATATTAGTCTGGAAATCTTACCTGTTGCTCACTAAATATGTTTGTTTGAACACAAGTGAAAATGAGCAGTTGTTGAAGCTTTAAGCAGCTTTAGGTCTACCTGACCTGCCTGTTAAAAAAAAACTTTTATTGGTGCAATGTAATAGTCAGAGTGATTCAGCCATATTATATTTTTCACTTAAATAAAAGTAGTTTATTTAGATGTCACTACAATTTGGAACCTGAGACATTTATTTATTATTGCTTATCCTGATGATGATACTTTTGTTGTTGTTTAGACTCTGGCTGGACAGTGTTTTTTTAAAGAAAACGTTACGTTACTAACAGTCAGTGTAATAGTATTAATCAAAGACACAAAAATGCCAATTTTATTGAAAGCGAGCCGCCCTGTTAGTAAAGCACGCACATCCAAAGCCTATATCCGCATATGCATAAGACATCAGGGGCATCTTGGAAATGAGCGTGAATTGAGAGTTGATAGAAGTTATGCAGGTATGTACAAGAGAGCTATAGGACCATAAAAGCCGTCACACACACACACACACACACACACACTCTCAGAGCGGGACAGACAGGCCCGGTGACAGACAGTGTCAGGAAGGTGTCAGTGAGAAGCTGTTGGTGTCACACTTGGTTGACCTGATCTGTGGTCAGGCTGTCCACTGCAGCCCGTTGTGACTCCTTACATAACCACTTCCTGCCACTCACACCCAGCTCTGCAGGGACGCGCTCGGATATTTATATACTCAACATACAGACACACACACATCAATATGCCCTTATAAACACACACACACACACAAACAAACAAACAACAGCCCCTGTCGATATACAGACCCTTCAGTCTTCTGCAGTCAGAGAGATATGATCTTATTCACTGATTTTGACCTTCTGCATCCTTAAAAATTTCTCTTATCATCCATGATCTGTACATAAGCATCACTCAAGTGTCAGAGATTGTCTTACGACAGTCATGTATTGTCGATATATATTTGAAACTAGATGGGTGAATCTCATGAAAACACTTTTAGGCCATTTTTCACCTCAAAATAAATAGGAATAAAATGGATAAAATACAAGAATTCATATAAAAGGGTTTAAAATATATTACATTGCAGTAAACTTCTACATCAAAGTACCAATAGATTTGGGGAAATGTGATTTAAGATTATATTCCCCACACATTTAAAATTTTAAATGCTAATTTACATCAGCAATAATTAAAGTACAACATATCATGCATACACAATTATATATATTTATATTATATTAGCATTACAGTAAAAATCGCAGTTAAAATATTGCATCAATTCAACAATTGTATCTTAAAATAAAGAGAATATGATTTCTTACTTTTTTCTTTTAATTTTAGGATGAAATATGGCCCAGACATGTTCATGAAAGTTTTTATGCGATTCACACTCATATCCTGCAGTTGTCCGTGTTGAAAAAAGCAAGAAACATGCGTAGACTATGTCAATTTTATATATACATGTCATTAAATATATCCTTCATAGTGCAAAATCCTCTAATTCTTACTAGTGTGCAAATGGTGTTGTACTTTGCCAATGAAATGGGACGTTTTAATGCCCTGATGTGGCTGCATGTCTGCATATAGACTCTAGGCTTCTGTCTGTGGATATTTGACCCTGTGTGTTTTCAGGACCTGTTCCCTGCCTGAGGGGCAAATACTGTGCGTTTCAGATATAGATTCATTGTGCATTGTTATGATTATTTTTCAGTATTCGGTTAACTACAATACAAGTGTTTAATATTCTGAAATGCATTTTTTTCCCATTCATTTGAAAAGTTATTGAACTGTGCACATCCAACCCGAGTCAACCAAATCTAGATTATTATTGAAATCTCTCGACATGTGCTGGCATATCTGAATTCGAGAAACAGTTATTGTGTAGAAACTCTGGAAGAGACACGTGATGATTACTGGAGTCTTTTGTCACTGTTGAATGATTGCTCAGTTGGTCCTTGAGAAAAGCAAAACAATTATTGATGTTTTGCTCTCTATTTTTTAATCCCTTATAGTCACTATTTTTTCCATTTAAAATGGCATTTAAAAAACGAAACGCAACATTTCTCTTCATGCGAGATGCAAGATCTCAGGGGCCAGTCCAGTATCCTTTACGCTTTCCGTTTTACCGTTGCGGGTCAGAGGCGGGGTAGGGTCAGTTTGATCTAATCAAATGGGGTATTGATTCCATTTGATAATTAATGGGCTAGGTGAAGATGAAGATGCAGCCTCCAGCTCTGAGGATTTGAGAAGAACCTTGGACTAGGAGTGATGGGAAGCCGCCAAGGTCAGCGGCAAACCACAAGAGTGCAGAGCAAGAGAGGTCCAGTTAAATGAGATAGGGAGAGAGAAATGCTGTTGACCAGAGCTGATTTATCAGCGTTCGAAGAAAATGAGACAACATCTGACTTCCTAATGCTGGACTTCAAATGCAGAGAGATGTGAAGAGAAATTAGTATTCTGCTGAAACAGCTCCATATATTGATGGAAAACTACATGCAGTATAGATGTTGCAGTATAGACAGCACTTCAAAGATGTTGGATTAATAATTCTAAAAGCAAATATAATTGCATGTTACATGCTACAACATCATTTCTGCAGTTATCCCTATTAAACGGTCATTTGAAATGCTCTTTTATAGGTGCATCAAAGACAGGGAGGAGGTAAATTATGGACATTTTCTTTTATGCTTGACTCCAGGTTAATCTTTTAAAGTCGATTTTTGTTCTCAGATGTATTTTAGTGACACATGGCTGACGTTGTCTTTGCAACTTTTGCAACTATTCCAGAAATAAAGTGTTCTGGCGAACGTCTGGTAAAGATTGCTGCAAATTTGCCGCTAATTAAGCCCAAGTTCACCGGAAAATAAACAGTTTTTACTAGAGAACAAACTGGACCTTTAGAATTCCATTGAAAACCAACGCATTGAACTATTTAAAGAAGTGAAGTTGGATGTTTGGGTAACATGGTGCAGTCAACATTAAGTAAATGAAATACAGAAGGTATCAATTCTCTTTTTATATAGCTTTTTGTAGAATAAAATACATCCTAGATGCACTCAAAGGACAGGAAGACAGCATATGAGCAAAAAACAATATTAGAAAACAATTGAAAATTAATATTCTAAGTTTAAAAACAACACTATAAAATGGTTACTTTAGTCTCTGGATGAAAAAATATGTAGTAACTGCTATGCTATGAAACGGCTGTTCAACAGCTACTGCGTATATCAGACGTTTTTGACCAGGAATGGTAAGTTAAGCTATTGGTGCACAAAATGGAAATTAACATATTGTAAACGTAATTTCGAGTCAATAATTGAGACTTTAAATGACTACATAACTAAAGTAAAAATGACTGAAATGTACTTTAAATAATGAACATTTTCTCATCACCTTCAGATCGTATCACTTTATTTCTACTGAGAAGTATAAAAGCAGAAATTTGGAAGATTTTGTGAATTGTTTTCCATGCATTTACAGATGAAAGTTTACCAACTTTGAATAAAGATGCAAAAGTCTTGCCATTTGACAAATGATTCTCACATGAAAGCTGTCATTTGGCTTGAGAAGACTTTTTTTTCACTTAAGGCACAAGTTGTCTGGATTCTTATTATTTTTTGGATTATTATTTTTTGAAGCATGAAAGCTTCAGTCACCATTCATCTTAATTGCATGGAAAAGAACGACCAGTCCATTATTCATAATTTCTCCTTTTGTGTTCTGCAGTAGAAAATAATTCATTTGGAATGACGTGAGGTAAGTAATGACCGAACTGTCAGTTTTGGGTAGTGCTAGTACTTTGAAATTTGAACGTCAATTGTCAATCCCTTAGTGTCCGATTAAAGTCTGGAAATCTGTGTGACGTGACCGGCCCACCACAGCTGTTTGCTGTTTAGATTTATTAAGAGAAAAAAGGGGGAAAGGAAACGGGTGCCAGGAAAGTGAGAGAGAAAGTGCCCGATGGCCACATACAGGAATTGTTTTCTTCTTCTGTCAAAGGCATTCAAAGGTCAAAGTCACCAGAGTCACCCTGCATTACAAAAAATGAATAATCCAGAATGTTCCAGAGGTCCTTCACGCATCCTCATACCACTGCATGTGACATTTAAAACGGAATGGCAGTGTTATATCTGGCCTGGAAATGTGGGACCAATAAATGTTGTGAGAGAGAAAAGAGAGGGAGTTTGTGTGTGCATGAAAGAGAGTTGGTAATAGACGTGGTGTATTGTCTCCGTGCAGATTGGCTTAAATGTGCTCATTTTCCCCATTTGGCAGCTCCATAGGGAGGGGCGGAGTGCACTAACGAACCTCTGACAGCTGGAGGCCCTAATTAACGATCCCCTCTGAAAACAAACAGCCACAGGCTCCGCCAAACACACACCCAGGCTTGGTTTGCTCCCGCACCCCGGCCTGAGCCAAATCCCACCGCATACAAGCCATACATGCAGTTAGGATCCACGTCATTGTTGCTATAGTATTAAAAAATTAAAATTTTGTCATTTTACTCATCCTCATGTCATTCCGAAACATTGTTATCGTTAATTAAAAACTATTTTCTAAACATCTGTAATTGATATAAAGTTGAAATAAAATATTAGTTAAATGAAAAACTTAAAAATTAGAAATGTTGGCTGAATTATCATTTCTATATCAGTTTTTCTATTCGGAATAAAGAATTTCTTAAACTTAGTATTAAAATTACTTAAACTGAAACAAAAATAAAGCTAAATAGAAATTGTCTGAAACTACAAACAAAGTTAAATCAATCCAAAATCACAATCGCAATCCAATTCTTTTTATTAATATTTTGTAGGTCATACAGGTTTGTATGGAAGCTTGCTTCCACCAAGGAATAAAACAATTAAAAAGATAATTGCGACTTTTTACCTCGCAATACTGACTTTTTTTCTCTCACAATTCCGATATATAATCACAATTGCGAGTTATAAAGTAAGAATTGTGAGATGTAAAGTCGCAATTTTAAGAAAAAAAGTCAGAATTGCGAGAGAAAATATAGCAATTACCTTTTTTATTTTTTATTCTGTGGCGGAAACAAGCTTCCATGGGTTTGTAACGTCATTACACATACATTGCATTCTTCGTATACGTATATACTACTTATACATTTCATGCATTCCCGGAGAAGCTAAGCGATGACCTTGGTGTTGCTAGCATTGTTAAAACTACGCTGTACTGTTTGAGCAATAGAAAACTGTTTTAGACCAGCTTTCAAGGCACAATAGCAATCTTGGCAATGAAAAGCAAAAGTCTCTCGTTCTCAGTCTAGTAGATGTGATGCTCTTTACTTTATAGTTGACTTTCAGAGCAGAACGTGACCTTCTCTGATGCCATTGTACGTTCGCGAAGGGCATGAATGCCAGCACACCTCACATCAAGGTTACGGAGTTAATTGAACAATTACGGTGGACAGGACCTCCATTATGTGTGTGGAGATAGTGAGGATGCTGAGCGAGATCCCGCACTCGATTAGATGAAGCATGATAGGCTAAAGACCAGCAATCACTATGTGTGTGTGGTACAGTTGCTAATGCTAATTGCACTCTTTCACTTGTAAACGTGTTTTGTTTGTACGTGTGCTTCTTATCTTTGACAAATTTTTAGCAAATAATGTATCACACACAATTTATCAGCCATTTTGAGTTCATATGCTTCATTTAAGTATTGACTTTGTCTCAAAAATGTTTCTAAAGAACTATAAATATATGTGTAACATCAACATGCTCGGGCCAGATTGGTGAGAAATGCTTGAGTTTGGTATCTTGCAAATCTGAACACATTTTCAGACCTTGTTGTGATCTTATCTGAAACTCTACACTGTAATTATTTTTTTAAGGTGGTGAATAACACATTATTGGAGATCTTTTTCAAGAAAATGCTATTTTAGTGTTTTTACTTAAACATTTCACATTTTTTGATGTTACTTTCCCTTTCTTTGTAATTGTTTATTACATCTGCAAATACATTTTTGAGTGATAATTGTTTCTACACCAATTGGTTTTCACTGTAGGATTTATTCTGAAACTATTTATTCTTGTTAACTACCGTACTTACAAAAAACAAGTAACACATTGAAATTTTAAAGTAGAAATACTGAAATAGTGTGATCTTAATCTTTGAAAAAAAGGGAAAAAAAATCAGTGTAGAGGAGACATATCGATTGGGAAGCAGGAGACAAAAGTCTTGCAAAAGTCTCCATTATCTCTCCATTATATCTCATTTAAACAATTTAGACATTGAAGAGATGCCATGTGATTTTTCTTTCCTATGGGCAACAGAACATGGTCAAAGGGATGTATGATGGCTATTAGCACATTAAAGCACATCTCATACAGTCTCGCCAGCTCATGACTAAGCTGTTGTGAGCCATGATGATGTTGCTAGTGCCTGTCATGGGATCACCTGAAATTAACGGGGCTTTATACAAGTTCGTGTCATGTCAGAGGTGGCATCGACCCATATGATGAATCCGCTGATGTTGTGCTAGTTGTGTGAGTGTGTGTACCGTGCCAGGTCAGGTCAGAGGGGAAGTGTAGGGCTGTGGCATGTAGCCAGTATGACTGTGTTGTGATTTACTCAGAGCTGGCCAGCGGGCATCTCACGCCTGTGGGTATGGCATCATGCTGCTGGAGGGCAAGCTGGCCCTTTAAATGTCATAGAGATGGGGCCAGGACGAGCACTGCGGCCAAACAGCCCTGGAAACTCATGGAATTGTGTGTGTGTTTGTTAATTGGGGTTTGCTGTACGGCCACAAGCCCAGTTGGATTTAAAGAGAGAAAGTTGTTGTTGCTCTTTATTTTGGAACATTAATAAAGAGCCTTACCCGGATATATACAGTATAGGTCACTGACGTAATGCGGTATGCATTATATAGCATATCTCAACTATCTGATTGCTTGTATTGTTGTAAAATGTAAATTATGGCGGCACCGATTGCCTCATGGGCAGCACCGACATATAACGCTGTTGCGCTTCGGGTGACACGAGTTCGAATCCCGGCTCGTGGACCTTTCCCGATCCCGTCCCCCGTTTCTCTCCCACCTTGCTCCCTGTCCTCTCTATACTATCCTATCAGAATAAAGGCAAAAATCACCCACAAAAAAATAATATTTGTAATTGAGATTATCTCCCAGTTCTAATCTGCTAAAATACAACTATAAGGCATATAAAAGTAGGGCTGGGCAAAAAAATTGATTTTTCGATTAATCGATTTTTAAAATGTGGTCGATTCAAAATCGATTCTCAAAGGCCAAAAATAGATTTTTTTCCATATTTATTTATCTATCACCCAAAAGCCAGTATTAGTTTTCCTACAGTTCATAGGCTTGCAGCCTCCATGTTACAGCTAATGTTAGTTTTCTCTTCAACATAAAATAACCTGATCCTGTTTGATCAAGGCATGCGACTATTCTGACTTTTCAGCATACATTTTTCATCTTGCGTCAAAATCCTGTCTATTCATTGTATGCATTTTAAGTTGGGTTTTAATGTACCCATGCAAGTGTACCTAAAATAAAAAGTTTAATATACAGGTTTGTGGCACTTAATTTCTTTTTATTAATTAACCACTTGTAAACTTGTTCACCGTTTTTTTTTTAAATTAATATAGGATTTGTATGAAATCTATATTCATTGAGTCAAATCGAAATCGAATTTAGAATCGAGAATCGAATCGAATTTAGAGCTTGCGAATCGAAATCGAATCGAATTGGAACATCTGAATCTGTACCCAGCCCTAAAAGAAATGGCTCTCTTGTGACTGTACTCATATATTTGGTGTTATTTGATAAACCATCGCAAATACACAAAATCTCAGTGGCTGTTTGAAAACACTTCCTTTATTCTCCATGACAAGTTGGGGGTCAGAAACGGAAAGTTCCGCAGAGCTTTGTTTACCGAAGTAACCGGGGAATACCGATTAAGCACCACCTACTGCCAGAAAGTAAATTTGCATTTTGAATCAGCACGTTTTCACATTGTTTTTACACATTGGTATGAACAGACAAATCACATGCAAAAATCTGAACAAATTTTCATTAAGAACATACATGCTTGTGTGAAGAGGTCTTCAGATGAGTAACTGAAAATATTGTTTAAAATGTAAATTAATTAATATTAAAATCATCTGAAGCTTATTCGAAATGACACTCTTGCATGAGATATTGCGTAATTATGTAATGTTCTAAATGTCAGTGCAGCGCTATACTCGAATATATTTATTATAATAATAGTAAACAGTGTTTTTTCAAAACTCAAAAGTAATTTATGTTTATGGAAATAAAATCACTGATGTATGGTTATAAGTTTTTTTTTTTTTTTTTTTTTTTACCAGCATGTAACCACTTATCAATCACCCAGATTACTGTGCTAAAAAACACACAGAACACATTAGTATTATCATATCTTCACACTTTTAACAAATCATGTCATCTAGTTAGCATCATTATAGTTTATTTCAATACTTATTTGACTGTTCTTTTGTCTTTCAGCTCTTCTGTTGGGGGTCTCGGACTGACATAGCCTCGGCCAATCACAGCCTGAGTTAGAGGTGGCGGCCCATAGGGGGCGTGATGGCGGCCATGCCGTTCGTCAGCGAGGGGAAGTGTGTGAGTGTGGAGTGGGATTTCTTACAGGGACTACTCGCCAAACCACCCACCTTACCCTGGTGAGGATAAACAAACACACACACCTTGATGAAGAATTTTCCTGAACACACAGCTAACAATTCAATTTCTCTTTTTGCTTTTGCCACGGCTCAATGTAAGCCCTTGGTTTGGATCCATTAGCATGAGATTAACTAAATTTTAGTAGAATTATTAATGTCCGCTCAGCTGTGGAGGATATAAAACTAAACAGAATCAATGGCTCCGTATTGATTGAACCCTCCAGGGTCGTCTTACTACAACGATGAGATGTTTCTAGCTTGGAGAATTTTTACTTGGAACAATACTGTTTATACACCGAGAAATCTCACAGGGCCAAAACACTGATCGACTGACTTAACGTGACACATACAGTACAGGGATATTCTGTAGACCAGGAGTTTAAACTCAAGCTTTAAACTTTTCCAATCCTTCAGCTTTTTATTTTCAATAGAATACTGCTGAATAGCTGTAAACTTCTGCCCACAAAAATATTGGAAATTATGCAAATATGTAAATAAAGTGAACCTAGAGCACGTTGCGTTCCCAAATGCACATGCAGATATGGACTTAGCTCTGAGACGATGAATAAACCAGATCACGTTTATTTGCATGCCGCCCTTCGCTTTGAAACGCGCAGCGCATCAGACTATACAGTTATTTAATTCAATCGCAACCTTTGATTTGATAATCACACTAAGCTCTATCAAGATTATCGTGCAGCCCCATTATTTAAATTTTACATTGGATGTCATTTTTATTAATTTTTATCAACTCTCTAACCCTCTGCCGTTCCCTTGCACACACACATAGGTCATAAACTATTGTTAAAAAGCTGAATCAAATAAGTTTGCTGATTTACACACTCCTTCCCTTTAAAACACAACACAGTTCTGTCTAAACAAATAAATTAGTGCTTTTTCAATTTGAGGAACTGACTCTTTTGTTGTTTGCTTTTTGGCAGTTCCCTTTTATTCTGTGGGTCCCCCTCTTCACACACACACACACATTTTTCCACGCCATCCCTCGCTCCCGTGCTGATGCTGCCCAGCATCTGCAGGATGAATGAGAATCAATGTCACAGACACAGAAAGAGAGCGAGCGAGGCGCGTTCGGCTCAGTCTTTCAGTGCAGTCACAAATTGTAGAGTCGCCGTGACAACATAATTCCTCCACTCAGGCCCCATTGAGAGCGAGTCGATATCCAATCAGAGCGACAGCTACCTGGGCCTGCCTCCGCGACAGCCCCTCCCTCCATTGATCCCTCAATCAAGACTGGGGCTCACCACCCAGGAGGGAGCCTGGGAAAGAGACGCAGCGATTGGATTTGGGCTGGACGCTGGTGCATGACTTCTGATGTAAGATCAGGCCTCATACCGGCTACTGTGAACCTGATCATAGGTCAGTCATCACACTCTGAGGCGCTTGGAAAAAGTGTGGAGTGCGGCTGATGGAATCAGAAAAGATCCAGAGTGACACCTTGTCACTTATTGTCGATCTCCAGTGAGGTTTCTGCTGGAAATGACATCGCACAGCCTTCATAAAGTTGGCCTATCTATTTTCTAAATGCATGTTAGTAATAAAAACAGTCTCTCTGTGGTGACACATGCTGGACTTCTCCAATCATTAGTCCACTTAAACTCCACCCCTTTCTTACACTCGAACGCAAGCTCGCATTCAGATCTGCCTTCATCCAATCAACCGACGTCTTTTGGAGAGGATTGTAGATACTAAATCTTTTTTTTTTAAATGATATATTACACGTATGTGAATATTTTCTTCTTTCTTAGGCTCCACTTTTGACTATTCTTGTGTAAGACTGCTCTTGCGTACCTTGTTTCTATTATGTTATGTGCACATCATGGACGCATCTAGACTAAACAAGGACCAGGCCTTGGACACACACATATATTCACACTCAAACGGGAACTCCAGACACGCACATACATCTGAGCATTGAAGCTCCCTTACTTATTATTATATTTCTAATGCGTCGTATATGAGTACTTTGAGTACTATGATTGGATGGACTGGGCCTCGTGGATGATTTAGCTTTATCTTGTCTATAAATATGACCTCTCTTCCTTAATGAACTTGAGAATGTTATGGTATTACACTTGCTCTGTGTCTACTTGATAACCCCTGTGATGAAGATATCTCAGGAGAGTTGAGGCGCCTTCAACTAATGACTGATAGCTTTTGAGGCTTTAGAAAGTCTACCTAAAAACTTTTATCACTATATATTGCATTTATAAAATCTGAGTTTCTTATTTCTGGTTAATGCCTGCAACCATATCGCACCCTTGACGTTATGCGCAATAAAACATCAATGAGTTCTGTAGTTGAACAACACTAACTTGCCCTCACCACCCTGTACGTTCTCATTGTGTATTCACTGTCTTCTTTCTTCTTCTCTTCCTCTCTGTCCTGTCTTATTTTTCACCAGCTTGCAGAATCTGAGGAAGGAGAAGTCTCGCAATGCGGCTCGTTCTCGGCGGGGTAAAGAGAACTTTGAGTTCTTCGAGCTGGCGAAGATGCTTCCCCTCCCCGGGGCGATTACCAGCCAGCTGGACAAGGCCTCCATCATCCGCCTCACCATCAGTTACCTGCACATGAGACACTTTGCCAGCCAGGGAGACCCACCCTGGAGCCCTCTAATGGAGGGAGAGAACAACTGCAACAAGGGTAAGCGTGATCGGTACACCTAGAGAATGTGAATGTTTAGACTGGCTTCTTAATATGCCAAAGAAATTAGTATGGACGAACAGGTTCGGGTTTTTTTATTTTTACAGGTTCGAGTTATTTGGGATGTATATAGGTTGAAATATATTTGACTATTTTTTTTTTAAATTTATGTATAGGCATAAACAGAATTTTTTTAATTGTTAATAATTATTTTTTAAAAGTAATATTGCTTTTATAAATTATATTAAATAGAAACAGTAACAATGTTATACTTTTAGCCAAAATGAATCTGTCAATATTGGCAGTATTTTTTTTGTAGTTAAACTTGTATGATAAAAAGTACACATAAATTTCACATAAATTACAAAATATATATATATATATATATAAAAAAGACAAATATTTTTTTAAAATTTATGTTTAACTTAAAAAAATATTTTTTTTCTAATTATTTTATATAATGATGGATTTATTTGCCTGTTGCTAAACTTTGGGACTTATATATGTAGGTATATATATGTGTGTGTGTGTGTGTATATATATATATATTTATATATATATATATATATATATATATATATATATATATAAATGGCAACTAGTTTGGTTGTTGGTTTGTATTTATTAAACTTTTATGACAATATTTTTTTTAAATTGGGCCTACATTTCACATAAATGTAAGGAAAAAACTTTAGGTCCTTTTTTTAAATATTGCTTTGTAATCGGATTTTTTCCTTGAAACATTTGATCCGTTTGAAACAGCAGGCCTGATTGTCTCAAGATACACCAGGTACACAAAAAAGATGCGCGGTGAGAAATTGTGAGATTTACATCGCACATATTTTGAGGCTGATTTATATGTGGCTTTCATCGACAGCATCAACCCTGACGGCGATTTGTATTTGAGGTGCCATTAACAGAGGAGATGACTTCGAGTGAACCACAACAAAACTCAATTCGAACATGACAGTGGCGGCCTGTCGATGAATACAAATGCGTTATTAATTTAAATTATGAATTTAAATGGAATAGGCTATTATTGTCTTATAGGTCGCTCGTGTACGTCGCTTGGGACACTCTCACGTCGAAAATTGCCGGAGAAGCAGAGAGAGCGCTTACACATGCACACACAGAACGACACACACACAGAGAAAAGTAATTGAGATTGCGCCACAAGAGTAATCACTCGCAGTCATGCGGAGTTAAACACGGCTCATCTGAAATAATGCGTTTGCTAGTTCACTGCCAACTTATTGCAGCATACAGACTGTATACGGACTGTAGGAGCAAAATCCACTGTCAAAGGCGTCATCCGGATACATATTCCTTTCTTATGTCTCTTTTCTGAGGGAGGCTCGCTCTGTCATTTGGGTTTTATTTGAGAGCAGGGTCATTTGGCTTCTCAAATACGCTCAGTCATTCATTACATCCTCTGATAGGTTCATCTCAATTGTGAAGTGAACAATAGATCTAACAGCCAATTAGCCGCTGCCTGTGTGGAAGCCGGCGGGGATGAACAAAAGAGCCAGAGCCAGAGCTGAAGCTTGTTAACAAGTGGCCAGACCAAGGAAGTCTGTTTCTGAGAGATGGTCCTTTTGTTGCCCGCCTGCGAGCCTCATTATACCTGCGGCATCAAAGCGATTCGGTCCTGTTAAAATACCTGGGCCAATGTCTCTATTTCTGCTTGCTGTTTTTGCCTGTCGGTCTCCATATTCAGTTTCAAAGCCTAGTGAGAAGCTTTGCTGTCTGCCGTCTACTGTGACTTACAAGGAGCGTTCAACAGTCAATCCTTTAAAAATGTAGTAAACTACCACCAAAATGTGGTTAATTACACTATTTAAGGGAGATTTCGATTTTTAAATGTATATTACCAATATATATTAATAGCATGGTTATCTGATAACAGATGAATTTATAATTAAAATAGCAAAACTAGCAACGGACTAATTAATATTAATGAGTACACTGCTGTTCAAAGGTCAGTAAGATTTTATTTATTTATTTGGAAGAAATTAGTACTTTTATTCAGCAAGGACGTATTAGATAGATCAAAAGTTACAGAAAAGACATTTGTAATGTTACATAATATGTATATTTCAAATAAATGCTGTTCTTTGAACTTTGTTCATCAAAGAATCTTGAAAAATAAGAAGCAGTAAAACTGATTTCAACATTGAGGATGAACAGAAATGTTTCTTGAGCAGCAAATCAGCATATCAGAAGGATCATGTGACACTGAAGACTGGAGTAATGATGCTGAAAATTCAGCTTTATCATCACAGGAGTAAATTACATTTTTAAAGTGTATTAAAAAAATGCAGCTTTGCCATCTCATAAATAAATTACATTTATAAATGTAGATACAATTTTTGCTTTGCTATCACAGGAATAAATTAAATGTTTAAATATATTTGAATAGAAAACAGGTTTTTTAAATGGTAATATTTCACAATATACATTTTTTTACAGAATTTTTTTATCAAATAAATGCAAAAACATTAAAAAAAAAATCTTACAGACCCCAAATGTGTATTGCATTTAGTAACGAACAGCATCATTTTGTAATACAGGATCAGTCGAAGGAACTGAATTGTTTGTGTTACAAACCAGCATTAATTCCATGTTGGTCCAGGCTGGTTTATACTGGTTAGTGCTGGAATAGTGCTGGTTTAGTTGGTAGAGCAACTAAACTAGTCAGCTGGTCCACAAGCACTTCCACTTCCCATGCTGGTGACCAGCAAGACCAGCGACCAGCAACCAGCATATCCTTTGCTGGTCCCAGCATGCAAAACATTCCTTATGCTGGATTTTTCTAAAAATGTAGCATCATTTCACACCAGCACTGTGTTCAATATAGACGGCAACTCATGTGACACACAAATAGAGCTCAATCCTCACGAGAAAGGCCCAGTGAGTTCACAAGAGGTTCGTGTGATGCCTTAAAGTGCTGTCTAGATAGGCAGCTCGGTAGATTTTGGAACAGAGCTAATGTCCCTCACACACCCACTCAATCAAATGCACAGTATAACAGGATAGAAAGAAAAAACACACAAAGGGTAGAAGAAATTATCTGTGTGATTTGTAATTACAGAAATTAACTATATAACGAGGAGAGCGTAATTACAAGGGTTGTCTAATTGCCATTATTACTGAGGAGAAACAACTAGGCTACAATTAGGTGTGTGGATGTGTGTGTATTTGTGTTTGTGTAGTAGATAAACATACCTACGAGGAAGTGAACAGGGCCAGACTATGATATAGGTGTGTGTGGTAGTGTATAGACTCAAATGCCACCTGAGAGTTGATGAATGTAGACAGCTATGAGAAACCAAAGGATATGATACAGACGAGAGTCTCACATCATGATGGTCACACTTGAGAATATCTACTGCAACAGATTGCTGAAGTAAGGAAAACCGGCCTTTTATCATATATTTACCCACAATCAGGAACTAAAGTTCTGTTTTAAAAGAAATAAATGTCTTTAGAAACTACATGCCGTACATTCAGCTGTAGTATAAAGGTTATTTGTGAATACCACACATATATAGTATTAATAAAAAACTGTACTGGATGATTTACTGTACAGGGCAGGGCTACTATAGTTAACTAAAACTATTACAATTAATTGAAAATAAAACTGAAATAAAAGTTTTAAAAAATTATATTAGAAAAAAATAGAAATGTTACTTTGGCAACTAACTGAAATAAAATAAGTTAAAGTACTAAAATTACAAAAACTACTATACAAATAAATTAAAGCTAAATAGAAATAAAAAAATGAATACAAATGACAAAAGCACATTAACTACCGGTAAATATCTTAATGTTAGTGAGAAGAAGAAAAATAAAAAGTTTTAGAAATCAATCTGCCTACACGTTGTGCTCATCTTTGCTCGCCTCTTTTTCACAGTATCTTGAGTAAACCGGCTCTATATTTAGCGAAGCACATACAAAAGACCTGAGCCGTAAGCGATGCAACCCATTTTACAGAATATGGAAGTTTGTTGCACATAACCAACATTGATATAGCTAGTCAAGCCAAAGAAGGCAGGCTTTACTGTTCACATAAACAGCGCAAATTCAAGTGCAGCGGTGAAAGATGCGTTGAAGGATTATATGTTTGTTTCGGAGGATTTTATTTATTAAACGAGGCACAGTGTAATGGAGGTTTCACAAAGAAACGTTTGTTGACAGATGAAACCGTCAGCTCTGTTGGATCTGACAGCAGCTGCATCATAAACCATAGTAAATTATTTAATAATGCTAAGTCTGTAAATGGAGGTTTTAAATGGATAATGTATTTCAAAACACTTATTCACATGCAATAGCGAGAGGGCGTTGATACCATTTCCTATGCAATGACGTTAGCCAATCATAAACAGTGGCCTTTTACTGACCAGCCTTAACTGATCATTTCAGACGAGAGGATGAGAATGATAGTGGAAAGTCATTTTTATCTGTTTTTTGTATTCTTTTATTAGCATTATAAGTGAACCTCAAGGTACATATAAAAAAAAAACAAAAAAAAACATGTCGTGACCCCTTTGAAAAATCTATATTATTTGCCAATTGTTCAAATTAATTACTTGATAAATTCTAGTTCTTTTACTGTTCACTTTCTTTCTCTTTACTCCCTTAAATCACTTTAAATCCTTTAATCATTTAATTCCTTTAGACATGCTTACAGCTTAGAGTTTTTTAAATAAGCCGAAATAATAATAAACTTAATTTACGTAGCCATTTGCACTAAAAAGAAAGACAATATTGTACATTAAAAATCAAAATGCTATTTTAGCACATTCAGCTCCTGATTAAAGTGAATCGCGAGTGATTAGTGGATACGAAGCAAGGTTTTCACACTGAAATAGCGGCAGCTGTTCAGTGAATGTGTCCTGGTGACGGCGTTTACTGGAATGAGCTGAGCCGGTACGGCCATGATGCATATCTCAAACTGCAGTGCAGGAATGTGAGTCCGGGTCGGGCTCCTCTCAGGGCGGACGCTGACGGCGGGTGCGAGTGGCGTGAAGCGGGGGAGGGGAGGCTGTGCGCGCTGGTGGGGGGGTGGTATGGCTTTTGTCTGCTTCCCACGTTTCAAAACCAGGACTGAAAAATGAATAGACAGAGGAAAATCAATTGCATGACCTTCACACAGGGCGAGAGTGAAAGAGGGAGGAAGAGAGAGGGAAAGAGACGGGGAGGGCGAGACGAGGAGTAATGGAGGGACGATGAGGGACAAGAGGAAAAGTAAAATGGCTGTGACACAAAAAAAGTGATATTTTATCTCTCTTTATGAGCTTGTGCGTATGCATGTGTTGTGTGTGTGTGCGTGCGTGCGTGTGTAGTTGTACAGGCTCTGCAGGGGAATGACAGTCTTTATGGATAATGGGGTGATTAAACCTTTTATGTCTGACCGTCAGACCTATGGCCCTTAAAAGGATACATGCACATATATTATCCCGCAGTG
This sequence comes from Phoxinus phoxinus, assembly GCF_949152265.1. Taxonomy (NCBI): domain Eukaryota; kingdom Metazoa; phylum Chordata; class Actinopteri; order Cypriniformes; family Leuciscidae; genus Phoxinus; species Phoxinus phoxinus. The sequence goes on along the minus strand of NC_136879.1, from coordinate 35,695,096 downwards.
CATGCGGATCAGCAGATCAAGTACAAAACAAGCGGCTCCAGTTCCAAACTATTTTTGCACAGTTTGTTATTAGTTAATGGCATTTGCTAAGTCAAGCATGACTATTACTGTTGCTCATATTTAGGGTCAACCTTAAGTATTAAACTCTGGTGCATAACTCATCCATAACCATTTGTTCTGCAGACCTGAATGATACCTCGCATCATGCAGCTTGTTGAAGACAGACATTTTGGTGCATCCCTAATGCCTATAAGATCAATACAAATCACACTGTTTGACATGAATCTAATAAACGTGGGTACAACATGTATGTAGACTGTATGATGATAACATCTATTGAATCATTATCAGCATGAGCTACTGTAGTGGTAAACAAATAGAGAAAGATGAATCACACTGTGGCAATTGTGTTTTTTTTTTGTGCGCTGGAAAAAATAGAGGAGGAAAACGAAAGCGGAGAATATGGATGCGGTCATGGCTAGGGGCTAGTCATCTTTGGGCCGTGACAACAGCCGTCTTTGAACCGCTCTCTCTGTACGACATAGGACCACTGTTTAGGAGACACGACTACAGGAAATCACCACGATTAGTTATCTTTCGTGTGTAGGTGGAAGACTGATATACAATGCCAAAGACACGACACTACTGCCCAAAACAAAGGAAGATATGGACCATCTGCTGAGGAAAGTCAGAGATGGGACTAGAACTACAGTAAACATGAAGACCAAGATCATGCCAACTGATAACATTGATCAATTTGAGCTTGACGGAGAAGAAATCCAGATTGTTTTTAGTATGAACCTTTTAGGTGTGACCTACTCGTTCGAAATATGATGCTGGAGAACAATCCTGCATGAGCCTTGGACAGCGAGACGGACCAACAAGTCAGTCATAGAGGAATCCAAACCAGAAATGCCACTCGAAGTACAAACGATCACTGAAAAAGGATATCATGATTTGGAAAGAGCGAGGGTTCAAGGAAAACTGCAAAATGCCCTGTTTACACCTGATAGTAATATGGGTTTTGGTCGATTGGATCACAAGTGAATGAGGGAAACATTCTCGTTTACACCTGCTGTTTTTAACCTATCTCTTTAGTCCACTTTCAACCACTTCTGTCCTGATTTTTTCAAGGGGAGGGTCTATAGGTGGGTAAATGTATGGACCTTTTCAGATCTTTCAATCTAATTGACGGAATAACCTTGACGTGACTAGAGACGACGGAAAACACACGTAGCATCAGCTTTGGTTTCTTCTCTGGCAGCCGCAAGACCAGCCGAACACAGTGAGTGTGTGTTATAAATCAGGAATGGTGAGAGAACATTGAGCTTGATACATTTTTAGTCTTCAAACCAATCTTGGGTCTTCAGTTGACAAAGTTTAAATCTCGTCTGGCTAGCGCGTGTCTCATAATGTTTAAGCATTAGGTCAGCAGGCGGTCTTTTGTGGCTGTACGAACACATTCGACTACAAGAGCGTTTACACTACGAAAGCAATCCGGTCGAATGCGTTTTTGACTACCTCTGGAAGTGGTCGAAAACGTCCAATCGACCAAAATGCATCTTAATACCAGGTGTAAACCGAGTCAAAGAGGTGGATCAATACGATCACAACAACTACAGGACGGACGCACAAAACAAAATCCTTTTTAATTATTTAGATTATTAAGTCACCAAGACTCGAATCCGAGCTGATGGGACGTAACCACAATATTTTAATTCTTTAAACAAGATCAGTTAAATAAACTTAATTCATATAACATGTTACACATATTTGTTTTTCAATTAAATGATCATGTCAGTCACACCAGCAAATATAGGATTGTGGTAAAGATTGTGGTCTTACTTTCCAGTAAAAAATGTCTAAACATCGTTCAAATGTTCTTGTTTTAAATGAAATTTAAAAAAAAAGAAAGAATTAAATATAGTTTTAAATACATTTAGGGAGTTTTATTATTAAAAGAAGAAAGAATCTTTTGATATTTGATTTGCATGTTCTTTCGATATATTCTTTGTTGAATTATCTTTCACGATTTTGCTTCTCGTGTACATGTATCATATTTTAAAGATGTTTGGATGTTTTTTATGTGAAACAAGACAAAAGCAAAAGCTTTTTATGATTCAATAATGTGGTGCCGAGTTTTGCATCGGCAAGCACCGATCACATTGTCTTCAGGTATTGTAAAAATGCAGCTATTATTGCAACTGTGAAGATGAAATGTTGTCAGCTTAGATCAGTGCTGCAATGTTCATACAGTTTGGAAATTTTGATTAAGTTCTGACTCGCACACGTTTCCTTTTGTCCAGGTCTCGCACTCTCTGTGACACAGTCTTGGTTTTGACTTTCACACTGTCTCTCTCTTTCTCCTTTTCACTTGTTTCTCTTACTCTCCCTCCTGCCAGCTCTCTATGTCTGTCTGTCTCTCCTATTTTCAAGCATTTAAAGCACTGAGGGCTTTTAAGGGACGTTAATTGCACTCAAATTATGTTCGACCGTGCTAGGAGAGAGGTAACAGCTTAGAAAGAGGGAGAGCGAGAGAGGGAGGGATGGCAGAGTGAAAGGATAATTGCAGCGGAGAGGGACATTGCGACTGGAGACGCGTTCTCTGCCTCTTTTCGTCTGTCTGAGAGTCATTCCTCCTGTCTCATACGTGAGGTTAGAGGTGGGGGAGCACAGACCGCTTTACATCCACAGCTCTGTAAACAAGTTGCTAGGCGATCGGCCTACGATTCCCATCAGCCAACTGGACTGAGCAAGCGAACATGGAATGAAAGGCCAACCTTGCAGTTTCCATAGTAACCTTCGAACTTTGTTAAAAGGTTGTCAGCTTGAAGGAGGGGGAGAAGGAAAAGAGGAAAGAAATGAAAGAGTCAAAATGAGCTGAGTGTGGAGGAGAAGAAAGTCAAATGACTTTAGTTATTTCATTCATTATTGTGCTTCGACGTCCCAAAGACCCTCAAAGCTGACCCACGAGTCAAGCTGGAATTAACACGAACCTGTTATTACGCAGAGGTTTCTCTTTATCAGTTAGGATTCATGTTTAAAACCTGCTCTAAAATGTTTCTCTAAAAACTCCATAAGGAAAATAAAAATACACTGAATGAGATGAAAGCTGACACAATAGAATACATAGAAGAAAAATTATTTGCCTTGTTTTCTAGTAAAAATGATTGAAATTAGTGTTTAAGATGATAAAACATTTGTTCAAAATAAATATTGAGGATCTTTAATATTTAATGTAACACAATTTTGTGAGATTTATGCTTAAAACAATTAAAAACAAATTTCAGAACAAAACTTAAATCAATAAATGCCTTGAAAACAAGTATTTCCTAAAGTTGTAAATTGTAATTGTTTATAATTGTAATATTTGAATCTTGTCATATAATAATTGCAAGATTTAATTTCTGTGTGTGTGTGTGTATATATATATATATATATATATACACAAACACACATAAATATTTAAAATCAATTACAAGATTGTATGTATGTATAAATAAATATAAATACATTATATATTAGTTGAAAGATGCATCCTACGGATGCGCTGGGACGCATCATCAGTGAAACTCTAGATGGCGCAGGCTACTTATTTGGTAGCGATCACATCATTATCTACATGGCACGGCTGATTGGTTGCTGTTGCATCAGCGGAAAATGAGCTGCGGCTCAACATTCGAATACCGGTAGTGTTGCCGTTAAAGGGATAGTTCACCCAAAAATGAAAATTCTGTCATCATTTACTCACCCATAAGTTGTTTCAAACCTGTATGAGTTTCTTTCTTCTGTTGAACACAAAAGAAGGTATTTTGAATAATGTTGGTGACCAGACAGTTGATGGACCCCATTGACTTCCATAGTAGGAAAAAGAGATACTATGGAAGTCAATGGGGTCCAGCAACTGTCTGGTTTTCAGCATTCTTCAAAATATCTTCTTTTGTTTTCAACAGAAGAAAGAAACTCGTACAGGTTTGAAACAACTTGAGGGTGAGTATATGATGACAGAATTTTCATTTTTGGGTGAACTATCCCTTTAACAGTCTGCAGCGTGCTTTCAGAAACCCTCCCCCTTCCCCAGCTCCACCTGTATAGATCTGCTGCGGGGGATAATTCTTGTATGTTACATGTGCAGCAGCAGCGGCAGAATGTCTTACATGCTCACAGCAATGTCTGTGAATGTATTGGCAGTAGCAGGTCTCGGTACTTGCTCTGGAGCAGCGTAGCAGATCTATTCCGCCAAGACCAAATACATTAACATTGCCATATCCATTACCATGCCAATCTCTATTACCATGCCAATCTCTCAGAGAGTTGTCATGACAGAATTGTAATCATTAAAATATACACAAAAAAAAAAGACAAATCATTAAAGTATCCAATACTAACAGATTTGCTTTATCAAATAGATCCTCTGGACCCCCAGTCTGAGGAACATCATCATTCTCATCCTCTGCCCTATTGGGCCCGGTTCGACTTCGCATTAGCCTCTGCTGTTGCGACTGACTTTGGGAAATGAGGGCCGACTATTGTCCATCCATCAGGCAGTATGGCTCCTGTCAGCCCTGCCCTATAGCTCGACTGCATCACTCACAGCCCTGTGGGAAGACCCACGGTGTTTGGATGAGGGGGGTTGCTTAACTATTCAATCGTCAACACGCATGTGACCCCCAAAGACGAACAAGCAGTGCTCTGTGTACCCACAAGTACTGAGTGGTGATCCCGCTTTCTGCGCCAGACCCCCTTTTCAGGCTTCTGAATGGGACAGACTCATTGATATTCCTGTGAGGGGACCCCATTCTTAAAGTGCCACTGAGTATTGGGGTGTGTAGTTTGGGTGCAGGGACTCGTCTATGTGTGTTATTTTCAGTGTGTTCTAATGTTTAAAGAATTGTTTGCCAAAAAATAAATAAATAAAACTCTGTCATAATTTATTCACGTGTATGTCCTTCTATACACTTTTATTTTTCGTCAAAAGGAGCTATTCTGAAATGTTCTGGCTGCTCTTTTTCCACATTAAAATAAAAGGGCTGTTCCAAAAATGACCAAAAAGCAGGTCCATAAAAGTGGTCCATACAACTATATTAAATTGTGATTGCGTTTTTCCCGTATTAAGGAGTTACAAAAAAGAGGAAGATTATCAAATTAGTAATAATGACAGTCATACAAATTTGGATTCCCCTGTGAAAGAGAAGTGTGCTTAATTTTATTGAATGTGCACTTGTAGTGTACTTCAAATAGTACATAAAAAAACTGTAAAATTAAAGGCCACTTTAAGAGAGAACACTTTCATGACTGTTTCTTCACACTTCACAAATTTTTACTTTAAAGTATGTTTTAAATAATTGGTTTAATATTTTAAGAAGTACACTTATTTTGATGTGTTGACTAACATACTAAAGCACAAGTACTTGATTTAAATTGTATCTATAGTGTGTTATTTAATTAAAAATGTAATTATTGTAAATGTACTGAATTTGCTACATTAGCCCCGCCCTTTTTCACAGCATGAAGGAAAGATCTTACGGATTTATGAATGAACCACTCGTTTTAAAAACTTCCCGGTCTACTAAATTTTATTTTATCTACTTCAAACATATCAAACAATACTTTAACTCGACAATAAGTAAATCCACCAGCTAATCACTCTTCGACAGCGATGCCATACAAAACTGAAGGTCAAAACACATAATTATTCAATTTATATATAAAGATGTAATGAAGTCCTACTTAAGCGAGTAAAAAAGCACTTTAAAGTTAAGCTAATTGCATTTAATATAAATTTAAACTATATTACATTGTCATTTAATTGCACTTAACATGCAGTTAATTGTCTGAAATGAATCGCACTTTAGTATATCCTTATACTGTATATATATATATACCGGTATATATATATATATATTATATAAGGGATAATCCATGGCTAGCTAAACTATTTTAATGCACGACGTGGAGGCAAAGAACCAACTGGTGCGAAGTTTGTTTACAGCACAATATTTGACCTGCTGAATATTTGAATAGCTGTGATTTTAATTATTTCCAAATAGTGATGTAACCCCCTCGTTGCTAAGAAATATAATGTAGTGATTCAGTAGCGAAGCTATTTCATTACTGAAAGTTAAGCTGACTTGGAACCAGGCACAGCGTTATGGCCCGTCAGGCCCACCCACTTTTCAACAGGCCCACCCAAAACTTGTCTTCAAAAAAACAACAACTTTTAATATATATTAATTTTGTCAAGAATTATAAAAAATCGGAAATAAGCTCATAATTTGTGCTAAAATAGTCTAAATGTTTAGTTTTAAAAACAATTTTAAAAAGCTGGTTATGTCTATTTTGATGTTTCTGCGCGAGTTCAGCTGGTTCAAAAATATGTTTTTTTTTCTAGTCGACTAGTAGTTGTTCCTTTAAGCCATTAGTGGACAAATCGCCCCTTTATATTAATTTAATTACTTAAATAGGCTAAATAGGATAATAAACGTTTATGTAATATGTGGTGTGTTCAAGTCATCTCGTATAGATCGTATTTACGAGTTGAACGCACTTGAACGCCACCACAATGTCGTAAATACCAGTGGGAAGCTCAGGATTTTCTCTAAGCCCCGATCTTTACAAGTTGTGGGCGTGTCACTGAGAAACATGGCGGAGTACAACAATACAAGGTATTTAGCTTGTCAGGATTTTCTATTTACAATGCAGTAAGCTAATTGCCTGCACATCATTATAAAATAACAATGTAATATGTAACGATAAAGTTTGCAGTGGCTTCATAAATTAACTAAAACATAAACAACCAAAGCACACTCATGCAAATCTTTGTTCTTCATTTTCTAGAACTAGAGTTTAAGAACCTTGCTGTATTTTTGTGTAATTAATTAAGAGAAAGTACTCCGCCATCTTACTGTGACTTGAACGCACCGGCCGTCGTAAACACACGACTTCCCACATCGTACGCACAAACTTCCCAGGAGGACTTGAACACACCAATAGCCGCACTCAAGCGCACGACCGCATGCATAAACCTTATGCAGCTTCCTATGGTATGATTCGGGGAACACCCCTAGAAATGGTATACCTTTAGTTAAGTTATACCTTAAGAGTCTTCGTAGCGCACTAAGAGACAATGTTATAGGGGAAACGCAGCCCATGTATGATTCGTAATGGAGATTTCAAAGCGATCTTCTTTGGTCAGAACCATGGAGAGCGATCGCGTCCTATACACCGAAGCTTTTTACGATGCAACAAAATATTTAAAGAGCATCAAGCTATTAAAATCTCTATTATGTATACGCACAGATAATATAACAGTATATTAGTCAGTCATTTTTACAGTGATTGGATAACGTTTTTAATTTAAGGCCCACCCACAATTGGTCTGGCCCATCTAAAACTGGAATTCGTGCCTGCTTGGAACTACCTGTGCATTAAACTGTTTTATTGCACACCTTCCAGCCAATCAGAATCGAGTATTCAGACAGACCATGGTATAATTAATAGAATTTCATGTTAGTAGTAAGTACTCTTTCTAAGAGGCAAATCCTTTGAGTGTGTTAAAGTGTACATGTTTTTCACAAGGGTTGACAAGAGGGTGAATAAATGGCATTTGTAGGTGTACTAGACCTTTAATTTCTGTATCTGTTCACGTCGCTTTTCTGAAGGTGTGTATTTTGTCAGCCGAACACTTGTATTGTGGCAGGAGTACCACGGGAAAAAAGGTTTATAGAAGTGAGCTCACAGTCCGTCTTCCGTTTAGTAGCAACTCAGACAAACGCTGTCATCCTCTCAAAACACTTATTGATTGCCACAAGCATCCCAGCCGCACACACACACACACACACACACACACACACACACACGTCCTGCTGTGAGTGCAGGGAATTTCAACTGGGCTTCCACAGCGGAAGATCAGAGCGAGGCATGTTTGAAATGCACCACGAATGTCATTTGTGTGATTTGTAAATGTGTTTGTTTTGTGATGACAGGCGGCCCAGGATGCAGTTGTGTGCTGAGGATGAATTAGCATGTCTCTGTCTGTGTGTTATCAGCCCAATAAACCTCAGCGGCTCTGACGTTCGCTGTCTTTGATAGTCTCTCTGAAATACCAGTAAAGAACTGGGAGGGTGTATTAACAGCTGCTTAATGCTATTATCAGCTGTTTCCTCCTGTAGTAACCAAAGAGTGTGACTGTCAAGATGTGTCAATGTTTGAGGATATTACAGTTGTTCTGCTTTGTTTTGTTAAAGAGCTTGGAAAGCTCTTCTTTATGCTTATGAATATGTTTGAGAATATCATCACAGTAATACTACTTTTAATTAAAAAGTTACATTTAAGACTAAATTCAGTGATTTATTGATCAGTTTCAAGTTGTTGTCAGTGGGTGTCATTGTATTAATATAGATAATATTGTGTAGTTCATTGTACATTTATCCTGTTTTTTCTTTTTTTTAATGCAGTACGAAGAACAAGTCATTCGTTGGTCACTGACATATTTGATCAGCACATGGGAGCTCATCTACTGCAGGTAAATATGACTCATTTAAATATGTAAATATGAGTTTCATTTATATGCGTTTACAGATATCAATGTTAGTCATGTGATGTGCATCTTTGTACAGTATGTGACTGTTACAAATAAATTATTAGTTGCTGCTTAATATTTTTGTGGAAACCGTTTACAACACTATTCAAATAAATGCTGAAATTTTTATTTTAAAAAAGTAACGTGATAATAATAAGAAATGTTTCTTGAGCAGCAAATCCGCATATTAGAATGATTTCTGAGGGATCATGTGACACTGAAGACTGGAGTAATGATGCTGAAAATTCAGCTTTACCATCACAGGAATTAAAAAGTAAAGTAAAACATATGAAAAAAAGAAAACAGTTATTTTAAATGGTAATAATATTTCACAATATTACAGTTTTTACGTTATCAAATAAATGCAGTCTAATGCTGCATTTCCTAATGCAACTCCATTCATGCATGCATAAATGTCTTGTTGTGTCAGAACTGTTTTGAAGTCGCTTTTGTAAATATGTCTTGTTTAAAATGATGAGCAATATGCCATATGTACTGGAATTTGTCTGACTTAAAAAAAAAAAGAGTAATTTGTAAGATAATTTTTTATTGTATTAGAAGGGTTACCTTGAGAAAAAAGTAAAATATTCAAAGAGGGACGGCGCTGATAAAAATCAAATTAAAACTTCTGAAAATCCTTATGATTCTTTGTCTCGTCCTCTGTCAGTAATAACTAGATAATTGCGCTTTATTTCCACCATTCCCGTCATTCCGGTCCACTCTCATTTGCATAGTGAACTCGTCACTTGCATAAATCACCGGCGCAACAACATCAGTCGTTCTCAACTAAAGTGCCCACTCTGCTTCACTCGTGCCTGTGTGTTATTACAATTAATATCATTCTTTAAATTAGTCCTTTAATTGGGTGACTGTATGCTTTTTATCTGCCAAGCGCTGGTCTGGTGTACCGGTTTATTTTGAAGTCAGGGGAAGCTGTTGTGGTTTCTGTCTAAATCAATTTGATTCTTCCCTCATGTTGTTTTCGCTTTGAAGTCGATGCTTATGTCTACAGCCAAAGACTTGATTCCATAAAAATCTTGAGATTTGTTCAGCAGTATTGATTTTGTTGGTTCAGGCTTTATTTGTTGGTTAGTTTTAGTTTAAGTTTGAAGTGTTACACCACTAAAGTGTTAAACGGCATCCCTCATATTTCTGCGACGCTGTATAAAACAGCATTCACAACCAATTTTACATGCCTAAGGTGACCTTTCTAAGTGAAAGATGATAATTAATGAGGGGAAAAAACTTGAAAAGTGGTGTCTATATGAAGAAGAAAGTCATCTCAATCGATTGATTTCATATTGACATTAAACATCAGATATATTCTGACTGGCTGTGATTGTTTAGTGTTGTGCAAAGCTTACTTTTAGGCAAGACAGTCAATCCTTGTGAAAAAGTAGTATGCTTAATTGTATTGCTTGTGTACTTATAGTGTACTTCAAATCTTAAAAGCATTTTTGTTTAGAAAATCTATACATGCAGATGATACAATATTAATGAAATAAGTTCACGTAAGTGTACTTGGAGTACATTTTCATGACTTAACACACATGAGTGCACAAAAGTGCACTGTGTAATAATGTCAAATGAAGTTTTATAGTACATTTTAAATGTTTGAATCATCTTTTGTCACGCTTTAAAGAAGTACACTTATTTTGATGTGTTGAGTAACATACTAAAGTACAGATGTGTTTTTCTCTTTGCAGTCTCTGGATGGATTTGTGTTCGTGGTCAGTCAAGAAGGCAGATTTCTGTATATCTCAGAGACTGTGTCCATCTACCTTGGCCTTTCACAGGTGAGACGGAGATGCTTACACATTGTTATATTGGTAACACTTCAATGTCCTTTATGTCTATGAGTTTTAAAAAAAATGCTTTTAAGACAAACCATGTGTAACTTCATAAGACAACACCATTGCTGAGTATTTTCTCCTTAAAACTACAGTGAACCAAATACAGTCTCAAACACATTGTTTCCTACCGTCACAAACATGGAACTAATCTCGTCAATGTGCGGAGCGGGGCTTTTCCACAGTGAGCACAAGAACATCTTTAAAAAGGGACAGGACAAATCAAGTACAGTTAGCAATATAGTGGGTGAATTATGTATATGATGTATATTACAATGTTATGATGACCACTTTCTCCACTGACGTTCAGTTGTTCAAAGTGTTTCTAAGGAGGCTGAGTTTTAGAAGGCAGCTGTCCGACTCTAAGATGGGGAATGGGAACATGGTTTGTGTAACATTAGCAACACGCTATTAGCCGTTTGATAATGTAGGCAAGCCAAAGGCTAATAATATCAATTATTGATATGTGTCCGACGTATAGAGCAATACATAAAACACATTAACATTCTGATACATCGACTTTTCAACACTCTTCCATTTCTTCTTCTGAATCAGTTTCTGGTTCAAACATATAAGGCAGAATCGAACCAATATTTCCACTTGGCACTTTGTGTCGATACAACAGACCGAGGGGATCAGGTAGTCTGAGCTGCTTTGAGTGGAGGCGGGGACTAATATCAGTGTTTCCCCTACAATGTATTCAGTAGCGGCGCAGCGCCGCCGCTGGAATTTCAGCGCCACTGCAAAATCTTCACATGATCAGTAATATTACGACATTCACTTACACACTGTAAAAGCACAACAGTAAAAGTAGACGCCTCCGTCTCAACACGCGACCGTTGCGACGTATATTCATATCAAATGTTAACGCAGAGGAACTGGACACTACAGTTCACAAAAGTTCATTATTTGCATGTGATTTAAACCTTTGCCGGTTAAACATGTCAGTCACGCGCTTTTCTGAGCGCAAACACACGACGCGCACATGCACTAAAAGCCTGTCAATCAGCGCCTGGTTACTGGGATAAGTTATCTTTTGAGTCTTTTTGCGCTAATATACTGTCAAATACACACAAGGTTTACATAAACAAAGTTAGTTATGTCTAAAGTGAAAGAAAACAGAAAATGTAGAGAAAATCTGCTCGTTAAATGCGTGTATATTAGACGCGTCGTGTTCAGGTCTTAAAGAGACAGTAGCATATACCGGTAATAGTAAACACGCTGCCGCTTTTCCTTTAAATGATAGTTCACCCAAAAATAAAAATTATGTCATTATTTACTCATTCTAATGTTGTTCCAAACCTGTATTAATTTCTTTCTTGTGCTGAACACAAAAGAAGATATTCTGAAGAATGTGGGTAACCAAATAGTTGCTGGTCCCCATTGACTTCCATAGTAGAAAAAATATATACTATGGAAGTCACTGGGGTACATCAACTATTTGGTTACCCAGATTCTTCCAAATAACTTTTATTTTCAACAGATGAAAGAAACTTATTTGAGTTTAAAACAAACAATCAGGCCTTGAATCTGTTGATGGTATGTCATATTTGTATGTCTCAAAATGTCCATTTCTATCCACAAAACTTGCCAGAAGTCATGGTTTAAGGGGTAATTAAAAAAAAAAAATATTCTGGAGGTGCATGCCCCCGGACCCGCGCGGCTTGGTAATAATAATAATAATAATTCGTTACATTTATATAGCGCTTTATCTGAGACCTCAAAGCGCTTTACATAGAAGGGGGGAATCTCCTCAACCACCACCAATGTGCAGCATCCACTTGGATGATGCGACGGCATGTAACAGCACCGCTGCTGGAAAAATTTCTATAGGGAAACACTGAATATGCATACGTACTATATGAAGCAAGGGTACAAGAGTTACATTCAAGCTGTTTTAATACATGAAGAAATTATTATCACAGGAAAGAACGTTTAAATATGTAATGTGTCAATATGTTTCAAGGGATACAATTATTGACTGCAGGGGGACTTTAAAAATTAATATATATTAATATACATTGTTTATTTGTAAAAATAGATGAAGCGCTTTTTGTGCGAAAGATCAATATGCATGTAACTTGGACAAATATTGCAATATGCAGTTATTGTTTTAACTATTGTGTAACTAATTCAATTGAAATCTGAAATCGATTGACAGTCCTAGTTTATGTAACCCCAGCGATGTACTTTCATCTGTGTTCATCTATGGTTGTGTTTTTTGCGTATTGTGAATTTCCCTGTGTCCCTGTGCTCATTTCTCCCGCTCTCTTCCTCTCTTGAGCCTCTCGCCTCTCCAGGTGCTTTCTCTCTGTTGATTGCCTGTGGCCTCTTGTACAGGGAATGTTAAGTCCTGCCATTTCACCCAGATGCATAAATAATAACAGTAATTACTCGCACAGCAATCAAAGCGTCGCTCCAGCGAGCCGGGGTCTGTCTCGGGAACAAATCGATAGACATCTTAAAAGCCACATTGATTGTGTGGCAAAAAAGAATACACACACACACACAAACACACTCTCGGATGGGTCTGAGGGGGGATGGGAAGACAGATAGTGAGTTTAGGAGGGAAAATAGATGTGAATGAGTTTGGTTGGTTGAGGAAAACAAGTGGAATTGTGAGTGGTCGACCCTTTTATGGGCGTCTTGCTGTTTCATTATTGACAAATTCTGATTCCTGAATACATGGACAAGCAGGAGGCATATTCAGAAGAGGTTTTCAATGCTCACTGCTTACGAGGAACTACCTTCTAAAGGTGCATCACATTAGCATATTTTTAGTGAAAATTCACAGGCAAAAAAAGGTCCATTGTCTAATGTCAATAGTGTAGCGATGTATGAAGCACAGAAGTCACTTTTAAACCATGCAGTTTTCTGTTGGTCAACACACCGAATTCATCTAACCAACTTCTGCGAAATATGTGTGTGCCTCACACCTTTAGGCAGCGTCCAAAAAAAAAAAAAAAAAAAAAAAGATTCATACATGACTTATTTTGGAACAGTTCACGTAAAGAAAAAAAACATGCCACACAAAATACTAATACTACAATGTGCTACTTACATTAAGTGCACCGACATGCAACTCTTTGATGTTAGCATGTTGCTATCAATGTAAAATGCATACAAAAATACATAGCAGACAAAAGTAATGTATGGGTGTAACATAACACAGAAGTCACGTTTCGGTACGTACTGTACCTCGGTTTTTGGGGGCACGGTTCGATACAATGTTCGGTACAACAGGAAAAAGCATCAAATCCAATGCTAGGGTTCTTTTCATTTATTCTGACCAGACAGTTCCACCTAGCGGCATTTAGTCCCCTCTGAGGGAGTTGGTACAGTACAGCCTCCTTTAGTGTATTAAGCACTAAAATTAAGATTTGTTTTACACTAATTGATAGATTGACCAATGATGCACGGTAAAATGCAACGGCTGTTTTCAAACTTATTCAAAATGTAACAAAAAATGTAAGCCTAAGGTCAAAAGGTGGTTAAAATCAAGAAACATAAATTCAGTCTAGTGTGCTTTTACGTGTCTTGAAAAGGTGGTTGCTAACAAGTGGCTTAATGGGAATGTAGGGGTTGTTTGAGACATTAAACGCCATCAGCCGAACTGTCTGCAAACTATTACATCTCAAACTTTTAGTGAAAATGTCTGAAAGAGTTGTCGGAAGCTTAGCGGTGTAGATGTTGAAGTCGAGCAACCGCGGTGTAGTCTGTTTATAGTCTAAGCCTTATTTCTGGCAATTGTATTTAGGCTTAATTTGGATATATTTTATGAAATTGATTTTTGGGAGCAGCAGTGGCAAAGTTTTTGGATGTGCGTATATGATTTTGAATTAATTTGCGAAAATTGTCTTAATGGACAAAACGTGTCAGTATCATAAACGTTTGTTGATCACAGAGCTTTTTTTTCCTTTTCTCGATAATCCAAAAGCAATAGAAAAATCCTATCGGGTTTCTGTCCAGGGGAACCAGTGTGATGCTAACTTCCAGGTTGGTCTACAAAAATATGCCATCACTGCAGCGCTCTATTGTTGTCTGGTCGAGTTTACACGGCCACGGTCCTTCACTCCGGCCTCTGTCTGGGTCTCTAAAGGTCAACACAGGAGGAAATACATTAACTGTAAGCACAAGACCCCACTTGTTACCTTGTGTCAGAGGTCATGACACGCCATCGTAGATAGAGCCATCCATTCTGGTTAATCCTTGTGACCTCTTGAAAAGACAGTAGGGTTCCTTAGGCGGATTACGCAGGGTCAGGAACCTTGAAAGCGGGATGATACGCCTGCTTCCAGACTGCTTGCCCTACAGAAGCCAAAGCTTCAGGCCTAGATGAAGGTCTAGGAGCTTAGCCTCTCGTCTCCTCTCCACGGCCAGAGCCACAGCATCTGGGAAATATGGAGGGGCGTATGGGGTGGGAAATTGATCCTTGGCTGATTAGTATGCAGACCCATCACCTTGCCTCCTCCCCATCTCTTCCTCCTCCTCGTCCTCTTCTCTTGCTCCTCTCCCATCAGTCAGAAGCAGACTGAGAGAGTGTTGTGGACAACTGCCCGGACGCCTCATACATATTAAATCCTAGCTATTATTTATATCATGTCTTTCTCTTGCTCTCTCCCGCTCTCTCTCTTTCCCTCCCTCTCTTCTTAACCCTCTTCTTAACACTTACCAACAACCTTTTCTCACTTCTTCTACTTCTCATTCCTCTTTTTTTAACATCCCTCTGGTTATTTAAAGAGTCTTTCTACTGATGTCTGATTTTCAAACAAATTGTTCTTTTGGGTTCTTGTTATGGTTGTTAGGATGTTAATTTTATACAGGTAATTATGAAATGATCATATATAAGGATCTAAAAAATACACACACTCACACACACACACACACATATATATATATATATAACTCTTTCCCCGCCAACGTTTTTGAAAAAAGTTGCCCGCCAGCATTTTTGATCATCCCCAGAATATTTTGTTGTATGAATATCAAAATATGCAATATATCAAAAGAAAGAACAGAGCCGCCTCTTATTATCAAAAAAAAAAATTATTCTAGCTTCATATTATTTTTTATCAACACTTGAATGTGGGTAAGTTTCATAAAAAAGCTACATTTTGAGCAAAAAGCTGAGAAAATCATGTTTTTTCATAGACTACGTCTGGATTGTATTCAGAACGATGAGCAAAACAGATGGAGTAGATCGAGTCTTTCAACACCCTCAAAGCTTGAACAGTCCTATATCTCGTCCTGGCTCGACATTTCATTCAGTAAAATTGTTTTGCGGTTTTGATTTATAGGCTGTTTAATGTTGATGATTGCATTATTTTACATATGCATCTGCTTACATATGCGCTTGTTTCTGCTTCTTCCTGGTTTTGATCTGGAGGTGGGCTTCCTTTTAAACTCTTGCCGCTGGATGATTTTTAGGATATTTTTGATTGGCCATTGGGCTAGTTTTGTTGTGCAGACCTGGCGAACCTGGTCATAGTACAGTACATCGACATGACAATAAGAAGTGGCATATATCCTACTTGGCATATATCATTAAAAATGTCATCTGGACAAGCAAGTAATACATCTGCCGCATTCTGACCAAATTAAAACGTAAATGTTTTAAAATAAAGCACTTTACTGACGTTAGACCAGATCACACATTGCAAGTTATCTACTATTGAGCCCCTCAAATGTCTAACCTGTTCAGCAGAAAAAGCCATCTCTGCATCAGTCTTCAATCCCTTCAGATCTATGACGTTTTATATATACTGTGTGTATATATATATATATATATATTTTTTTATATAGTTTTATATATATATATATATATATATACACACACACACACACACAGTTAAGCTTAAAAGTCACATGCATTCTAGTCCATATCTCTGCATCTAGCTGATTTTGAATGCAAGAGCGTGTCCAGTGAACGGCCCCTGACACGCTACTACAGGCCACCACACAGGCAACCGCACAGAATAAGCAAGGAGCCGTTCACACAGGACGTGTTTTTGTTTTCAAAAACAGCAAGATGGAGAGCAACAAAATGGAATATAATGCAGGTGTCTTGAGATTTACTTTTTAAAGTTTCACTGTTTTGACATGGCATAACCTCTTAAAAATGCAATGAAATGGGCCATTTGAAATAAAATAAAAATCTCAGTAAGATGGACAATGTTTTTATATATAAAAATACATATATAAATGAATATTGCAGGTTAAATTCAAAAGAATTTCAGGACCAGTGTTGACAAGCGTAAAAAAAAAGGTTCCTTGAAACTAATTGTCCGAATGAACAGATTAATTGCAGTAAATAAGACTTGCCAAAGCTTTTCTAGTCCCCCTATAATCTATAGTGCATGCTTTTTCCACAGTTACATTCATTCTTCATCCAGTGTCCCCTAGTGGATCGTTTTAACTGAGATTTCCCAAAAGCTCCTTTGGTGTCTACTTGCTTCCAAAAATCTGAGATCCCATCAGCGCCACTCCAACAAGCTAAACAACCCTCTCCAAGGCATTGTGGATCAGATTAAGTTCTCCAAGCCAGACCACCTGTCTGCTGGATTTACCTCCACCTTTACCTCTCAATTAGCCGACACCGGCTTAAAACCCCAGACTCTTCTCAATTCATCCCTCAACTGATCCCCAATTACACAGCCCCGCTTTTCATCCACCGTCTCCTTTCTGCTCTTCACTCTGTTTGCATGCAACCTGCCTTGCACACACACATTAGTGTCCTTGACGGCCAGCGGAAAATCCTTTAAAATCCCTCCGTAAATGGATCTAATCCCATAATAAATGGCTGTGTCCCACAGACAAGGGTGTGAGGGAGAAACCGGCCTTTTATCAGGATACTGTAGAATGAAATCTGACCCACACAGATTACTTTTTTATAGATCCAGGAGTCGCAGAAATGCAAATTACATCATTTTAACCCTTACTAGTTAAGTAAGGTGTTAAGGGAATATTGTAAAAAAGTGTTATCATGTACTCATCTTCTGGATCCAATCTTGTATGCCTTTTTATTTTGTGCAACACAAAAGGATCTGTTTTGCAGAATGTCCAGGCTGCTCTTTTTTCAAACAAAGAAAGGTCATTACCCCCCATTAAAAGTAACATAGAAGTCCATATGATAATTTCTGTAGTCTTTTAAAGCCATAAATATAAAATAAATGTGCAAAATAATGTGAAAAGCATTTTAAATGCATTTTTTTTTCTGTCACTGCTGTCAAATCTCCTTCATGCTTGCAATAAAAAAAAAAATCACATTATGTTGTATTGGACAGTGGTTCATAACTAGGGGGCCTCAGCAAACTTCCAAAGTGTGCCTCAAGATAAATTGATTTAAAATAAAAATGTAAATGTAATTTATACTACCTGCTGCTTTTTACTAACTTAACACACCAACCATGTATAGATTCAACAATGTTATAGAAATTAAATGATATAGTGATTCAAATCCATTTTCCTTTTTTCCGTGGAAAACAAAAGCATGTCCAAGCTGCTCTTTACCATGCAACAAAAGTGGAAAGGGGACCAAGATGGTCCAAAAAGTCCAAAGGGACAAAAGAGGCATTGAAATAAGTTAAAGCAAATACAAATCATGATATTTCTTAGTTTTTATTTGAAGAACCAGGATTCCTACTTTCTTGGAAAACCTGGATGTATGACGTTTAGCATCATTTTAAAAGTGTGATTTCTAGACCTGGAGAAGTCATGTGAATTAATGCAATCTTAAAAATACATAGGTCATTTATTATGAATACACATTTTTCAAGTTAAGCCAAACTCCTAAGCATTTTAGCATGTAGAAATTGACACAAAATATATTATTCCTTAGATCTTATCCATTAAATCATGAACAACTGAAAGAGTCATGCAAATTCTTTGGTTAAAAAGAGTGGGAAGCTTAAAATGAAAAATTCTTCTGTAAATTAAATTGACAGAAACTAGGAATGTTGGGCCCCTGAATATTGTTGTGAACAATGGGGGGCCTTGGAGTCAAAAAGATATTGACCATCTCGGTCCCCTTTCCACTTTTGTTTGTGTGGTAAAGAGCAGCTTGGACTTGCTTTTGTGTTCCACGGGAGGAGGAAAACGGATTTGAATGTCATGAGGGTGAATAAATGATGACAGAACTTTTTATTTTTGTCTGAACTATTCCTTTAAGAATAATTTGTAGGTTTTTCTTTTGTTAATTTTTTAAATAAAAATTTTAAGTCTATTCATGGTTGGTGAATTAAGTTTTATGAAGCTCGCCTGTTTTGAGTTTCTTATACGTTTTGTAAAATGCAGCAGGTAGAATATTAGTTCGAGGTCATGGTACACTGTAATTAATGTTTTATGTGTAGCGTTGCTTTTATCTCTCTCTGATGTTTGCTTCCCCAGTCTAAGGGTTTAGAAATATGTGTGTGCTTGTGTATACTTGCGCATTACATATGTAGGAATAGCTATAGACGATCTTGTTTATTTTTTCTCAAGGTCTTTCATTGGTTGTTAGCCAATATGTTGTGATCTATGTCATGTTTCTTAAATGAATGTTACTCTGTATTGATCTGTGTGTGCATGTGTTTGTATGTGTGTATCTTCCTGCTCAGGTTGAGTTGACTGGCAGTAGCGTGTTCGATTACATCCACCCTGCGGATCATGTCGAGATGGCAGAGCGTCTTGGCATTAGGCCACACCTCCGAGCCGAGGCAGGCTGCCAAACGTCCCATGAGAGTGCTTCAAGCTCCGCCTCCGCATCCTCACTGGCTGGCACTCCAGAACCAGGTAACGCTCCTTTAGAGGTCTAGCTTTATTTAACTTACATTTTTTCTCAAAGTATACTGTAACTTTTAGAACTCAAATCATATAATGAAAATTATATCAGATCTTGTGCTGATCCTGGGTAGAAGACCAGCTGTTTTGCAGCAAAGTGCTGTTTCTCATTGTCAAGAAGAGGGTATTTGCATAGAAGGCTTAAAACATATCAGCAAAAAACACTTGTTTAATTCTAAGGGTCAGAGAGAGGGCGGAAAAGGACCATGAAAAACAAAAATTTCACTGCTTTGGGTGCTAATAACCTTGGCAAATATTATGTGGACCACAGGAAGAAATAAAATTATAGTTCTTTCCTGCATATTTCTCAACATTGGTTGTTCTGAGCTTCACCAACCCGAACTCATGAAAAAAATATTGATAAAACTATTTATGTTTTGGAAAATTCATATAAATTTGTACGAATTAAGTTAAATAGAAGAAGAAAAAAAACGAATGAAGGTCCACCCCTAACCTTAAATGGTCAGTTCACCCAAAAATTATTTCATTAATTTATCACTCTCATGTCGTTCCAAACCTGTTCGATTTTCGTTCATCTTCAGAACACAAATTTTTTTTGTGAACATTTTTTCCTTACTTTTTTTAAAAGCTGTCCATTGACAGCTACGCAACCACCACTTTGACGCTTCAAAAATTCCATAAAGAGATCGTAAAACTAATCCATATGAATTGAGCGGTTTAGTCTCTTTCTGAAGAGAATCGATTGCTTTATATGATGGACAGATTTAATTTAGGCTTTTATTCACATAAATATTCATCAACTCACAACACATCAGTTGTAGTAAACACAAGCATGTTTGCTTGACGTGCGAGAACCAATGAGGTTCATTCTCGTGTTACCCAGCACGTTTTAGCTTCAGCAAGAACCAATGAGGTTCGTTCTCGATCGCATCAAGCATGTTCGGTAGAGCTTCTCTTTATGTTTGCTGATCAATGTTTATATGTAAATAAAAGCCTAAATTAAATCTCTTCATCTTATAAAGTGATCGAGTCTCTTCAGAAAATTTGGACTAAACCGCTCAATTCATATGGATTAGTTTTACGATCTTTTAACTTTTTGAAGCGTCAAAATGTTAGTTGTGTAGCTGTCAATGGAGGGACAGAAATCTCTCAAATTTCATTTAAAATATCTTAATTTGTGTTCTGAAGATGAATGAAAGTCTTACAGGTTTGCAAATGACATGAGGGTGAGTACCTGATGACAATTTTCATTTTTGGGAGAACTAACATATTAACCCCCACTGGAGCATAAGCAGATCATACAAAAACGTACAAATAAGATTGTAAAAATTAAAACAAATTCGCCGAAACATAAACTAGTTTGGATTTGCCATGAGAGTGTGCTGGCTGTCCAGCTGTTAATTTTTGTTATCATATCAGTTCTGTGGACTGTGAAATATTGTTCAAAGGTTCATCTTTGTGTTGTGTGTTTTCCCCTGTAGCTCCATCCAGCCCCTGTTCTCCAGTTAGAGAGTTTTCAGAACGTGGCTTCTTCATCCGGATGAAATCCACCCTCACCAAGCGTGGCCTCCATGTTAAATCCTCAGGATATAAAGTGAGTCCCTCATGTGGAACATCTTTTGTAAAACGTACAACAAAAGTAAGGATTTTCTTGTGTAGTCTTAAGGCCTGTTCACACCAAGACTAATGTTTCGTGCGGAAATTCGATTAAACATCTTAATTTGAATAAACAACATTTAGTGCATCTGTTCAGAACGGTGCAAACATTCGCATCCCATCAAAGCGAGAGGATTTTTTTTACAAAGAGGCGTTCTAATAAATTTTCCATCGCACTTTGAAACTGGAAAAACTGGACAACCAATAAGATTTGCACTTTTGGTCACGTGCCCAGAATTGCTGCTGTTGCATAAAACTGAATCGCCCCTTATACACGTATTCACTATTCCCTACATTACTCCACTAATATAGACGACTTGATGGAGTGAATGAAAACAAGTGAGGGAATTCGGCCACTGAGTGCCGGAAGGGCTGCCGCTTTTGCATAGTTTGTTCTTGCTGTTTAATAATCATTTGAAACTTAGCAAACTGGCAGCTCCAGTAGTAATGAAACGATTTATCTTAAACTCTGTCATGGTAACTAACTATGTATAAAACTTAATTAAACAATTTAATAATCAATAAAAAAGGAATTGGATGCATGGATGATTCAGCTGCGGCGCCATCTTTTGGTCAGATGCGGGAATTAATTCGCTGCACGACTCTCACAGTGCATTATGGGTATTTTCCAGCCGTTGAGTGTACATCGGTTGTAAACTCGTTATTGCGGTGCATTGTTGGATTAAATGAGAGCACTCGATAACGTCCACGTCCACTATGGTTTCGAATGGCCACTAGGGGGCAATTCCGGACACAGCCTATGTAACTTAGTCTCTCTACTTTTGTACCATATTTTCCATAAATAAAGTCGCACCGGGTCAAAATTGCATTGTTAAAATAAAAAAAGTACAAATAAGTCACAATGGTGTTTAAGTCACATTTTATTATTACATCCATGTAAAATACTGGTAAATAAAATAAAGTGTTTACAAACATTATCAAATGTAAGTTCCCCTTACCCCATGAATATATTTTTTATTCTTGTTCTGTATACCGTTAAATATAAGATATTAAGTATAAAATAAAAATTATAGTGGCATTCATTATAAACAACATATATTATAAACAGCCAGCCTAAACGAAGTTAAAGCAAAACTGAATGTGAGGAGAGATTAAAACTGAAGCCCATAAGGGCTTCAACACTGTTTGATTAGAAAATTAATTATTTTTATGAGTGTTTGAATGATTTCATAATCTGAACTGCTCATTTAATTCCGGTGAATTCAGGTGATTCATGTGACAGGTCGGATTCGGTGTCGGCCAGCCCTGGTGCCAGGCTCCCCCCGCCCCTTGCATCGGCCAATGGGATTGGTTGCTCTGGCGCACACGCTTCCGCCCTCCACGCTCAATGAGGTGCGCATGGAAAGTAACATGTTTGTCTTCCGCGTCAACATGGACCTGCAGATCAGCTACTGCGAGAACAGGTAACCTCCCAGCATGCCTTTCAGTCTCAATTACATTATCTCTAGCTAGTAGCTACCTTTGCCCGAGTGTTTGCCCATAATTATTGTAAATAATAATGTGTACCATATTTTATTGTATTAAGACTGTGTCCCAAGCCTGTGGAATAAAACTGCACTAGTATGTTTGAAAATTTAATTTTATGTGCATTCAAAATTCAACTTTTTCGCTTCCCCCTGGTGCCTGTGAGCGGAAAATATTGCGTATCGCGTGATATCAAGTCTCGCGATGTAACGAATTGCTTTACGGCAAAAAAAAAATCAGCTAAAATTCTGTCATTATTGCGCTCCCTCACGCTGTTCGAACCCCGAATGAAGAAGACGTTGTAAAGAATGTCCCGTCTGCTTTGATGTCGTTGATCTACTAGCCTCTGGTATCTGAGAGTCGCCAACAAGTTTTTACGACAGTGTTGTCAAATATCTATTCCGAAGCTGTAGGGGGAGCTCTATAGAGAAACCTGCGAGCAAAAAGCGAGAATACAGCGAAGAAATTCCCGAAAATGAATATGCAAAATAAAGTAAACGATAGCACTTTATTTTACAGTCCTGTTCCGCATGTGCATACTCTGTACATATTATAGTATAATAAATGGAAGTAAGTGTTGTGGAGAGTCACTCTTAAAGCCAATTCACATTGACAGCAACTGTTGGTGTCTGTCCAAGCTTGTTTTCGCTGATTGGACATGTTGAATCGTCACTTGTCGGGTCGTGGAATGTCTGAGAAGTGACGTACTGGATTGATGTGATTGGCTGTGTCTGTCGGTGCAGTGTGAATTGGCCTTTATATGTGTCCTTGTGTGGGTTTTGTAGGATTTCAGAGTATATGGACCTGAGCCCAGCTGAGGTGGTTGGCCAAACCTGCTACAGCTTTATCCATGCGGAAGACCTGGACACCATCAGGCTGAGCCATGAAGACTGTAAGCCTGTCAGGATATTTGTGCTCGCTTTTTTTCACCTCCCAATTCAGCAAATATTTATATTTGCAATCCTAGGTTTGATCTTGATCATCTAAAATAGCTTATTACACAGCTCTCTCAAATTTCATAATTTTATTTTATATTTATTTTATTATAATTTGTCAGTACGCATTTCATGCCGTGTACTTGATCACGCTTGGGTTTTATCTTGTCATAATGACCAACAAACTGTTATCCTTTGGCTATAATGTCGGATGATAAGGAAATATGAAGATCTTTTGTGATGGTGGCAGCATAAAATGAATGGAAAAAAATAATAATATTAGTTTGAACATTTAAAGAACAGCTGTGTCTGTTTTGACAGTTTAAGAGCCTGAAGCTGCTGTTTACATTTTGACAACATCGCCCCCTAGCCAAATAAACAAATTGTGTAACTCTTCTCCACTTCCAGGTTTAAGACATGTATTGTGGTTTTCAGATATTCAAACATTATGTTTAATCTGACGCCTTCTCTAACTCTTTTGCTTCTCTCTTAGTGCTGCGGAAAGGGCAGGTTGTGACGGGGTATTATCGGTGGCTGCAGAAGAGAGGAGGGTATCTGTGGATTCAGTCCTGTGCCACCGTGTCCATTAACCACAAAGCGCCCCATGAGCGTAACGTCATCTGGGTCAACTATGTGCTCAGGTCAGCTTCCTAGTGACCTTATGTGTTTGTGTTTTTGAGTGTTGCGCTACAGTATAAAAAATATGTTAATGTGATGAGAGTTTCCACAGTGGCTCTTGTAAACGCTCTTCCTCTCCATCTGTCGGCAGTAATCTTCATCACACAAGTGCACACACGTTCAAAGAAGTCAGACAAAAACAAGAAAAAAATTGGCTGTATTTCAGTGATAATTGGACTGGTGATATATAATTACACCAAATGGATGTCAAAATTTTCTGGCTGAATGGTGTTTTAGTTAATTAGCTTTGTAATTACGATAGCTAATTAACTTCTATAGCACCCTGCTGGAGTCATGTTCAGAAGGGCTTTTCTGGTGTGTGTGTGTGTGTGTGTGTGTGTGTTATAACAAGTGAGTACCTCTCATTCCACGTTGTTATTCTCTGTGAGGAAACTCTACAGCCATGTTTCAAAATCTTCCTAACCGTCATGAAACCTGTGACTGATTTTAAACTTTCTACATAGTGAGCAAAGGTCATTTATTGGCACAAAACCAAGTTCTCATGCACAGCATGAGACTCGGTTATGTTTACAATTTATCCCAATCGATTTTTTCATAAGCATATGTTGCTAAGCCAACAATGTTTTAAGAATAAAATACATAACAGACAAATTTGGGGTCAAATGCAACTATTTTATATTTATCTATCTTGGATATATTTTGTTTCAAAATATTTCCGGATTCCCTTCTCAATTTCACTGTCATATTTATAGAGCACAATTAAAAACAACAGTTGACCAATTGTGCTGTATGATGATTTCAAAAAAGGAAGACAAATGCTGGACCACACATAAACTACAACAAGATGAGGACAAAAATACAACATATAAACACACTGTGTAACAAGTTGATACATGAGATGCTGTCTTAGAATTTGACAAACAAGTAATTTTAAAGTTGGAGAAAGAAAATGAAATGTATGCATGCATGGGTGAATCATTCACAATAAGATCATGTCATGCTTACTTTAATGCTGTTGCCTTTCTGTTGGGAAAGCCTTTGTGTTGGGAGTGTCTATCTACAGTATATGATGCCTAAAGCGCTGCCTAAGTAGGCAGCTAACCTACATTTTGGAACAGGCACTATATGATGTACCAGTACCTCATATAGTGCAACCTCCTGTTGTGAGATTCAGCCATACTAAATGATTGGAGAATCACTGTTAACCTGTGGCACAGGGTTTAGCATTTAGACTGTCAAATGTGTAAAGCTCCCTAAGGTAAACTGCTTGCACTCTTTTATCTGTATTTTCAGTCGAACAGAGCTGGCAGACATGCCTCTGGACTTATCACAACTCCCAGAAAGCCTGAGGGCAGAGCGGCTTCAAGCAAGCTCCTCCCCACGTGACAGCTCTCCAAAGGCACAAGGTATGCTCTTAGCCCCACACACAATTATCTATCCATACACTGTTAATAAGCCACTCAACAGCCCGAATCACCAGATTTATCTTTTCTCCAGGCTCCACGGTGACACAGCCATTGAAAAGCAGGTCCGAGACAGACCACAAAGGGAAGGAACCCTTTTCGCACACTGCTGCCAGCCAATCAGAGAGCACCAGGAAGAGATCGCACCAGTCTGACCCTGAAAGTGGTCCTCCCGAGGCGAGGAGGCGGATTGAAGTGTTTCGCCAGAGAGAAGACAGCCCATGTACCTCCTCGGACCAAGCCAGCGACAGCGAGGTGGAAGAGGACGATGAGAGAGTGAACGAGTGGGACCACAACCCCATCAGCAAACGGGTGAAGAGCGAAGAGGGGCCACTGAAACAAGGCAATGGGGCCAACGGAGCAGGTAAGATCCACAACGGCCGCGCTGTGATCCAGCATCTTAAGAGCGTGGTGACCAGTTCCGGGTCGAATATTAAGACTGAACAAGAAGTGATAGGAACAACTCTAGGTTCTGGGAGGCGCTGGAGCCAACCTCAGCACAGCAGTGTAGGAACCAATGGCAGCAGTCCACCTTCCCAACCTCCAAACCCCACCCCAACAGAAGCTCCACCCAAGGGTCTGTACAACCCCCCGTCCCCGACTCTGTCTCCACCCATCTTAGCCTCGTCCCTGCCGAGAGATGAACGGTCCATCCACGGAGGGCGCGCTCCAGACTTCGAGCTCCTGCAGAGACTGACTGCGAGTGGGGCTGCGGGACGTGTGCTCTTTCACCCCCTGGCTCTTGGCCCACAGGGGCCTCAGAGTCTCTACGCTCCCAGCACCATCCGCTACGCCCCACCTGAGATGCCTACAGGTCACGCTGACGGGCACCACTCGGACCATGTGGTCAAAACTCCCGCTTTCTTTCCCCACCTGCAAAGGATCGCGTCTCTGCCTCCTTTTAGCGGCTTTTCTCCAGGCGAACCCACCTTTCCTCCAACTCTGCCCTTCTGTATGAACGGACTGAGGGGGGCGGCAGGGACAGATGAGGATTGAGGGAGCAAGACAGAAAAGAAAATGTAAAGGAGAGGCGGAAGAGATTGTAAAGGACAGGGCACAACATTGAGAGAGGAACTATAGAAGAACTTGAGGTTTGTCAAACAGTCTTCCCAGAATCCTCTCCGGACTTTCCTGTTATTTTGTTAGTGTGTCTTCCTCTCTCTGGACAAGCAGTTAAAGCCATACTGAACATATGAAGGACATCATGCAACTTACACAGAGGGGCCATCGTTGAGGCCCGAACCATTGGGAATATACAGGACCGTCATTGGGTAGGACGCTCTTTGATGAGGAGCGCGTTGCGTGTACTACTAACCTTTTTGGCCCCCAGGACATGGGCCCACCTATATATATTTTTTTCCAAGTCCCAATGAATTTAAGAAACCACACAGGAATATGCAAGTATGGACAAAAGTAGCATGGCGGCAATTCCCAAATAAGACATTCCTAAGGAAACAATACATGAGAAAGCACAGTCCACAGGTCCTTGACTGACTGAGGGATCGCAGTGAAAATAAAGATTAGAACTTTTGAACAGTGTAGAATTTTCATTTTTGTAAAAAAAAAAAGAATTGTCTTTAAACATCTGAAAATAATCACTTGAAAAATGATACATTCAAGGTCATAGCCATATATAGACAACACCGAGTTGAAAGACTTCATACGTGCAAAGGCACCAAAAGAGTTTTTTTTTTCTTTTTCCCACAAGTCATGAGCAAATATCATGGCCTAATCTTCCTATAAGAATTTTGGGGGGGTTGTGGGCGGGGTGGGTGTGGTTAAGTGTGTCTATTTGTCATGTATCATGTCCAAGCACTTATAGTATATTGTTGCATACACGTAGCACTTCATCCATGGCCAGACATTCTAGTTCTTAAACCACAGGAATTACGTTTACAGCTTTTGTGGCAGAAATGTGGTGAAGATTCTGGGAACCGAAGTGTGTAGAACATTGCCTGTTATATAAAGGTGTAATGTTTTATTTAAAAAAAGAAAATGCTCATTGGAAGAATATCACAAACCCTGTTAAACCCAAGTCACATTTCACTCAAAAATCCAAAGTAAGTAAGAAATTATATTTTGCTTGTTTTATGGGATTTTGTTACATTATTTTAATGTGAATTAAGCATATTCTTTTCAAATTCAAGTTTTTTTTACTGTAATACAGTAAAAATTTGTAGTACAGTAATTATAATCTAATGAAAATTACCAATGGGAATTACAAAATCTATCAAAACACCCATTTGCATTACACATTGAAAATGTGGCCCAATTTTCATTCCCTCGGGTCATTTTGACCCCAAACATTTAAAAAAAATGTAGTGTTCTTTGGAGGGATCGAAGACCTTAGACCTTTGTCGCACACAAAAAAATGTTATCGAGGAGTTTGTGGTTGTAATAAAAAAAAGAGTAACAAATCCTTCCCTCAAATTAAAACTACAAATGCTAAAACATTTCCTAAAATTATGTAATAATGTCTACATGTGTATTTGAAAACATTCTGAAGACACAAACTCAAAAACTGACTTTAGGACCCAGCGGAACAGCTCATTTGCTCCATATAGTGCTATAAGGCCATCTAGTGGCAAGAGTCATGAAATATCATGTTATAAATATTATTTCCCACAAAATTGACCCAATGTGAGATATATTGAGCTGATTATTTTCAGAAGGTTATTTTCAATTTAAGTTGAAAGAATGCGAAGAATGTGCTTAAATATATTATTTATTGACAAAACCTAATTTGAAGGTAGGCTACATAACATACAAAAATCTCCCATTAATTGCATTAAACAATAGAAAAAAAATATTAAATAAAATAAGCTTTCTGGACAAAAAAAAAAAAAAAAGTATAATTTTAGGGCTTCGGGTCATTTTGACCCGCGAGGGATGTATTTGTTACAGAATGCGCGGAGAGGATAATAATACCGCAAGGAACATGTCCCTAAAAATAGGCTTTGTAATAAAACCATAATGAAATATGCTAATTTTCTTCTTGCAAAATATAATTTCATTTTGTCTTTTGAGTTTGGGATTAAATGTGACCTGGACATTGTAGGATTTCCCCCTCTGTGTAAAGCCGAGGCACAAGAGCTCTGTTCCCACATCTAGTGAGGTGCCTAGCATTGCAATGCATCTTACGGGCTCCTGATGTGAGCCTGTTCCATAGACCGTACAACTGAGATGCCTTATTTCGACCAGATTCTAAGATAGCATCTCATTTCATTGTGAATCCCAGAATACATTGCAGCAATATTTGTGCATAGAGTATATATGTATTCCTTGTACCCATTAAAGTACTGTTAGCAACATGCAAACATCAAATTATTAAAATCAATGGCGAGGCAGTTCACTAGATTATAGAACAGAGTCAGGGTGCCAAACAACAAGGTCTATGTACTTTACAGGCATAATCATTATAATATCCTAATTTTTTTTTTTTTTTTAAACCCTGAAATTAAACTGATTTAAACCCATAATATGTTTAATTCTACAAAAATATGACTAAAGATCCAGAGCTAACTTTCTCAGATATCCTTATCTACCTTTCACAAGGATGGATAGATGACATAAATTTCAGTTCCTTTCAGATTTCAGTCACTAAAATAGTTTCATGAAGAAAAATATGGATGTTGTAAGTGGACCACAAAAACAATATCAAGTACTGGTAACTCATGAAGCCACTCCGAAGATAACAGGATGTGGTTTAAGCCGTAACTAATCACAACAGGGCAGATACAAGCTTCACCATGTGAACTTTTTTCTTGGTTTTTCCATTTTTTTGTGTATGCCGGTTTCTCTGCCCATGCAGTATTACCAGATATGATGGTTTTCAATAGCGTTAAATGATATGAGATGGTTTTTATTTGTATTTGTGATTGTGTATGAATGTGTAAATAGTTGAGAGCGGGAATCAGTCGTGAAACATCAGCACATGAGTTGGTGTTTCTTTAACCTTTGCCATCACTGTGACTCTAACTTCTTTATGATCAGATGTTTGTGAAAATACAGCGCCATGAGCTTTGAATGAAAATGATACACTGTAAAAAATGATTATGATGATAATCCAAACCACAATAATAAACTCTATTCCAACAATGGAGCATTTCTTTGTGCCATGTCATTTTGTTCTCTGCATATTCAATCTCGATGCATCAAGTTTGATGTCAATGTCACCAAACGCCAGTTGTTCATGAATAAAGAAATTAAAAGGGGTTTGGGGACGACATGAGGGTGAATAAATGATGACAGTCGAAACAAAAAGTTCAATTCTGTTATTTTTTACTGATGTTCCAAACCCATTTTTGACAAATTTGTACTGGTTGCTCATAGTTTAGAAAATATGCTTGAATTTTCATATTCTGGTCACTCTTTTTACAATTTTACAATGCTAAGACGTCCAAGCTTCAAAAAAGCACCACAAAGGTCATAAAGTGTAACATACATTAGACCAGTTTTGTGAACCAGATCAAACAATTCATTTAAAGGGGTCATGACATGGTTTTTTTTATTTTATTATTATGTTCCCTTAGGTGCAATTATAGTATTTCTAAAAAAAAAAAATCAAAAAACTTTTAAAATGTAGTGATTTATGACCTTTTCCCACCCTGTTTCTCATCCTCTGGTTCAAACAGTCTGTTTTGGGGGTGTTTCCCCTTTAAGAGTTCAGTGTTAACGCCCACTGTTATGATTGGCTAACGTCAGAGCCTATGCATCAATCATTGACGCCCCCAGCCAGAATATTTGCGGATACAGCGTAACTGTTTAATAGCGGGTGATGCATGCGAAGCGATGGCTCTTGCAATGATAAGACCTTATATGTTTGAGCCGGAATCCGATGAGGAATCCGAGGAAAATGAACCATCACCACAACAACGGAGACTGGATCAGCCCGTGTCCACATGGAAAATGTAACTATTTGAACTAATAAAAAAATTGTAACCCGAGACACTTGAAAACGGATTATTGTTGCATAATTATCCTATAGCTTAATTTGCTAACAGTTTAACATTATTTAACTAATTTCAATGAAATGATAGGTTGTACCACGGACAAAAATGCATGCACAGGCCATATTTGAAGATGCAGCATTGATATGGCAACATTTTTAATTTTCTATCACATGTAGGCCTACTAGAAAGGCTACATATTTTCACGATTATCTTATACAAATGTGTTTATATTAGCCAGTGATAAAAAGTAATAGTGTAAATATCCTTAAAATGACAATTCTACATAAAAAGGTGTCATATCAAACACATTTATGATTGCTTTAAACATTCACAGGTGCACTTGTGGCAATTGTGGTGCAATGCCCACTGAGCAAGAACATAAATGCTGCATGGAGACCCCCGAAGTATGTGCACATAATGAAATTAAAATACATTACTTACAGTTTGCGTCGTCGATGATCCCAGAATAGTCGGCACGGACTTGTCTTTTAGCAACAGTTTTCTGGCAAAGCCAGCATCATGTTGAGATTTGTTCTCGAAACAGTCATCATTAAAATGTACAGAACAAACGCTTAAGTTAACACTGCCGTCACTGGGACGTCCGCAAAAAATAAACTGCATCCATTTTTCCCTGACGTCTGGATCTTTCGGCAGCGTATTCAGAGATGTTGTTTGTCCACAGCCAGGAACAGCACATCTGCGTGGCATCGTAATTTTCCTGTGCACAGAGTATACCCACTCGCTGTCCGTCGACTGAACACTTGTGTGAGGCGCGCGGTGCGCGGGCGCGACAACGATACGAAATCAGCGTAGTTATCTTGCGCTTGAAGCGTAACTGTCTTCTGCTGGAGGCGGTCATATGCAAACGCTGGTACGTCACTTCGTACCGTGACGTCACTTCTTACCATGAATCCAGAACGAGCTGTATTTAGAGCTTGATTAAATAAATGATTCGTTTATAATGGGGAGGACGTCTTAAGCTATGAAACTTGCAGGACGTTTTTATGGTACAAAGACCTCTTATATACCAAAAGATCAAGGCAAATTTGGTTTCTCATGTCATGACCCCTTTAAATAAGATGACTCATTTGTTCACAACTCATACATCTCTATTTTTGCACCAATGAGAAAGATTTTAAGAGAACCATCACACCTTAAATTTCACTCTGATTCTCACACAAAGCAATCATATAACTTCAGAAGACTGTGAATATAGTACTTTAGTCGTGGACCACTTTCATGGTACTTTTACATTCTTTTTGAAGCTTTGAAAGTCCTTATTCATTGTAAATGAATGAAAAAGTTCCACTAGCTTACTGTTCAAAATGTAAGCTTTTGTGTTTCAAAAAAAAGAAAGTATTTACAGGTTTAGAATGACATAAAATGATGAATTCTTTTCTGAGATCTCCCTTTTAAGGGTGTGTTCCCACTTGGCATGTTTGGTTCAATTAAAACAAACTCTGGTGTGATTACTCTGTTTGTGCGGTTCATTTGAATAAGTGTGAACGCTGAAATCAGCGAACCATTGAAACACTAGTTTTTACATGATCTCTGATCAGTTTTATACATTTGTTCATTTTAATGAGATATTTGGATAATTAAAAGGAATAATAGTAGTATCTTATTGGCCAATTTAGCTAAGCAATCCATGGAACAAACAAAACAAACCCTGAAAATTGATACATACAAGAACATATTATATAGACATAATAATATTAATAATTTGTTACATTTATATGGCGCTTTTCTGGGTACTCAAAGCGCTTTACATGGAAGGGGGAATCTCCTCAACCTCCACCAATGTGCAGCATCCACCTGGATGATGAGACAGAACACCCACCACACACCAGCATATATATTTAATGATTTAAGATGATTAGTTAATTGACCCTTCGCAGGGAGCTTGATTGACAGGTGATCTGACCAATCATACATCGCCATCCGCCATTTTGTCGGACAAAGCAGTCAGGAGAGTTAGTTGATTAACATGGGAAAATTTTAACTGAGTGTACTGACATCTTTCCGCGGTTAAAACAACATTCCTTCTTATGTTCATTCATGTTTATTTGATGCTATAAATGAACTAGAAGGAAGAGATGATCGGTTCACGAGCAGCTTTAACTGAGGCTCTACAGCGATCTGTCAGACACAGATCTAAATTTAAATTTCTTTTAAAAAATGACCAAATTTGAAAGGTGAGACTTTGTTTAATACGTTTAATATCAAAAGTACCGGTAACCGAAAAATAACCTGGTCTGTCCTGTACAGTCAGCGTGTTGTCAGTCTCCTCTCTGCTCCACGTTGTATTTCTCACTGCATGAGAACATGGAGTGGCATGGGAGCGGCGTAGCTTGTCGGGCATAGCGACAGTAACTAAGGGGGGGGCGGGACTTTGCGAACGGTCAATTGCATTTGATTAATTATATTTTTAATAAAACATTTGCAATTGGTTGGTAAAAGCTGTTTTTATGCATACTTGGTCTGAATTTTTGTTGCATTTACACTGTTTTGACCAGCAGGCGTCACCAGCATTGTGGTGTTTGGAACGCTTCGAAACAGTGAATAATTTTCTGAAGCGATTGGTTTAATTGACTCAAAGCTTTGAAAAGCTTCATCCCATCACTACCAATATAACCCCTCTGGATCTTTTAGTACCGCTCCGAGAGGGAATCGAACCTACGTTTCCGGCATGGGAGGCGGGCCCACTAACAAGTACGCTAAAGACCGCAGCCTCTAGCATCAGTTGCTAACGCACCTGTTGAGATCAGCGGAGTGAGGTTTACCTGCACAGCTCTTATTATAGCTGGCCAACGTTACACTCACCCCCCTAAACCTCACTCCCACCCGGGTCACGGCACCAATATAACCCCTCCGGTTTTACTCGCCCCACTCCGAGCAGGACTGGTACCAATGTCTTCGGCATGGGAGGCGGGTGCACTTTCAAGGACGCTAAAGACCACAGCCTCTAGCATCAGTTGCTAACGCACCTGTTGAGATCAGGGGAGTGAGGTTTACCTGCACAGCTCTTTCTATAGCTGGCCAACGTTACCCCCCCCCAACCCCCAACCCCCCTAAACCTCACTCCCACCCGGGTCACGGCACCAATATAAATCCTCCGGTTTTACTCGCCCCACTCCGAGCAGGACTCGAACCTGTGTCTCCGGCATGGGAGGCGGGTGTACTTTCAAGGACGCTAAAGACCGCAGACTCTAGCGTTAGACGCAGTGTGAACACACCCTAAGAGTAGCATGAAAAATACAATGGCAAAAAAAAGTACACCAGTTGCATGCTTGGAAACTTTCAAATATTTGAAGTGTCTGTCTTGAATGACGTGAAGGGGGTTGCTTTTGGATTTGAAAAGTGAACATTCAAAAGGGATTAACAATCGGCTATTATCTTGTGTAAATTTTGTAATCCACACCGGTCCATGTTAACAAGTTCAAAAGAAGAGGAAAAGAAAGGAAAGATGAAAGAACATGGATCGGATTGATGTGATAAGCTGCTTTAACAACAGCTCCCTCTGGGAGCACATGTAAGCTACCCAACTCTGTCAACTCTTCCGCTCCGCTCACAATAAAGCCTTTTGATTGGCGTTCATCATAATCCGTGTACAGATTCATAACTCTGGCTCCGTGTCTTTGAAGCGGAGTCGGTGAGCGGCCCGCTGTCAGAGTAATAGGCCGGAGGGTCGAGACAAAGGCAGACGCTGTGATTGAAACGTGGAGCGTGCTGGTGTTAGCGATGGTGTTGTGTTGTTTCAAGAAACCCCAGGGAGGGGCTCTGACATTGAAGACGGGTTAAAACCTGTTTTACATTCAAGTGGCAGGCCTCAGTTCATTAGTGTGAGGATCATTCCCTCTTGACGACTAAAGGAATTGCATACTAAAGAAGCTGAGTTGTTGGGAAGAAAAGGCGAATGGCCGGGCCGTGTGCGTGCGCATACGATAACTCGACTGTGACCCGGAGTTTCTCCTCTAAAATATCCTCCACGGCCATCTCTTAAGAGCACACTGACATATAAACAGGTATTAGTTCTCTTTTATGGGTCATTTTGGCAATAAATAGGGGGAACATTGCGGTTTTCAGTGATCTTGTGTTGCAAATGGATAAATTGCGACAATAACAAATGAAGTTCGGTTTAACAAACCGGTTCCACATGATGGAGATGCAGCTCTGTGCGATTATGAACTCAGTTCGTGTAACGCAGGTGTGTGAAGTCTGGCTTGTGGGGATGTGTTTGGGCGCTGTGCCCTTTAGCCGTGTGGCGGCCCCTGTAGATGCCCTGAATGTGAAGCAGAGCTGCGTGCGCTGAGGGAGAGACAGACAGACCGCGGGCCAACTGCACTGAAACACGCGCGGAATCAGTAACTAACGAACTGCACCAAAACACCAGAGAACGAGGACGAGTTGGAGAATAGGCAAGAAAAACATGGACGACGTCAGACATGTTTCATTTGTTCTTGAGCCCTCAATGTTGGGGAGT
The DNA here is from genome assembly GCF_949152265.1 of Phoxinus phoxinus. Taxonomy (NCBI): domain Eukaryota; kingdom Metazoa; phylum Chordata; class Actinopteri; order Cypriniformes; family Leuciscidae; genus Phoxinus; species Phoxinus phoxinus. The sequence continues at coordinate 35,660,274 of NC_136879.1, read as the reverse complement.
AAATAACTAAATGCAGTGACACAACAAGTGTAACTGCATTTATTAGTAGTCTTATAGTCGCTCAGCAGTTTTCTAAACAGCTTTTTTATTAAAGTAAGCGTGAAACTGAAGTTGTTTAGTGTTTCCTTCTCTATTGTGACGTATATGTGATTGAAATGGCTTCTTAAACGAGATAAATGTAGGACAGGACTTGATTTTGTCCATGGGGAACTGATTAGATTGTGGTTTGCTATTGGTCGATCTCATGTGAGTGACAGGTTGCCCCGCCCTCTCGCCAGTATGCACATCATCAGAGAAGAGATGTCGCAAGAGGGAGGGGAAGTTATTTTGATGAAAGATTATGAATCTATATTGGCAAAAGTTTTGGGACATCTGCCTTTACACGCACATGAACTTTAATGACATCCGATTCCTGATCGGTAGGGTTTAATATGGAGTTGGCCAGCCCTATAACACCTTCAACTCTTCTGGGAAGGCTTTCCACAAGGTTTAGGAGTGTGTTTATGGGCATTTTTGACCATTCTTCAAGAAGCGTATTTGTGAGGTCAGGCGTTGATGTTGGACTAGCAAAATCTTATGAGTGATTGCATTACTCATCACAAATGTATTGGAGCAAAGAGTACATACACTTATTCAAAAATGTGGTCAAGTTGAGAGTAAAAGTTGATAATGTCTCAGTAAAACTACAAAGTAGCCAAAAAGGTCATACATTTACTTAAAAATTGTATGTTTGTTTTGCTGGTAATTGTAATGTACCTACAGTAACAGTTTCTTTAAAATAGTAGTTGGACTGTAAACTACTTTAACTAGTGTGTGGATAGGAAAGCTACAGCTTCTGCAACACTGTCAGCTTGTTAACCTCGAAAGGCCACTAACATGACATTTCCACCTTGTGCAGCGCTGAATTCACGCCACCTTAAGCATCAAACCTGTCCTTCTCAGAAATTGCGGGAGACAAATGTGCTTGCATAGTCCCCGTTTATGTACATATTCATAGACTAATTATGTACTGTAAATAGCACTGAAGGTCATGCATAAACAAATAGTCTGTAACCAGTGATAAACACTCCCAATCAACATACAATGAATGTCATTGGTTTTTAAGGTGCACATTTATAGAATGTTCTGCATTTCACATTAACATAAATATACATTTAAAATAAAAAAATATAAAAAAAAACGAGTGAAAAACAGCAGAAATGCACGACAGAGGTGGAATTATGAACATCAGCCAATCAGGCTTCAGGATCAAAAGCCACATAGCAAAGACAATCATCTGCCTGATACTAAAAACTCAACAAAACGAAAACCTGACCAAATTCTAAATGTGTTACGAAAATTACAAAACACGACCATGCAGCAACAATATTATATGCATTTATATGCAGACAGATAAGTGCCATAATTTCTCTGAGGACTCAGGTATTTGATAACAACAACAGCCACTGTGACAAGAAATCAACAACGACACACACAAAAAAAAAACTTTTTGGATGACAATAATTAAAATATATAATCAAATAAATGCGCATCTCTTTGAAGATGTACAAACAGAAGTGGAACGACTAATGAAAGAAGCAGCGCACATGTTTCCGAGTCCCCGGCGCCATTAACAAACCGCACACGCGTCCAGATCAACACGTCTGTCTGTTTACCGTGAATCCCTTCCTCCAGAGACGCCACCTGCCCTTGATATCTCACACAACCTCCACTCACGTTTTGTTTTAACTTTTTACCGTTTAACAACTTTTTGTCATTACAATTTCACAGTTGTAATTAATTAACCCCTAGCGTGATGGAAGTCTATGGGGCAAAATGCTTAAACATTAGGCTAAACACACTACAAAAAAATGCCTTCATCCCTTAAATTTTTAAGTAGCCTACAATCAAGTTGGCTGTTTAAATCATTTCAACTTATATTACATCTAACTGACTCAAAAAATAGAACATTACTTAACTTATTTTAGTTAAAGTAATGTAGCTAATGTTGACATGATTTATTTTATTTTTTTACAGAGTAATGTTTGAAAAAAATACTTAACTTAAAGCTGCAGTCCGGCACTTTTTTGGGTTTAAAAATATAAAAAAAGACATTTTTGAAAAAAAACGTAACCAGCCAGTGTTCAAAACGATCTGCTTGCCTTACCTCGATTCAAAACGGTAATCTTGTAATAATGATTTTAATTCCAGTGGTACTGGTGGATTTCCGCGGGAATTTCGAGCATGTCTTTGCGTCATTACGTCACTTCTGTACACATAGAGAAGGAGTCCCCGGCTAGCGTGTGTGGATGATGGAGGAGATTTATCCACTTGGTATGGCGGATCCCGAAAGTTTAAAGCGACAATCACCAGTGACAACTGGAGATTCACCAGTTGTAAAACCCAAAGACTTCGGACTTCAGAGTGGCTACAGAAAAAATATATTTTTCACGTTTTGACGTGATATAAGCAATCGTTAGATTTAATCAGCATGATATAGCTACTGCAATGCTTCCCCCCACCCCCCGAATTTGGTCAGAACAAAAGTGAATGTTACTTACTTGTTCAGATGACATTTACCGATGAAAATTCTAATGTTGACACTTTCAAAAGGCATACTCTAACATTGCTGATGACAGTACAGTTTTCACAGCGACGCGACAGGTTCTCCTCAATACATTGTGTTCATCCGCGCTGTTTCATGCCGATTTACTACCCACGCACAGTTAATAATTCCGCGAATAACTGCAATTGCAGATTTCTAACAGAGATGGCGACAAAGAGGAAAAACGACGGACTGCAGCTTTAAACATTAAACTGTATATTAGGCTAAATAGTTTAGTAACATTATCTGTGCAAGACCATGTGAACATTTTTGGTCATGACAGGAGTTAGAATGGCATATAACAAATTCAATATGCGATTCTTTCACTCTAGTGTCACGATTAGAAAATTAATATTTACGTTTTATGCGATTGAATTTCAAAATTGAGTATTTTAGTGTTTATATTAGTGAAGTGTCTTGCCCCACTAGAGCTGTTAATGTTGTCTACAACTATTAATAGTCATTAATATAGCTGAAATAAAATAAAATAGAAAAATTGGTAACACTTTAAAGGTCTCATTTGTTAACATTAACTTAATGTTAACAAATGAGACCTTATTATAAAGTGTTACCAATTTTTCTATTTTATTTTATTTCAGCTTTATTAATGACTATATAAGCATTAACTAACATGAACTAACAACCAGCAAAACATTTTTGCAGTATTTATTAACCATTGTTATAAAAATGTGCATGGTAGTTCACAGTAGGCTACATTAATGTTAAGAGATACAATCTTTGTTTTAAAAAAACGAATTAGTCAATTTTGATACACGACAACAATGTACTAAAAATGAAAATGTCCCCCCCCCCCCCCCCATTTTTCACGTACAGAGACAACGTTGTCAAAACGATCCCGTTCGCACGACAAAAAACGCTGTATTCTGCTGCCAGACCAGTAGTTGGCGACATCACCTTGTAAAGAATCACTACCAGCCGGCTAGACTGAACACACGTATTACGCATGATGTCATCGTTTTCACAAATGTGTGTTTCTGGAGTTACAAAGACTACAAAGCGAAAAGGCGTACATGTGACGTGATACCTTTTCACTCAATGAATGAAGCTAACTTTACTGAAGCTAACGTCTGTCATTTTTTTCTATAGTCTTACGTTATAATCGTAAAGTTACGCCGTGATGCCTGAGTGTTTTGTACCAGACTGCACACATACGAGCAACGGTGCGAGACGAGAGATGTAGTTCTTTGAGCAATTTTCACATAAAAATGTTACTCTTCTGTTTTATGACAAACTGCGACTTTCTTGGCTTTCATAATTATCTTTTAAATTGACAAACATCATATGTGTAATTCAGGGCACAGTTCGGACAGAATAAAAAGATAAGTTGTCTCTCGCCACTGACTACCATACATATTTTTTCCGAAATAAGGTCCCATGAGCCGGAAGCGGAGGGGCGGGACTTAGGCTCTCTATTACGCATGCGAATGGTGTCACCGTTTTCACAAATGTGTGTTTCTGAAGTTTTACATGGAGACAATAACGTTATCGTTTTCTTAAAATGTCGTTGTCGTGAAAATTAACAGGTAAAACGCATAAAAAGTTGTCAGTTTTAAGTAAAAAACGGGATTGTCGTGTCGTGTAAACGGCCCCTAACTTTGCGTTTTTTTGCGTACAGACGGCCAAAACGCATAAAATGTTTTCAAACAATTTATAAATGACAAAACCACATAATGGAACTACTAAAACATACATTATATATATATATATATGAAAAAGCTCATTCAAAATATGAATAAATACTATAATAGTTTGTAAATAATATGAAAATAACACTGCTCCACTTCCATTGTAAATACATTACTGTAGAAGTGCAAATTACAGTACTTTTAATTGAACTAGTTTTGACCCGAATCACTCGTTTAACACCACTAATAGTTTATCCAAAATAACGGACAAGAAAAATGAGCAATTGACAACAATTTAATCTGGAATAGGACATTTTAGATGACATTGTTGAATTATTCCTTGAAGGAAAGATATGTACTTTTAACATGGAAAAAAACAACAACCTGGATTTAAACATTTAGAGTAGACTGATTTTAAGAGTGCAATGTGCGCCGATTAAATGTACAGTAAACATACACACACTCCAGTAGTGAATCTCTGTATACGAGCACGTGCGGTCTGAACACACATCTCACCTCGTCGGATTATCGACACACCAAAAGACAGAAACTGCTACTAACAATATACTTTGGATTCGTGCATAATAAAAGAAAAGTCGTGCTTTCATCTCTGCCGAGAGAAAGCCATGAGTTGGAAGATGAAGTCTAGAAGTTCTTGTCAAATCTACAAGGAGTGATTTTATTGAGTAAGACTAGAGAAGGAAATCTGAAGGGAATTGTGAGAGACGTGAGGTAATCATTTTCAAATAAATCTCAAAGAATAAGTGCAATATAATGGAAAAATGCAGCATGATGAAAACTGATATGTAACATGAAAAAAAAAACAGCTCTAATATTATAAAAGCTGGAACACTTTACAGTAAAGTTTAGTTTTGATAGCATTATTTAATGCAAACATTGAACAATAGTCACAGCATTTATTAACCTTGATTAATGTTCATTTCTACAGATACAAATACTTTAAGTCATAATGCTCTATATATATATAACAATTATAGATGTAAAAATATAAATGAGAAATTCTGATTTTTACACATTATAAATGAACATGAACTGATGTATTATCAAAAGGAACAATAGTATATTTATACATGAATGCTGTATTGTTATTATCAGTTGCTTAATGCATTAACTACTGCTAGAAAATCAAACCTTATTGTAAAGTGTTATCAAACTAATATCAGAACTTTTATTTCTAAATGACGTCACTATATAAAATACAGTTGAACAACCAAGATGCTGAACTAGTTGTCCGGTAAGCGCTAGTTAAGAAATTAACTTTTATTTTACTGTTCCAGCACTCATATCCCACAACCAGCAAAAATATTACAGAGGAAAAATATGAATGTATGTCCCTTTGTAAGCAGTGTGTGGACAGCTCATGTTCAAAAGCATAAGAAACAAAAACTCGCTCATCCCAAGAGTACAGCACAATAATGTGGAAGCCACGACTCCACACCGACCTGAACCCAGTGTTGCCTTTTGTCTTAAAGCAGTTTATGAATACAGAGCTGTGGGTCAGTGTAAAAGGCATTTGGACTCAGAGTCTCACTTGTCTCGGCCTTTTTCTCCAGGACCTCGTCTCTCGCTCCGGGCTCTGCACTCGGAGCACTCCCCGCCTTCATCTCCCCCGTGCTCTTCCTCTTCCTCGTCCTCGTCGTGAATGATCTCCACCTCCAGGCGGCCGATGTAGAGCGATACGGCACACAGCCAGAAGAGGGCAGCGCTGGACACCACAGCCGTGTGGAGCAGCACAGCGGGCAGAGAGAGCAGCATGATCCTCCTCAGAGTCAGGAGACTGACCACGTATGACGCTCCGCCGAACGACACACACACTCCGCCCAGGATGAAGAACGCTGCGGGACAAAAGAAACAAACCTTTCAGAACAGGAAAAGGATTTAGGATGTTACTCACACACAAACAGATGACAGAGCAGAGAGGGAAAAGACTGAGCGCATGCATAAAAACAAAAAACAAAACAGAGGGACTGAGAAGAAAGAGATGTAGTACCATATCCAGCCTCTCGGCCCACATCACTCTGTACAAACGCAATAACGCCGATCCCGGTTGCCAGGAGACCATTCCGGAACCAGGACAGAAATCCTGCAATAAATAAATAAATAAAATTGCTTAAATTATCCGTTTATCTAAAACATTAATTCATTCAGCCTATGTCAATAGGCCTGATTCGTGCCTAATCTGGACAGATGATCTCACCCGTTTCATGAGACTTCCGCAGCATCTAGAAAATAAAGTAAAATACGAGTTTATACACAGATCATTCTGTATTTATGTCAATAATGATAAGACATTTTATAAAATATGGTACTACCATTATTATTATTATTATTATGTAACATTAAACCAATAAGGTAATGCCATGGTTTTTGGACACAACACCATGTTAAATGAGGACCATTGTAGAACCATTTCTTTGGATTAGCATGTGAATAAAATGGTGCATTAAAGGTAGGGTAGGTCAGAATTGTCTAAAAAAAAACTTTTATTCAAATTTGTTTAAACTGTCTTTATATACCAATACATAATTAAAATGTAAGTACTTTGAAAAAGAGAGTATAAAAATTGAGTGACTGTAGTGTATTTAATCTTCAATAAACAGCTCATTAATTCCATTCAGTCCCACCTAAAAACGGGTGCGCGACTGCTCGCACGTTGGCAAAGCCAGTAATAGAGCTGGTAAGTCCCGCCCCCTCCGCTAACCCCGCTGGACCTCAAAGTTGAAAAACCGTCAATGCAAGTGAATGGGAGAAAATAATTATTTTCTGGTCCCGTTTGAATTGTGCCATGAATTTGAACATATGTTGACTGTGAATTTTTTATATAATCTTTCGTGTGAAAAATGCTACAATTTAGCGGGTAGAAGTTTGATACGGGTAGACTTTGTGTGAGAGCACTTTGTGGACTACAACTCTTCGCTGCTTTCGGCGCGTTTGAAACGTCAACACCACTAGCTCACGGCTCTAGCTCACGGATCCCGCTAGACATGGCTGTGTCTTTGGTGCACTTCACCGCCTTCTTTCAGGGAGAGGACAAAATCGTTGAGGTTGGCGAAAACCACGGGCAAGTCAACTTTATGTGGTGACGTCACATAGGCGACATGTAGTCTTTCTCGTTATGTCTTTTCCACAACTGCTAGCCGACGAATCATACCATATACTGTCAAACTTGTAACATGAAAGATTATATATAAAATTCACAGACAACATATGTTCACATTCATGGCACAATTCAAACGGGACCAGAAAATAATTATTTTCTCCCATTCACTTGCATTGACGGTTTTTTAACTTTGAGGTCCAGCGGGGTTTTACGGAGGGGGCGGGACTTACCAGCTCTATAGCGGCGGTAGTCATGGCGACGGAGAGTGACAGTCGCGCAAGCCAATCACTTGTTTCGTCCCGGTAGGAATTAATGAGCTGTGTTTTTTGAAGATTAAATACACTATAGTCACTCAATTTTTATACTCTCTTTTTCAAAGTACTTACATTTTAATTATGTATTGGTATATAAAGACAGTTTAAGCCAATTTGAAAAAAAGTTCTTTAGACAATTCTTACCTACCCAACCTTTAATATAGTAACATCATTGTATACTAGTGTACCAGAGCACCACCAGTACTTTTCGTAATTAGTAATATGTGACCCTGGATCACAAAACCAGTCACAAGTAGCACAGGTATATTTGTGGCATTGTAGGGGTGAAAATGATCGATTTATCTTTTATGCCAAAAAAACATTAGGATATTAAGTAAATATCATATTCCATGAAGATATTTTGTAAATTTCCCAGCGTAAATGTATAAAACTTTTTTTTTTTTTTTGACAACTTTAAAGGTTTTTCAATGTTTCGATTTTTTTGCACCCTCAGATTCCAGATTTTCAGATAGTTGTATCTCGGCCAAATATTGTCCCATCCTAAAAAACATACATCAACAATGGAAAGCATATTTATTCAGCTTTCAGATTATGTGTAAATAATTTCAATTCCAAAGTTTTAGTGGTCCAGCCTGGACCGTCCAGGGTCACATAAACGAATAAAAAAAGTGAGGAGGAGAGAGTGTGTGTTGTGTTTACCAGCGCGTCGGCTTTATCTAGTTCAGTGAAGATGTATTGTTGCTGTTGCTCCACGGCTCGTGTTCTGTTCAGCGGGGGTTTCTCCCCCGCACGGCGCGCGCTCCCCCGGTGAAGCGCGCGCGCTGGAGTCCACGCGTACTGCAGTAACGGCCGCCGCGCGACCTGCGAGACCGGGCACACGAGTCGAGACAACCGCCTGCACGTTAACCAACTTATGGAAGCCATCGTTTACGATGGACTGGGAAAACCCAAAACACGACCTTTACCCAACCTCTGAACTCTGACACTGCCGGTGAGTGTGTGTAAAGACTCAAGCCTCGTGCTCGCAGGAGTGCGCGTGGAATTCAGTGGCGCCATCTATCATTACTTCCTCGTCCTCATATGATGTTATTTATGTATTATAATGAGTTCGTATTTAAAGTCCCTGATGGATTTAGTTACATCTCTTTGTTACGCAGTACTATATTTTAAAATGTGTAATTGTAAGGGGTTTTAAAGGTAAAATCGTAGGAAGATGCAGTAGAAGTTGTGTCCACAAGATGGCGCCAAAACACAACAAATCATGTGCTGTTATTGACATATCATGTCATAATTATGACTTTCTTAAAATCATAAATTAGCCTTTTTATCTCGTAATTGCGATTTACCAAAGCATGATTTTTTTTCTTATGTGGCTTCCATGGTATTTGGACCAGTAACAAACTCTAGTAAAGTTGTTGTCCAAAATGTAGCCAGTGCTAGATTACTTAAAAATTGTAATCAATTACTAAATACAATTTACATGATGAAAACTGTAGTTAGTAATGTAATCATTTCACATTTTAGGTAATATAGGCCTAATCTGACTACTGTTTGATTACTTACTTTTAGCCTAACTTGTTTATCACATAGGCTAGATTGAAATGGGTTAAAACAAAGAGAGAGAAGAACAAATATGTTAAACATTTGTAATCAACAAAATTAAGTGCATTAAACAATACATTACGTCAGTTTCCCTAACTGGGGTTTGTGAAGGAACGGCAGGAGGTTTGTGAATTGATGATAAAAACAATCAAAATAAAGCACAAACGAGTTTTATTTTGTATGCTGTGTAGTATTTTGTGAAAGATAATAAAGAAGAATTAGAGAATCAATAAATTCGGACTAATTTACTGTCATATTGTTAATATTAAGTTATCATATAATCAGTAAAAATGTCACTGTGGTCTGATTATGAGTATTTACAAAAATGTAATATAATTTTATTACAATTAAATAATTTTTGGAATCTGACTATAACATATAATCAGTTACTACCCAGCAACTCTATATTTTGGTGGAAACAAAGAGATTTTTGCAAAAAAATGCTTGTTAATATAATGATTTCTGTTAATATGATAATATTTGGATGCTTACATAAGTCAGACTTAAAATATGTATAAAATTGGAGAATCCAGGTTGTATAATGTAAAAAATGATGATCAATAAGTTATGAAAACATGTTTTCACACTACTTTAACTCACCAAATTTGTATAAGTTATACAAGATTCCACTTTTTTTTCAGTCAGTTTAATGTAATTTAAGTTGAAATGACTTAAACATCCAAGCTAATTGCACTTAAATATTTATTTAAAGTGACATATTTTGCAACTTCACTGTAAAAAAAATATTTTCATTATTTATCACAACTTTTTATCTTTTGTTAAATCAACTTAGATAATTAATGTCCTTCAAATAAGAAAATATTTTGAGTTTCTATCAATCTTTTCAATCAATCAAACTCAATTATTTAATTTCAATGCATTAACTCAGTTATTTAATTTCAATGCATTAACTCAATTATTTAATTTCAATGCATTAACTCAATTATTTAATTTCAATGCATTAACTCAATTATTTAATTTCAATGCATTAACTCAATTATTTAATTTCAATGCATTGACTCAATTATTTAATTTCAATGCATTAACTCAATTGTTTAATTTCAATGCATTAACTCAATTGTTTAATTTCAATGCATTAACTCAATTATTTAATTTCAATGCATTAACTCAATTATTTAATTTCAATGCATTAACTCAATTATTTAATTTCAATGCATTGACTCAATTATTTAATTTCAATGCATTAACTCAATTGTTTAATTTCAATGCATTAACTCAATTGTTTAATTTCAATGCATTAACTCAATTGTTTAATTTCAATGCATTAACTCAATTGTTTAATTTCAATGCATTAACTCAATTGTTTAATTTCAATGCATTAACTCAATTGTTTAATTTCAATGCATTAACTCAATTGTTTAATTTCAATGAACTCAAAATTGTAAGGCAACCAGGTAACTTACTTTTTTAAGTTAAACCAAATTTTTTTTTACAGTGTTGGTAGGTTTCCTTTTGGTCTCTTCCTATTGGTGTTTTATTAGCTAAAGTTGACCACTCACCATGTTTCAAATACCTGTTTGACCACCTTAAGATGGTATAACTAGCTGGTAGAAAGTGCGTAAGTTTAGTTGTGGCAAAACACTTTTTAAAATCCAAAATACTTTCTAAGCAAGGGCACCGTATTGTCCTGATTTGATGTAAGTGTAAGATCAGAAAAGTCATTTAAAGTGTGCGCTGCTGTTGTTTATGGCATATGTATGCTTGTGTTTGAGTGGCCCTTTCCGGCCTCCTCTCTCCCAGCGCAGAGGCCTTTTGTCTTGATGTGATCCTGTGGGATCGTGCGTCGCCACGCCTCAGCAACCTGATGGTCATATAGCGTGAGGAGCGCAGAGAGGAAGGAGGGGGTCAGAGGAAAGACGGGACGGTGTGTGTATTTCTATGTACGTGTGTGAAGAATGCCTTAAGGAAAGGGCCGCCTTTGATATAAACAGTAACTAAGCTCGGGTTGTCACGCTATGATGCCGTTCCTCATGAAGACTGCAGACGTTTTCTTGTCAAGGCATGTGTTATTATGGCATTGGCAATTTAATATGTTCATTACTGTAAGTGTGCATGTGCACACGGACCGACATTTAAACATTGATCTGAGCTGCTAAAACTCAACTGCAAAGTAAATCGACTTCTAAAGGCATTCAATGCTTCTTCATCTTTCTCAAAAATAATGTATACTTTGCATTTTCTTCATTTGAGGGCTTTACTTACGTTTACAGTTATTGTTGTACAGTCATTAAAGGGATAGTTCACCCAAAAAATTTCCAAACTTTCCATAAAAATGTCTTCCGTTCCAACCTCAAGTTGTTCCAAACTTATTCCAAACCAAAAATCTGCTGAACACAAAGGACGATATTTTGAAGAGTGTTTGTGTTCAGCAGATTATTATTTTTTTTAACAAGTTTGGAACAACTTGAGGGCGAGTTAATGATTATTTTTGGGTGAACTATACCTTAATAAATGTAACATCAATAACATAATTGTTTGAAATGTTTGGATCATCACTTTTTTTTTATTATTACTTTTTTCAGCAAGGGCACATTAAATTGATCAAAAGTGGCAGAAAAGACATGTATTATATTCTATTTTAAAAGTGATTTTCGTTTTGATCTTTCTATTCATCAAAGAATCCTGGAAAAAAAAATCCACAAAAAAAATATGAAGCAGCACAACAGTTTTCAACATGTTTCTTGAGCAGCAAATCATCATATCAGAATGATTTCTGAAGGATCATGTGACACCGAAGACTGGATTAATGATGCTGAAAATTTATAACATATTCGTAAAGAAAAAAGTTATTTACATTTTTTACAATAATTAATTCACAATATTACTGTATAATACTTGTAAAAATCGTATCAACCCCAAACTTCTGAATGGTAGTCTATGTGCCATAACTGTTCAAACTAATATGTAAATGGATTTGCTGTATTACTTATGTCATTATGCATTAAAATGTGTCTTCTTTGGTATTTATATTATTATAATAAATGACCTTGTTTATAACATGTATATATTTAATTGTATTGAACTCAATTAGGTTATAATGATGACTAGACATGTGAAAATATATAAGCAAATAGCCAGCAAAAACCAAAAGTATATTATAAGAGGACATAAAAGTTTGTACAAAAAACATATTAACACATTTTTTAATGTAAAATAATTATAGGTAACACTATTTTAAGGTGACGTAGTTACGTTACTACATGTACTTATAGAAATAACAATAAATAACAAAGAACAATAAATTCTGCATAATTACAAGTAACTAACCCTAAACCAAACCCTAACCGTATCTCTAGTTAATTAATATTACTCAGTACTTAAGTATTATGTCACCTGAAAATAAAGTGTAACCTAATTATAATTAGAAAATGATTAGAAAAATTTTAGATGTCTTCTCGTCTGGAGGCATATGTCCTCATCGTGTCCCTGTTGTTTGTTTAATCTTTTTTTCCTTTGAGTGTGTGTTATCTCTCCAGACGTGTCAGCCCAGCTCGCTGTGGTTTAGCTGGAGGTCAGTCTGGACACTAGTAATCTGAGATAGATCCGAGAGCAAAGGCCGCGTTGATGAACACACACTCACACACGGGGCAGATGACTGAACTGAATGAGCAGGAGGTTTCCACTCGATCAGAGCCCGGGCCGGATAAGGAAAAACACTTCCTGTTTGTCGACACATTCCAGGACTAATATCTCTCTGGTGACACTGATCTGGGGTCAGTTCCTCTTTAAAAACACAGATACTTATCAACATGACATTAATCGCTTCTCAGCGTTATCAAGCCTGTGTACCAGTTAAAAGTTCAAGTAATAGTAACATTAGTAGGTCACACGTGACGTGTATTCAAAGAATGTGATGTATTGATTTTTTTTTCTTTCTTGTATTTACATAGAGACAAAAATAAATTCTCCTTTAAAAACAGTCCCATTTATGTGTCCCAGTAATGTAAGTTTGTAAAAAAACAAAAACTGTTTTAAATCAGAACAGCAACTTTTAATGTCCTCATACAACACCATTATAATTTAGAAATAGAAAATAAACTTTATTTGTATAGGCCTATCTATAAATGTTGTAAAAAAAGAAGACTTTTTTTTTTACTTTTAATAATAATAATTTATTAAGGATTATTAGACCCTAATAGATTATTAGACTCATAATTAAATGTGTAATTTTAATATAATTTTAATACAGTATTACTTTAGTTTATAGTACTTTAGTCAGTATTATTTTAGTTTATGGTTTTAGTCATTTTGTTATGTGCTTGTTATTTTTCTATATTTTCATCTAGCTTTATTTTTAAGTTTTATTTTTATTTTATTTCAGTTATTTGCCTAGGCAATGTTGTAAGTTTGTGTATATATTATTGTGTACGTATTTTACCAAAGCAGTTTTAAAGAGAAAAAGAACACAGTGGTCAAGCTGTACAAAATCTGACATTTTAATCAAATACGGCCAAACTCAGAAAGATTTTTTTTGTTCTCAGTTAATTTAAGTTTCTTACTGTTACACGGCAAAAAATCATTTTCTTTCTGTAGCTTCTCATTCAAACATCACACATATGATAAAGTGCTTTACCGTTTTACTCAAACACAGAACAAACCTACTGTACACTCCCTCTACCAGAGTGTATGCTGGGAAAACTGCTGACTGAGACTATGTTCAGAATAGCACACTACTGTTTCTATAGTATGTATACTGTGCATAATATGCAAATGTTTACATGGAATAAATGAATGACATGCAACATTTGCCAAAATGTATGTAGTGTAGTATACAACCAAAGCACACTGGATGGACCACTGCCCCCACAATGCTTTGTGCTTGACTTGACCTTCTGTTTTCAGAGTGACGAATGAACAGGAAGTAATATCAGGTCCATTTGAATACATTTACAAATGTCAAAATATATATTTATTCATATTTAATATACATATCATTGTTTCACAAACTGAATTAAAAATGCATTTTTTTATATATTTCCTTATTTTTATCTTGTTGGCATGTTAATGAGGTAATTAGTTGAACATACTACTGTTGAAAACATTTAGCCCTATGTTGCCTTTGCATACTGTTTTATAAATAGTGTAACCGTGCAGTATGCTAGTGTTTCATTCTGAACATAGCCTCTTAAGCATCTGATGAACTTGCAATGCCCTCTGGGAAATGTATGCACACGGCAAGAGTAGTGCATGTGTGGACACCTGTTGTGTTTTCCAGGTCACATATCCACCATATATCTTAACGCGCATGTAAGCTTTTTTCTGTGAATGTGTGGAGACTTCTGACTCATTTGCCGCTAGAAACTGGATAAAATAACAAAATGCTGTAAATTGTCAAATAATTAGCGCTACAAACCAGTGCGTTCATGATTACCATAGCCTACTACATTAAAATCATATGATAACAAGTAACCGTTTGCAATATCAAGCAGCATAACAGACCGTTTTTGTACAGGTGACTCTCTTACGTTAAGAATAAGGTGGATGCGCGCGCAGTTGCCATGATTTGTGGAGAGCCTCATATTGATCTCTTGTGTTGTACAGCGCCTCTCTGAGGCAGGAAGGAGAGTGTCAGATGCTCACATATATTTAAAAAGGTCGTAAGAACGAAGCACCCTGTTTGACCTTTTGTTACAGAACATACATTCTGCAGATTGCAAATCGAGTTGGTTCTAATTGGTTGTAAGCTGAAAACGTCACGTGCGCTAGGACACTTTAGCACACGGCTAGCTGCGCATATAGGCCAATTTATTCATGATGTGCTGGTATGCTATTGTGCCATGCATATTAAAACGACGTCCTAGGCAAACATTCAGTCTTTCTATGCGAGGCTGTAGAATTTGCCAGATTCATGTATGTACCATGTGGCCGCGAACTGAACGTAGCACTATTTTGCCATCTATGGAAAGCAGGTGAACTGAATAAAAATAAAATAAAATATATTTAAAAGGCAGTATTTCATCAAATGTGGATGAGGAGCATTACAATCCGGTATATGAGATAGAGCAGTCCGGAGCATGTTTAGCTTTTTAAAGAGCTGATTCAGATGAATGGCTTTCAGTAGTGAAGCGATGCTGTAAAATATTTAACGTTAGGTTATGTATTTGAATTGTATATCAAATGTCAATACGTTTAAAGCAAACTAATAAACTTACATTTATTATGCATATTAAAAAGCAGGTAAGATTTCAAGACTCTTTTATAATAATATTTATAATATTATTGAATTTTATTTAAATAATCATATTCTCAAAATGCTTACAATCAGCAATAATCTGTTCATTGTTAAAATTAAAAAGCATGGTTAAAATATGGCTAGCTGTGGAGTTCAGTTAAGTTAAAATGTATGAGATTGAAATCAGTTGGATTAGCCTAATTGATGATAAATATAGAAACCTGGTTATTGTGTATTTAAAGCCCATTCAGTTTATTAGTACTATTTCTGAAATCTTACCTGTTTCTTACCAGTTTCATTTACGTATGACTGACAAAATAGGCATGACATTAAGTTTATTAGTTTATGTTAAAACTGTAATCCTGAAAACTGTTAAAACTTTTCTTCAATTGTCACAGATTGGAATGTACAATATATCGGTGTCATATCGGGTATCGGCATTTAATTTCTCAACATTAGATGTTTATTTGTGCAGCTCATCTTCTGTAGTTTTACATTTAATCATATTTGTTGCAACAGTTAATCTTCTTTAAAAACACATTCACTTTATGTAGTATTTTATTTTAAATGTATTATTACAAAATATCAAATTTTAACATTGTCACTTTATCAGTTACCAGCAATAACATAATATAATATTTAGACATTAATTGTCGCTTATCATTATCGGCCAGAGTTTTTAATAACATTTGAAATTAAGGTCGGGGCTGTTCATACACAAGACGTTCTGGATGCGTTTATCAAAGTTGAATTACATTTAACTTAATGTAGCATCTTAAAAACGCAACTCTCGTGGATTGAAATTCTGAAAAAAATACTCAGAGACGTGATGCAACAGCAAAGACAGTTAAAAAAACAGGGCAGACAAACCGCAAGAATACATACTACGTGAACGGCCCTAAAGTCTCCTGAAAACTGGGGAACTGCAGCATTCAAATTTGCTTTCCGCACAATATGTTTGGTTGCGACCAGATTCGCATAATTCTCGCAGCAAAGCCGCCATCCGTGAAAAATTGACACCTTCAGAGGGCGCTGTTCATTCTGAGTGAATTCACCATGAATGTTTCCTAGGGCTCAGGCTCAATCTTCAGGGATTCTGTCCACTGAAGCATTCATGTATAATATGATTGTTGGGTGTTTTATGTCAGTTTTCATGATCTAGCTGAGCACTGGCGTAAGTCAGATATCAGTGTTAAGCTGGATACACATTCACTGAACAAGATATGACAAAGGCCACTTGAAAATCTCGCTTCACGCAGGGGTGTAGTGTCGTGAAGAGCAAGGGTTGAGTTTAGAGATAGAAAATCTTATTTAATACAGTAATTACTCAAAATACTAGTAGCTGAAGTCCATTCGTGATGTTTCTGTTGTTAACTTTCCACGGGATGAGGGAAAACCGGCCATTCCTGCCTGCCCTTCAGTGCCGTGACCATCAAGTTTGAGACACCGTGGTGTTCATTTAAAAAACAGTCCCGTGTTCATCCAATCAAATCAAACTTGTTGGATGTTTGAGGCCACAGAAAGAGCCGTGATTGTTGGGCTTCTTGCGTCTCCTCTTGAAGACGTCCAATCGCGCAGAAGCACGGGCCGCCACACACATGACCAGGACACACTTGAGTGTTCACTCCACTGGATGAAATTCAGGTCTTGCTGCTCTGTGTGACGGGCACTTTAACGCCTTTCTGTCCTGTAGCTGTGAAGGACAGAAAGAGAAAGAGGGAGATGATATTTAATGATGGACAGAAGGTGAATTTAATGATGGACAGAAGATGAATTAAAATAACAGAACTAAAGCAATACTCTAACACTTGTGCTGTGCTAAAAATCCTTAAATTGCTTATAAATCACTTATAATGATATATAATTGAAAATAACTTTCTCTTAATGAGTAAAAGTATTAATTTCTCTCCCTGCCCTCACAGGTCACTTTCACATTGTACTCATTGGTTGTGATATGTGGTATGCCTCCTTTCTTTAACATTAGTATCACCGTGAGAAAACGTGTTCCCACCAACCTAACCTACTGAGCTCTAAACCCACTGAAACCATGTAGTGAGAAAACCTAAGCCACAAGTTTCTTTTGAGAGGTATGAAACTCACCCAGTCTGTACTTCTCCTTCGCTTCAGTCCGCTCTTTTGCATCGAAGTACCAGACGGTGATGGCATAGCTGTGGGAAGAGAGAGATCAGATTTGAAAGGGGTCAGACAGTCTGACTAGTGTGTATTGATCTGATGAACTCAAGACTGTTTAGAAACCGATATGGAGTTTGAGATGTGCGGGGTCATGTGGATAACTGTTAGGTCAAAGCACACAAAGGGTTAAGTCAACACTAGTAGAGCGGCTGGTTTGTTTATTCCTGGCTCTGTTCTACCGGCACGAGCGCACAAACTGAGACGGCGGCCGCTTACACTCAGGAAGCACGCACTTCCTGTGCCCCACCTCGGCCCCCAGCTGCGATGGTGCTTGATACACACCTACCCTCATCCTAAATCTAGAATAATGTCAAATGTAAACGGCAATTGTTTTACTACACCAAAAATATGGCGTTTAATTTGTTTCATCAAACTCATTTCAAGACAAACCCACTTCCTGAGGAAGACCAACTGCAGGTGTGGTGTTTATAGAGCAGGATCAAATCAAACCGTAGTGTTTGTAGTGGCGGGAGAACAATGGTGGTGGACGACTAGGGGAACGAGGTCAGATGAGTGCACTACCATGCACATGTTTCGAGAAAGAGCACAGTCTAGATGAGAGGTTACAAGAACTAGGACTGTGGTTGTTGCCACATGACGTTTTACAACCTGAACCAGAGCCGCATGATTAACTCTGAAAAGATCCCGATCTTGATTCAAACAGCCATGCGATCTTATTCGTAAATGACAACGATTTGGCTGTATATCTATACAACCTTTGACAAGTACGATCTCGGCTAACATTCAGATGTGTGTTTGCACTGTCGCTGTCCCAGAGAGAGCAGTTGTCATGTTTAGGTATGAAACGGCTTCACAAACAGTCTTTCGAACAACACAGTATCATTATTTCCGTCTTACAATATGTAAAATTATCACAGAAGTACTGGGATCAAAGTTTAGATATAAACACTTTTGAGTGATCAAAATAGACCAAATCACGTTTGGAAAGTAACAACGCTTCAAATAAAGATTGTATGTATCACTTACATTGTTACACCAGTAGGTGGCGACATGTGACTTAAATTTTTTGTATTTGTCAATTAATCGTTTATTTAAGAGATTCGTTCAAAAACGCTGATTTATCCAGTAATGAAACAAGTGAAGTCTTTATGAGTGAGTCATTGAATCATTCATTCAAGATATTCGTTAAAAAAGCTGATTCATCCAGCAATAAAACAAGTATAGATTTTAGCTGTGTGGCGGAGGCTGCATCCTTCGAAGGCCACGAAGTTCGGACCAAATGTTGTTTAATGGGACAGTCTAGACTATTGTACAGGAAAGCTGCTGTTGACGAACGGCAATAATGTTTTGAACTATACTTTTTTTAAAAGTTATTTTAAACTGGGTTCACAATATGTCTTAATATGTTCACCATGGTCCATTTCTAGATATAATAAAGAGTATAAATTATATATAATCGCAACTTAGTAAGATATAAGTCAACATTAGAACTTTAAAAAAAAAAAAAGTTTTTAAATTTTTATCATTAAATATAGGAGTACGTTGAAACCCAGTACTTACGTTTAAAAGTGTAATTCTACAATTTCTCCCAAAACATCATTATGGCGCGCAATGAATTCTGGGGTAGGCAAGGTCACAAAGGATCTGTTGTATCCTTCATCTAACGGTAAACGAAGAACTCATATGTAGGAGCCTTTGAATTGGGACAGCCTTCGTCACGCCGCGGACCAGCCTCTGAATTGATATGCAGCTTATATGAGTGAGTCATTGAATCATTCATTCAAACCAATTTTTTCTTAACATTTTAAATAGACTGCAGCAATTAACATCTTGTCAGAACATATTATTTAGTTTAATTGTCAATTCAGAATTGTGGGGAAATAGTGATCTCTGTTTGAATTTGTCTGTCTGATTTTCAATTTATCCAGAATCATGCAGCTCTAACCTGAACATTTGTTTTGCTGAATAAAGCAAATTTATCTGATATTTCAAGAGACTTATTGATCTGAACACACAGTCATGAGGGTCTGCAGGCATTCTCTTTATGATATCACTTCCGTGTTTATGTTTTCTCCCTTCATGTTTCTGTATGTTGGTCGCACCACATGACTTTGATTTGATAGACATGCTTTTTTTTTTACAAGCATTATTCAAATATTAATTGATAATAAGATAAATTATTATTAAATAACAATAAGAAAATATTATGCAGAGATGTATGTGAATAATTTCATTATTTTATCATAATTAGCATTATGATAACGACAGCTGTACCACCCTGACATTTTTTACTCAATTCCCCAAAATAATTGTAATTAATAAACTGAAAATATGACCATCACAGAAGAGGTGTATTCAAGTCATCGTACCAGTGTTATCTCTCTCTCTCTCTGTGTGTGTGCGTGTGTGTGTGTGTTAACTGTAAACAGTGTTTACTCACCGGGTGGCAAAAGCTGGTTTCACCTCATGTGGATTCCGGCGATCTGACCAGAAAATGAGCAGACGGTCAAAGAGAGGCTCGATGTTGGCGACTACATTACGACCCTCGGGGTAGATCTGCAATAAACCTCCATGAACCTGGGAAAACAGACAAAAAACAAATAGGTAAGAGACCACTCTCCTCCCGACTGATCAAGTCACAGAAAGAATAAACACAGCATACCTTCACATCCCAGTCCTTGTTCAGATAGTAGATGCAGGTTATGCAGCGTCCGTCGCCGTTAGGATTGTCCACATGTCGCACATATCCTGTCCCGTTGCCAGGGTAACATGCCACCATGGCCTGGTCGTACAGAAGAGAGGGGATTTAGGAAACATAAGATTTAGGGGTGATAAGCTGTTTTTTAAATGACATTTTGTGGCATTATTGACTAAGGCCCAGGTATTAAAATCCACTGTGGGGGTGCTCCAATCACAAGCAGACAACACTAAAATCAGTGCGTTTTAAAGGATAATTCCGGTATTTAACACCTTGAGTCTATATTGTAGTTTGTTTTGGATGAACAAGAGTGGTGGACAACATTTTTTTGACAATGGTTCCTCTCTCGAGTTTTTGACTACAATAGAATTGGCCATGGACCCATTTAACATTGGAGTCAATGGGCATGTCCGAAAATGTCATTAAAACAGCCAATAATGTTCGTTTACAAAACTGTTAAACTCACCGAGTGGTTAGTGGTGTTCGTTGATGATTATAAACAATATATCGTTGCAATATATGATTCCAATCCGTTTATTTTGCTAGTGGAACTATTTTTTTCAACAATGGTATTTTACAAAATGACGAATAAAACACGACAGAAACTGTATTTCGCAACACTTTTTGTTTCTGGAACATCAACTAACATCACTAATCACTCGGTGAGTTGCACAGTTTTGAAAAATAATGTTAAAGGTTGTTTTAATTACATTTTCGGACATGCCCATTGACTCCAATGTTAAATGGGTCCATGGCCAATTCTTTTATAGTCAAAAACTCGAGAGAGGAACCATTGTCAAAAAAAATGTTGTCCACCACTCTTTTTCATCCAAAACAAACTACAATATAGACTCAAGGTGTTAAATACCGGAATTATCCTTTAATAAAAGCGTTGTGATCTGATCACTCAAATACACATTCAGAAGGGATATGGCCACGTAGTGTAAATGCTAAAAGGATCGACCGCCTACTCACATTACATGTAATAATTGTAACAAAACAAGGGTTTTCATCTATCTAGGACTATGTAAAAGGAACATAAGTAACTGATAAACACCTATATAAACGTATGAATATTAACAATTTTTAACTGTAACTTTGACTTATTTCAGGTTTTGACAATGATAATCTATGCTAATGTGTCCTGATACAAAAACAGCAAAGAACCACCTACTCGCATAACACGTAATTATAAAAAAGGAGCATAAGTAACATTCATTTTTAACTGTAATTTTGACTTCCGTAGGTTTCATAGACATTTTGATTCACCATAGCACCGTCCTTAGCACACATCCATAGCTATATAAGAGACAGACAGATAGATAGATAGACAGATAGATAGATAGATAGATAGATAGATAGATAGATAGATAGATAGATAGATAGATAGATAGATAGATAGATAGATAGATAGATAGATAGATAGATAGATAGATAGATAGATAGATAGATAGATAGATAGATAGATAGATAGATAGACAATTGGATGGATATATTCGTATTAATTATCTTAGTTGTCTCGGAGGATCTCTAAAATGTGATAATTGTTTTTCTCTCTTATCCAGTAATCTCAATAACAACTGTTCTTGGTGTTGGAATGATGAAGCTCCTGCCAAAGGTCACGCGCACAGCACACACATACTTATAAATAGCACGCACCGTATGATATGCATCTACACAGAGCAACCCACCGCCTGACCGTCCACAGCCCGCCATTATCACTGCTGTTTATGAGGGTTTATGACCACAGGTTGAGGAATGACATGCCAACCACTCATGGCAAGGTGAAATAAGATACATAAGCTTCTTTCATAACAGACACTTGACACAGCTTAAAATAAACATTTCTATTCGGGTCAATAATGTAACGCTCCTTTTTTTGTGTCTAGATCTATTACTTTTAAAAAATCATTTTAAACAATCTTCAACTTTCAAAAACAAAAATGAATATGGGAGCTGTGCCGAAACGCTGCATGTTGCCTCAGGTCATGCTTGTGATGACATGAACCAAGATTCATCTCAATACGCTAAAGTGTTGCAGAGATATAACCTAGAATCAATTTGGGTGTGCTCTACGTAAAATCTGTTCGAGAATAGTTGAGTTTATGAAAAAGCTTTTAATAAGTGTTTGCCATCACAGTGTGAAGAGGATCTGAGCCAATTTTGGTGAAATCGGATGAACACGCTAGTTTGGAAAAGTATTCAAAATTCAAAGTGGAAGAAAATGTTCAATCGTCTTGAGCAAAGGAATCAGGGGGAAGTTAATTTAGTTTCTAGTCTTTACAGTTCAAAAGTTATTAGCTTTAGACAGTTGGTCGCGCTAGAGGGATTTGATTAGAGACTCCTACATTGCTGTGGTTAATGATGAGATTGTTCTCTATTTGCTCGCCAAAATTCATCATTTTCCCGCAAGCGGTTCTTTGGGCTGCCATGGGTTACAATAGGTTTTGTATTGTACAAACAGATACAATATGTTCCTTCACACCTTCGGTGCTTGGCCCCTAATTGAGCAACACGACTGCTTTCAACATTAATAATAAACGCTGCAGCACAACTGTTTTCAACATGTTTCTTGAGCAGCAAATCATCATATTAGAATGATTTCTGAAGGATCATGTGACACTGAAGACTGGAGTAATGATGCTGAAAATTCAGCTTTACCTTCACATGAATAAATTGCACTTTAAAATACATTAAAACGGCTATTTTAAATTGTAATAACATTTCACAATATTACTGGTTTTCTATATTTTTGATCAAACAACAGATGCTTATTGAGAATGAGATGAGAATAATAACTTATCAAAAATACAAAATCTCACCAACCCTAACGTTTGAATGGTAGTGTATATAAATAAGATTATACAAATATATTTTTGAAAGTGTAGTTTAGTTCACATGCTCTGACATGTTGAGCTGCGGCACTCATACGGGCAACGGCAGTTCGAATTTGGCTTGTACCATTTCCTGATCCCTCACCCCCAATCACTTCCCAAGTTCCCATCCCCTTTTGACTGTCATGCCTGATAAAAAGACCAACACACCACCGACAGCATCTGGCTTGGCTTCGGTAGAGCTCAGTTTTGGCACAATTGCTGCTGTGGATGATCCGAGGCATTCCTGGGCCTGGATGATGATGGGGGAGATGGTAACGGCTCGGTTTCAGCATGCGAGTCGTCAGGGTGCACTGTTAGCTGCCGGCTCTATGATATGGTCAGCACTTTATCAAGCCCCAGAGAGAAACCTCCCCCTGACCCTTATCACTGCATCACAGTGCAGAAGTAAACACAGCGTGTGTCACATGGGTTAAACAGGAGCACGCGGGTGGGCGGCAGAAGGGGCTTGTTCAGGGGCATGCACTCCGGCGACAGGTTTGTTTGACGATCCACAATAGTGTGCACTTTTCTTAAAGGGATAGTTCACCCAAAATGATCATTCTGTCAGTGTTTACTCACCCTCATGTCGTTCCAAACCTGTATGACTTTCTTTCTTCTGCAGAACACAAAATAAGATAGTTTGAAGAATGTTGGTAACCAAAGTTAGTTTTGGTGACTATTGTATGGAGTGTGGACAAAATAACACATTTCTGAGACTGAGACAAAAAAAGAATAATTGTATGTTCTACAGAAAAAAAGAAAGTCAAACAGTTAGGGAACGACATGAGTAAATGATGACTTTTGGGGCATAAATGACAATGCAATTTTTAAACTAGCCTTTATAAATAAATAAAAAAAATTTTTTTTGGGTGATTACACTAAATTATTATTAAATTGGCAGTGGAAATTTACATTAACATATAGGGCCAGATCTGCCTGCGCAAACCCTCTTTTGCCGTTAAAAAACTACTGAAAAGGCGTGGACATGACATTATTGCATATGCATTTGTAGGAGTTTCCCTTTCAGATGCAAAATTTATTGGAGGAGAGTTTATAAATGAATCACGACGAAGGTGGTTTACTAAGGTTTGCGCTAGTCAATTTACTGGTATTTGAACCATTATTTACCAACCAAAAAAGCACATCTTAAACCAGACGCTACCTGGTAGATTGCGTTGGTCATTATGGAAATGATCCGCTGGGTCTGTGTGTTCATTAATGTGTAGATCAGTACACAGTAGATCACGCGCAGAACTTTATTCCCATCAGCGCTTTTTTAGAATTGTACTCTCACGCTAATTTGCCCAGTTTAGTAAATCTGCCCCATAGGCTCCAATAATTCTTTTAAATATTGCATTTTATTTTATGTATTTTGGCCAGTAAGTTAGATTTTTACTTGCACTGATAAAAAAAAATCCACTGGCCCCACTTAAAAAAATAAAGTACATTTTAAGTTTTTAGCATATTTTATGTTCCAGAGATATATGACTACACTGACATAGATGACTACACTGACAAAAAGGTGTATGTGTGGAATCTTTTCAAGAATGTGCAACATTTGGCCTATAAACGGCACAGAAGTAAAAAAAAAAAATCACTTTTGCCATGTTGATTTTGATTAGAAGGCTTATCTTCAGGTTACACATGGTTTGTAAATGTGATGAGTCTGACCACAGATAGCAGTCTAGAGCTGCTTTGACTAGGTTATAACTTGGCTTCTCTCACAACAGAGTAGAGGACATGACCGCCACTGGCAGACCGAAGGGTTCACAGGAAGCCAACTATGACACCCAAATTGAAGAGATGCTGTGCAGAGCAGAGAAATAATCAAATTATCCAATTATAGGAGGAACAGCTAAATGCCCCAAAACACTAGAGCACTTTCATCAGTGTCACATTGTGCAAGCAGCTTTACAGCCAACATTCAAACACACTCAATTCAAATGACTCGCTCAACTTATCTAGCATTACGAAGTCTGATTCATTCTAGTCAAATGATTGATTCTGATGGTTCATGTAAATAAATCGTTTCACAATTCACTGACTCACATAAGCCAATGCAATGCAAAAAACACATTCAGTGTTACGCAAATTCTAGCTGACAAGATTTGCACGATTCCCACGCGAGACTGAGGGTCAAGTTTAAAGGCAAGACAATCTAAAACAAAAAAATATATCAAATTAACTGATGTCATGTCGTATTTTATGAGCTATTTGATATTCTTTGGCTGTTTTATGATTAACAGGCAACGGTTCCTTTAAAACAATACTGTTTTGATCATGTAAGGTTCGTTCATGCCTTGATAGTCAGGTAGATATTGAGCACAGAGTGTGCTGAGATAAAAGAGTGTAAACCTGATGATGAGAGGGCGGAGGATAAGTAGGACATGGGGGTTAGATAAGGACACACACACACACACACACACACACACTAGGACATCAGGACTACAACAACAAATTCAGGATACAAGCTAGAAGAAATTAAAATGGATTTTGACTTGGAACTTATTGACCATGTTTTACATGCACATCATTATCCAATTCAGGTTCATATTCTAATTTAAACAAAGCGATTGAAATGTGTCTGTGTAATCCATGTCATTGGCATATTCTCAATAAACTAGTGGCATATTTAGACTGAAAATGTGACACCGTGACCGAAGCGCTTCTGAGCTGGCATTTAGGTGTCTTTCAGACTGTCTAATGCTGCTCAGAGGTGAAATAAATGCATTTACACGGCAATTTCAACTGTATACTAGATGCAGAGGTGGGTCAGAGCACAGCATTTTATGCAGCATTATGTTATTTGATTTGATATATGATATTGATTATATATTCTTATTCTTTACACACAATTTTGAGCCGGCAATTAAATGAGCAGAATGTACAAAATTTAGATGTGACCAGTCACTAGAAAATTTTTAGTTGGGGGAGGAGGTTAGACATTTTTTACAGTGAAGGGCAGTTCTAGTGATATTGTGATGTTTACATGAACTTAATGTTCAAAATTTGGATTAATGCACTCATATGCCAGTTGTCTTATTCAAATTTCTAGAAACCAGAATATTGAATTAGTCTAGCTGTGTAATTCGGGTTAATGCATTTATATGATACTTACATAATCAAAATATTATCAAATTCTGATTAATACATGCATTTGTCACCAGAATATTGGTGTCATCTGTACCTACAATTTCCAAAATATTCGCATCTTCAGTTTATGCCAGTGTTGTGTGGAAGGAAATGTTGGAATTGCACTGTATCACTGCAGAGGATAAAAGTGCTGATAAGATGCTGATCCATCATTTCCTCTCTACACCTCTCTTCTATTAACCTACTGCAATTGTCCCAGCCAAAGACTTAGAGAGAAATAGAAATAGAGAAATAATTCCATTGCTCAATAGCAAACATTTCATATTTGAGTCTAGACAAGAGTTTGGAGATCATACCTCATACAGTCTCAGACATGTTGCTGAGAGGCAATAATTCAAAAATGGATCAAAAATCCATGCTGGAGTTTTCAAGGCCATTTTTTTGTCTAAAAATGTTTATATATATATATATATATATATATATATATATGTCTATATATATATATATATATATATATATTATTTTTTTTACATCTAAATGGTCAACTGAATCAAATCACTGGAATGAATACACCGTTATTACATACAAACATGAGTTTAAATTTTCTTAAATCGATATTTCAACCAAAACTTGTCATCATGTACTCGAACCATGACATTCTTTCTTCAGTGGAAAACAAAAGAAGATTTTTTTTCTCCTACAATGAAAGTCAGATGTCACTAAACGTTTGGCTATTAATCAAATCTTTTGTGTTCCACAGAATAAAGAAAGGTTTGGTAAAACATATGGGTGAATAAATGAAAAAAAAAATTTTTTGGGGTGAAATATCCATTTTTTACAAAGAGGAGTGTTTGTTTGCTCATGCAAGACTCGCAACCGCAACTCGAGAGTGTTGTGGATGGTTGCTAGGGCACTGCTATGCGGTTGCTAAGGCACTGTAGTTTTCAGCTTATTGCTATGGTTACTAGGTGGGTGGTTACTTACTCATCTTTACAGTTTATTTTGCAATAATGACTGGCTTAGAGAACCGAGAATGATCTATTATTATATTATAAAAATACAGTAACACTTTACAATGCGGGTGCACTAATATACATTAAATAGTCATGCATTAATTCATCAACTAATGCACAGATAAACATGAGTTAATGTATGACTCATGAAGAACTAAACCATTCATTAATGATTACCAGATCAGCAACTAATAAAGTCTATCAGATTAATACATTAAGTAATATTATGAATCACTATTAATTACATGTGTCATCATGTATTAATTTCTTAACAAAATAATATTAACTAATAGTGTAAATTAATAGAATATATGTATTTCAACTTTCAGTTGTCTGATTTAATTAATCATTAGCAAACAATTTGCAAATATATCATTATACTATAAATGTCACGGTGTGGGTTTTGTTCCCTGTTGTCTGTCATGTGATTCCCTGTTTGCCATGTGTCTTGTTAATTGTCTGATCATTGTTCCCATGTGTTTCTGATTAGCCACGCCCCCTTGTTATCTTGTTTAGCTTGTTTGTCTGTGTATTTATACCTCTGTGTTTCAGTTGTTGGTTGTCGGTCGTTGTTTGCTGTTGCGTGTAGCTGTCTCCATGCCCCATGTTCCTGTCCTGAGATCCGTGTTCCATTGTTTGTCCTGGATTAACTGTTTGTTTCATTAAAGTGCTTGCAATTGGATTCTCGCTTCGTCCTTGCCTCAGCGTTACAGAACGACCGACCAACGATGAATCCAGCGGCACAGATTGTGTGTCTCCGTCAGGGAGACCGGCCCATAGAAGAGTACGTGAGAGACTTTATTGAACTGGCAAATGTAACGTCAATGGACTCTTTGTGCCTCATGATATTTTTTAGAGGGGGGCTATCTGAGCCACTCGGGTCAGCCATGCCACTGTACGATCCTCAGTGGACTTTAGAATTGTATATTGAGTTGGCCCTGTCACTGAGCGGTTCAACCTTTACTGTGGGTTTGGCGGACGAGGAGCCCTGCAACCCCACAGTACCCGCCAAGCCAGAGTTTCATCACGTTAGCCCTGCCGAGCCTGAGCTTCACGTCACGCCTGCCGAGCCTGAGCTTCACGTCACGCCTGCCGAGCCTGAGCTTCACGTCACGCCTGCCGAGCCTGAGCTTCACGTCACGCCGGCCGAGCCTGAGCTTCACGTCACGCCGGCCGAGCCTGAGCTTCATGTCACGCCTGCAGTTCCTGAGCCGGTGGGGTCTGTTGCAGTTCCTGAGCCGGTGGTGTCTGTTGCTGTTCCAGTTCCTGAGCCGGTGGTGTCTGTTGCTGTTCCAGTTCCTGAGCCGGTGGTGTCTGTTGCAGTTCCTGAGCCGGTGGTGTCTGTTGCTGTTCCAGTTCCTGAGCCGGTGTTGTCTGTGACTGTTCCTGAGCCGGTGCCCGCGTCTGTTCCTGAGCCGGTGCCCGTTCCTGTTCCGTGGCTGCCAGATGGACTGTCGTCTCCGCCCTGGCCGCCAGATGGACTGTCGTCTCCGCCCTGGCCGCCAGATGGACTGTCGTCTCCGCCCTGGCCGCCAGATGGACTGTCGTCTCCGCCCTGGCCGCCAGATGGACTGTCGTCTCCGCCCTGGCCGCCAGATGGACTGTCGTCTCCGCCCTGGCCGCCAGATGGACTGTCGTCTCCGCCCTGGCCGCCAGATGGACTGTCGTCTCCGCCCTGGCCGCCAGATGGACTGTCGTCTCCGCCCTGGCCGCCAGATGGACTGTCGTCTCCGCCCTGGCCGCCAGATGGACTGTCGTCTCCGCCCTGGCCGCCAGATGGACTGTCGTCTCCGCCCTGGCCGCCCGAGGGGTCTTCACCGCCGTGGCCGCCCGAGGGGTCTTCACCGCCGTGGCCGCCCGAGGGGTCTTCACCGCCGTGGCCGCCCGAGGGGCCGCCCGAGGGGTCTTCACCGCCGTGGCCGCCCGAGGGTCCTGCTCCGCCCTGGCCTCTTGCACAGCCTGCTCCGCTCTGGACGTCTGTCCAGCCTCAATCTCCAGGCCCTCCTCCGCTCCACGGGCCTGGCCCTCCATCCCTCCCCCGAGTCCGCCTCCGCTTCACCGCCCACCTGAACTTTCATGTTTTGTTTTTTGTCCCTTATGGGCGTCAGGAGCCGCCCATAGGGGAGGGGCTATGTCACGGTGTGGGTTTTGTTCCCTGTTGTCTGTCATGTGATTCCCTGTTTGCCATGTGTCTTGTTAATTGTCTGATCATTGTTCCCATGTGTTTCTGATTAGCCACGCCCCCTTGTTATCTTGTTTAGCTTGTTTGTCTGTGTATTTATACCTCTGTGTTTCAGTTGTTGGTTGTCGGTCGTTGTTTGCTGTTGCGTGTAGCTGTCTCCATGCCCCATGTTCCTGTCCTGAGATCCGTGTTCCATTGTTTGTCCTGGATTAACTGTTTGTTTCATTAAAGTGCTTGCAATTGGATTCTCGCTTCGTCCTTGCCTCAGCGTTACAATAAATGTACCATGTTGAGGCACATGACTAATAACTCATTGATAGGTAATATGTCATTACGGTAATGGTTAAGATTGACATACTCGATTTTTTCAGCTTTTTCTTCAAAGCGTTGCCTTTTTTATGAAACTTACCCACATTCAATTAATTTTGATAATGAAAGAATGCATAAAGCTAGAATAAAACGTTTTTGTTTGTTTTTTAAAGCAGAGGCTTAGTTATTTTGTGTGTGATATATTGCATGGTCAGATATTCATACAACAAAATACTCTGGGGGCCGTTACATTTTTGTGAAAATGATCAAAAATGCTGGCGCTGGCTGGCTGGAGGGGAAAGAGTTAATTAACACTATTAGTTAACACTTAAGGAATTAATACATGACATTTAATTAATAGCAATTCCTTAATTTATTAATCTGTTAGACGCTTTATTCGTTGCTATTGTGGTAATCATTAATGAATGGTTTAGTTATTCATGATTCATACATTAACTCATGATTATCTGTGCATTAGTTAAGCATGAATTAATGCAAGTTATGACTCGTTTCCACCAAATGGTATGGTACGCAATTATTTCCATTTCGACTGTCAGAAGTTGTGAATGGTACAAAAATACCGAACCATACCGAACCGTGCCAGTTTTTTGGGACCCTTCTGTTGGGGAACAGTAGTCCTGTCCCTATGGGTGGAGCTAAACTCACCGCAGAGCGTTGATTGGTTGATAGAGATTTGTCACTTGCGCGTGCTAAAGGGGAATGACAACACGAGGCGCCATTTTTTAATATACAGTTGATTTTTTATATACCGTTGCAACACAATGTTTTTTTTGTCTTGTAAAAAAATAAATCAAGAAGCAAGAACAAGATCTGATATATGTCCTCCATTGTTGTTTACTGTGACGCTTTCTTCTTAATATGAGAATGACATTGATCGCTACTTTCCGAAACAAGCCATTAAAGCAACACTAAATAACTTTTCCTCTTCGGTCGCCCTACAGGTTGGAAGCGGAATTGTTCATTACCGCTGTCGTAAATAATTTAGCCTACTGTCGCACGCACACTCGCTGTTTATCCAGCACCGGCTTGGGAATGAACGATGTCCACAGACAAGGTCGAGTATGTTGCATGATTTCATGAAAGTATGATGTATTGTGACATCAGAAACAAAGAAAAACTAAATAATGCCTATTGAAACGCTTGACGTAAAGCAAGCCAAATTTGTAGTTTTCTTAGGTCTCATTCGAACTACACAAAAGCGACCCGATCTGGCAAACTTGCATAGTGTGGTTATAGCAGATATAGGGCCGCAAAGCGAATCCTAAAGTGCCTTTCACACTGTTACGACTCGATGAACCACTGATACGGTTTTGTTAACATTATTTTAAGGTAAAAAATCTTCTTTAGTGTTGCTTTAATGCACCAATATTGTAAAGCGTTAATTACAATTCACATTTCCATCCATCCATCCATCCATCCATCCTTCCTTCACTTGCTGTGGCATCTTTGCCTCAAGCTCCCCATAATGTCTGACCCTGACCTCATGTCAGTACCTATAAAGTGGATGAATGCAAAAGAGCCAATACTCTGTGCTGGTGATATTGTGTGCGCCTGGTTTACGAGCACACGCTCTCTCCGGGAGGGGCATGAGAGATGCCGCGTGGCTGGAACACGCTGTTCCCTCCGCTTTATCCTCTGCCACGTTGTCCCGAGATCGAATGGTTTCTATGCGTGCGAGAATGAAACCAAGGTCGTTCTCTGAAAGCACTGGTTTCGAGAGATAGAAAGCTGGGCATGGACACCCACACTCACTCTCTTGCAGTATTAACATGCTACGTGTCTTGTTTCCAAGGCAACAGAGAGAGAAATATTTTGGCCAACTAAAAAGTAAAGGGTCTGATAAGGCTCGGGAGAGGAGACGGAGAGGAAAAATAACTAATGGGAGGGTTGATTTAGGACAATCAGAGCACTGGAGAGAAGACGAGGGAGTGTGTGTCAGCTGAGGAATAGAGACGTGAGACAAGAGTCATTCTAATGCAATGGGAAATGCTGCAACTTTTTTTTTTTAAACAGGCTTTATCACTTTAAATTTACATAACCTTGCTGTAACCGGTTCAACGTATTTCTATTAAAATCCTAATAGTGCTCTCACTCTAAAATTACCTAAATATTAGGGCTGATTAATAATGATAATGAACATACTAAACCATGAATGCCAGTATTGAGTGCATTCAAATATATAGCAACACGCTGATAACCATCAGCTCATAATAAACACACCATAATACAAGTAATCTGTGTTTACATGCGTATTTTATCCGGTTTTGATGTCAAAACCTAAACAAACATGTATTAGCCGCTAGAATTAAGACTTTATTCATGGTTTAAGCCTAAAAGCTACTGTGTGACCTTTACACAATTAAAAAACACTGTTTAAGGCATTTTCATGACCTTAAACATTATAGTGTTATTGTGTACAAACGCTGTATTATTGTAAACACGTTCATTAATATTAACACGTTTTATTTATATAGCACCTTTCAAGAACCCAATGCCACCTTACATTATGTTTAGAGATACAGATATACAGTCAGGATACAACAAGATGAATACGCAGACAGACAGTATCATAAAACATAAGAGACAATAACCAAAGTAAGCATGAATCTAAAATTGGAAGTAGACATACAGTAAATGTAAATAAATGAGTTTTTAGATCAGTTAATTGATTAGTCAGGTATGTACCTGGGGTTTATATTGTAATGTTTATATATTAAACATTACTTTCACAAAATTTACACTGCATATTTACATATTTTGTTTTGTGGAATAACATGATTTTGATAAATTAAGGTAGTTCGTTTATTTCCACTACCGTTCGAAGGTTTGGGGGTCAGGAAGATTTATATTCCCCAATAAATTAATATATTTTTATTTAGCAAGGACACATTAATATGATCAGAAGTGACAGTAAAGACATTTATAAATATTAGCATCACGATTACATTGTAATCGACACGATTGTAAATGCCTATTTCACAAATCATTGCACGAAATTGCACATTGAAACATTGTTTACAAGGATAGCATTGACCAAGATGAACAAACAAACAAACAAACAAACAAACAAGCAAAAGATCAACCGATAACCAGAAGTTGCAGCACCACTAGGCTAAATGTCAAGCCTCAAACGTTCCTTCAAGATGTTTTCATGACCCACTTGCAAAAGTATGTGAACGCCGCAGTGCTCGCGTTCCCATTCCACGGGTTGAGCTACGAGATTTATCCTTCAGACGTAAACATAGGACTGAACACATGTGCAAAGTCGCACGTCAACATTGGCTTCTCAAACGGCAATCTTTCACTGGCGTTTCCTATATGACACAATGTACATGGTCTTTAAAAGCCGCAGTGAGAGGAAAAGGCTCAAGACTAATCCAGTGTTCCCCTCGCCGCAGATTAAAACATATTCCCTGCAGATTACGGATGGCGTGAGGACGGTGACCGGTCTGACCCACTGGACAGAAGCCTCTCCTCACGCAATCACACTGCAGTAAAGACACGCTGACACCGTCCTGTCCTGAGATTCACTAAAGGTCATCCAGTTCAGGTTTCTAACCACAACAGCAATGGACAAGCTGTGATTACAGCAAGAATGTCCACATGGTCCTAAGCGGTAGTCTGGCTTTGCATGCATGACACTCCAGCAGAAAGACAACTACTTGACTCAATAAGCTACATACAAGACTTAATGCTTCATAATAAGCTCAATTATTTGGAAAAGTTCAGCAAGAATGGAGAATATACAAAAATATATATGAAAAAAAGTCTCTTATGCACACCAATGCTGCATTTATTTGATTAAAATACAGTACAAATATTAATATTGTGAAATATTATTACAATTTATAATAATTGTTTTCTATTTTATTATATTTTAAGATGTAATTTATACATGTGACGCGAAGCTGAATTTTCAGCATCATTACTCCAGTCTTCAGTGTCACGTCATCCTTCAGAAATTAGTCTAATATGCTGCTTAATTTCTATCAGTTATTATTGGGGCTCAATTATTAATAATTGTTCTTATTATTATCATCAGTGTTGAAAACAAGGTTTTTGCTGTTCACTATTTATGCGGAAACTGTAACTTTTTCAGGATTCGATTTAATGAATAAAAAAGTTCAAAGGAACAGCATTTCTGTTTTCTTTTTGTATCATTATTCACTGGAACTTTTGATCTTATTTATAAAAATAAAAAAACAAATTCTTACCTCAACCTTTTGAATGGTAGCGAATCGCATTTTCCACAGAAATATGAAGCAGCACAACTGGTTTTCAACATTGATAATAATCAGATATTCAATATGCATATTCAAATTATTTCTGAAGGATCATGTGACTCTGACGACTGGAGCAATGATGCTGAAAATTCAGCTTTACATCACAGGAATAAATTACATTTTGAAATATATTCAAATAGACAACAGTTCTTTTAAATTGCAATAATATTTCACAATATTACTGTTTGTACTGTATTTTTGATCCAATAAAAGCAGCCTTGTTGATAAGAGACTTATTTCTAAAACGGGAGTGTACATGTTTTGTTTGTGTGGAAAATGCCACAGCGGGAAGATCTCATACTATTGGACTCTGGTTTGACCTGGCAAGCTCAAATAACCAAACCTGCGTCATATGGGCAGTTTTACTCTGACGCGCTGACAGGACTGATGTGGCACAGCGCGCATACGGGTCAATGTTCAACCACACTAACTGAGCAATGCCATTATTCCTTACATGTCTGTGATATCAGAAACTCATAATTACTCTCAGACCAACTTGGCAATAAATGAAATCATAATTTTCAGATCCAGGGTCTGTTTTTGTAAATACGTAAATGCGTCTGATAAGCTCTGATACTGTCTCACGCACACAATGATATACACACTCAGTATACAAGCACTGCACCTTAATAGTGACAGGAAGAATATGTTGTTTGTATATGGGCTGGAGATAGAGACTTGACAGAGGAGTCTTCAAAGCCAGAGAAACACTGATCTGAGATCTGATAAAACGGCATTTCTCAGTCTGCTAGTTGAGAACAGTGGCACAGTGAGAAACACAACACAACACAACACAACACAACACAACACAGACATAGAGTATCTTGGCTTTACACCCAACCACAACTTTCTGGATGCAGGTTTGCATTGCTGGTGACAGTGCTTGCCAGTTTGGACCTTGAAGCTATAGGCCTAGCATCTACTGATACTAACATATTGAAAAAGGGGAGACCGGGGGAAAGCTTTCACACGTAGATGTTGACTAGATTTCAGTAACTATGAAATGCGTAGCGGCATTTCAATAAAATTTCATCCAGCAAAAAAGGTTCATTGTCAATAGTGTAGTGGTGCACTAAGAACCGTTCACACAGAACAGAAGTCACTTTCATATCAAACTGTTGGTCATATTCTGTTGAACCGGATACGAAATCTGTGTGGGGAACTTGCTCAAAATTTCTGATCGTATGGATATTGAAATGGTTCAAATATCACTTTTCACAATACACATTGTTTCAAAGCAGTTTTACAGAAAACCATGATGTTAATGTTTTTAGTGCTGTCAAATCGATTAATCGCATAATTCGCATCTAACATAAAAGTTTGTAAATACAGTATATAACACACACACACACATATACACAAAACCTTTTTTTTTACTAAGTACAAGCAACTTGGATGTTTAAGTCATTTCAACTTAAATTACATTAAACTGACTTTAAAAATGAGTTGAATCTTGTATAACTTGTAAAAAAAGTAGAAAATTGTTTAACTTAACAATTTTGGTGAGTTAAAGCAATGTAAAAACATGTTGTCAACTTATTGATCATAATTTTTTTTACATTATAATATGTGATTAATTACGATTAATCGATTTGACAGCACTAGTTTTAATATCTTTATACCTCATAGTTGAGAGCAGGCCAAAAAATAGTTTACATTTTTCGATGATACAAGCAGTTAAGCAGTTGAGTCAAAAATCATCTTAAATTTTGTACAGAAGATGTTGGGTAAACCTGTGAGCACAATAAAACAAAAATGTTCAAGTACATTTTTAGATGTTAACAAGGATGTTTTTAAGTCTTTTCAAATGAGTTTGTAAGGTCGAGGCAAGATGTCATACACTGTTGCTGAAAAGCTTGATTTATGGCAAGGTCAAATGTGACAACTTACCCCATTGATTTTGAAAATAAACTCTTATCTTATTTGCATGTGCAAAATAATGATTGAAATGTTAAATTACTTTTTGCAGCCAAGACTTTGCAAGCCAAGACAGATTTTGACATTCAAAAGATCCAAACAAACAGACCCAAAAATGAAAATTATCCCATCATTTACTCACCCTCGTGTAATTACAAACCTGTATGACTTTCTTTATTCTGCTCAAGACATGTTTTTTGAATATTTTGAAGAACCAAACAGTTTTGGTTACCATTGACTTCCACTGTTTCTAAAATTCTTTGTTTATGTTCCACAAAACACTTTTAAAAACAAAAGTTCCAAAAAGGGATTTCTATAGCGATGTAATACAAGAAACATTTTGAATTCCTCAAAGAATGTTTCTGTTAACAGTTCTGAAAAGAACCATGTTTTCATGTCTTAGTGTGACGAATATTTCAATAATCTGAACAACCTTTTTCCACTGCAAATATTTTTGTGCAATGGAAAGATTCAATCTATATTATAAGTTATTCATGGAACCATTCCAATAAGGAACCTCTATTTTAAAGAGTGAAGAAAGTCAGTCAGTTTTGGAAACGATATGAGGATGAGTAGATGCAAACATCATTTTCATTTGTAAGTGTGCGAGCACAAATTTGCGAGCACTCACCTTTGTGCGGCCATTGATGACATAATCCCCCAGCTGCCCACTGGCCGCACTGCGCATGATGGCCTCGTCGATGTGAGCCATGAGGCCTCCGATGCTCTCGCAGCCCGGCTCGTTGCCTTCGACCCAGGCAATCTGGTCTCCACGGATGTTCTTAGAGGGGATGCTCTTTTGGCTGACTAACTGGCCGCCTCTGAACTTCCCGCTGTGATTTAGTGTCTCCACTTCCTCCAGAACCCTACCTCCCAGTCGATCGCCCAGGAAGGCATCTTTGACGCAAATGCCGTAGTACTTCATACAGGGAACTATGTACTGCTGAGCCATGTGCTCTGGGGACCAGCTTGCACTGGTGGCCACCACAGGTGGCACTAATCGAAACTCGGCCTGCCCCGGGGCCGCATGGTTCATTATAGCTTTGTGTCCATTGTGATGTACCCAACTGGGGGATGACAGGGAGCTGTTGTTGTGTTGGTGATTGGCTGCAAGGGGAGCAACAGCCTGTGTGCTTTTACTTGAGTCTGCTCTAAGGCCCATTTCAAACCTCCTCCTTTTGCATTCAAGTGAAGGAGATTCCGGTCCATTGGGCGTTTCTGAGGACCCCGTTCCAGGACAACCACTATGGGCCCCGAAGTCTCTGTTTTCCTCATCTTTTCTCCTCTGGTGCTGGAGTTGTCTGAATCGCACATCTCCACAAGGTCTTTTTGAGGTCCTGTCCCCATGAGAAGTGAGGCCCCCATGGGAGGTCTCCACCAGTCCATTCAGATGTAAACACCCGCTTTGCTTCAGCGCAGGGACATCATGATAACTTCCTTCAGCTGTAGGTGAAGGGGACACCGCTCCTCCACCATTATATAAAGGCAACCCACTCTTTAACTCCTTCAAAAGCGTGACCCCGGATCCAGATCTAGACGCATGTCCAGCCAGCAGTTCCTCCGCAGTGTTCGCGTTCAGACCCATTATATTTACAGCGCGAGACTCACAACAGTTATTGGTGACTCTCTCTTGCGGTGAACAGATACTCTCGCGCCCGTGTGCATTTAAAAGGTCCGTGTTTTCCAGTCTCTCCATGTCATGACGTCTACTCCTGGATGCTCACGTAGCTCACGTCCAATCCTCATTTTCTGCAGAATCGGCTCTGCTCATGCCTGCCTAGCGGCGCTGTTTTAAACTTACACAGTTCAACACGAACGGTGCTTTCCTTAATTGTTGAATACAGAATTGATCATTAACTATTTTCCATGGCTGTTTATTCCCAGAGGACGGGGTTATGCGTCTGAAGACAGAGAGTAGCAATGGTTAAATCACTTAAACATTCATAGACACGTTAAAACGGACACGTATCGTAAATCTGCCCAGTCACACTCTATAATTTTAATGATTAGGCCTATCAACCACATGTATTATGGAAAAATGAAACGTATAGTGTAGCCTAATGAAACCATTAATAAAATTAATTCGGTTGAAGCTGACAGAAATCCATTTATCTTCAGAACACAGTCCAGACATTCTTCATAAACTTACCTACAATAAAAGCGATCAATTAAACAAAGACGTGTATACTGTATGGCCTACTACAAATGACATATTGTAAAATAATTATAGGCTAAACAATATATATAATTAAAAATGGTTTAATAAAATGAAGAAAAAAAGTAGCCTAGAAATGAGAACAGGATAAAATTTACTCTAAAGTAGGCTAGTGTTATTTAAAATATAAATCTTTAATTTTGATTATAGGCTACACTATTCAGCCTACTGAATAAACGGACAAATGGGGACAAAGTTTTAATGCCACAAGCTTAATATAGCTAACGCTCTACAATATAGTTTTAACCAAAATAATAAGTTATAAAAACTAATTTTCAGCTGTAAGTGAAAAGAATATTAAACCAGTGAAATGATCGGGGATCCAATTCATTAGTTTAATACTTAAATATGTAAGCTTGTCTCTATCATCAATCATGGTAAGCTGTGAAATGACGTTATATGCCGTCTGTTCATGAAGTTAAATCAAAACCTTAAATACAAAGACTGAAACGAAAACGAAAATTAGGCGTAGGCTATTTTAGACTAGTGTACTTACCTCTATGATAAAGTCAGCATAGACCAGCCGCGATTGTAATGAATTTCCGGTGTTCTCTCGTCCATATCCAACACAAGCTCATTTCAGATGATACAAATAATTAAAACAACGTTTTCACAGACAACACTGTAATTTCTGCCCATACAATCCTTGCTGAACAAAGAGTAAGTAGGCTTCGTATCTGATTTAACACTGTGCGGGTAGCGAAATTACACAAACTACTATGGCCGAAACCTAACTCATTAATATTAATTTACGATGCTCTTGAAGCATCCAATCAAGCAACCTAATTAATATTCATGAGCCTAGTTTTCGCCATAGTAGGATTAGTAAACTCGTTTCCGGGTGTGATAGCGCGCCCCTCCCTCGCCTTCTCTCTCTCCATGAGCCGCTCTGTCACTTACACGTGCGCACATTCGCATCACGTGACCCTGAGCGCCACAATAACAACAGTGGCTCATAAGAATGTCAATCAATAATATATATATGAAATTATTATTTCTATATAGATGATGAATTATAACAATTTATGTTTGAATTATTATCATGGACCATTACTTTATGGGCATTTCTTCGGGCAATGTTATGTCCAACTTTTATTAATTTATTTATTAGGGCCCTATCATGGTTAAAAGTCAAAATATATTCTTTAAACTGATGGCAGTTAAGCTCCATCCCCAAAAAAATTGAGTTCAAGTCCCGGGTCATGTTTTTTTTTGTTTTTTAGTTTTTTCATACTTTTGGGATTTTGACGACAGGTCCCGGGTCATCGGTTTTTTTTTTTTTTTTTTTTTTTTTTCATACTTTCCTATCATGGTTAAAAGGCAAAAGATATTCTTTAAACTGATGGCAGTTAAGCTCCATCCACAAAGAAATTGAGTTCAAGTCCCGGGTCATGTTTTTTTTTTTTTTTTCTCTCATACTTTTGGGATTTTGACGACAGGTCCCGGGTCATCGTTTTTTTTTTTTTTTTTCATACTTTCCTATCATTGTTAAAAGGCAAAAGATATTCTTTAAACTGATGGCAGTTAAGCTCCATCCACAAAAAAATTGAATTCAAGTCCCGGGTCATGTTTTTTTTTTTTTTTTTTTCATACTTTTGGGATTTTGACGACAGGTCCCGGGTCATCGTTTTTTTTTTTTTTTTTTTTTTTTTTGGCCTTTGGGCCAGCACAAGTGGCGTCTTCTCAAGCGTCTCCTTCGTCGTAATTCCACACCTTGAGCATCAACAAATAATGCGTTTTATGGTATCCTGGGAAACCTCGATGAATTTCATGTTGGACAAAAGCGAGTACATCGCGCAAATTGGACTGATTTTTTCTTCTAAAAACACCTAGCCGACCTAGACCATGTTCTATTCTTTGTTACTGCAAGAAAGTCAAAAATATAGATTGACTAAGGGATCTAACTCTGCCATGTCCTCTATCAGTAGGGAGTTTATTCTCACAATTACTTCGACTTTTTTTCTCGAAATTTAACGAGTTTTTTTCTAGAAACACAACAACTTTATTCTCGCTATTTAATGAGTTTATTCTCGAGATTGTATTTCGACATTTTTTCTCGAAATTTAACAAGTTTTTTCTCGCAACACAACGACTTTATTCTCGATATTTAAGGAGTTTATTCTCAAGATTGTATTTCGACTTTTTTTCTCGAAACTTAACGAGTTTAATCTCGCATTATAATGACTTTAATCTCGAGATGGTTTTATTTTTTTATTATTGCCTGGCCCTAATCCTCTTCCGTATTTGACGACAGGTCCCGGATCATCGTTTTTTTTCTTTTTCATACTTTCCTATCATGGTTAAAAGGCAAAAGATATTCTTTAAACTGATGGCAGTTAAGCTCCATCCACAAAGAAATTGAGTTCAAGTCCCGGGTCATGTTTTTTTTTTTTTTATACTTTTGGGATTTTGACGACAGGTCCCGGGTCATCGTTTTTTTTTTGTTTTTTGTTTTTTTCATACTTTCCTATCATGGTTAAAAGGCAAAATATATTCTTTAAACTGATGGCAGTTAAGCTCCATCCACAAAAAAATTGAGTTCAAGTCCCGGGTCGTGTTTTTTTTTTTTTTTTTTTTCATACTTTTGGGATTTTGACGACAGGTCCCGGGTCATCGTTTTTTTTCATTTTTTTTTTTTTTCATACTTTCCTATCATGGTTAAAAGGCAAAAGATATTCTTTAAACTGATGGCAGTTAAGCTCCATCCACAAAGAAATTGAGTTCAAGTCCCGGGTCATGTTTTTTTTTTTTTTTTTTTTTTCATACTTTTGGGATTTTGACGACAGGTCCCGGGTCATCGTTTTTTTTTTTTTTTCATACTTTCCTATCATGTTTAAAAGGCAAAATATATTCTTTAAACTGATGGCAGTTAAGCTCCATCCACAAAGAAATTGAGTTCAAGTCCCGGGTCATGTTTTTGTTTTTTTGTTTTTTCATACTTTTGGGATTTTGACGACAGGTCCCGGGTCATCGTTTTTTTTTTTTTTTTATACTTTCCTATCATTGTTAAAAGGCAAAAGATATTCTTTAAACTTATGGCAGTTAAGCTCCATCCACAAAGAAATTGAGTTCAAGTCCCGGGTCATGTTTTTTTTTTTTTTTTCTCTCATACTTTTGGGATTTTGACGACAGGTCCCGGGTCATCGTTGTTTTTTTTTTTTTTTTTTTTTTTTTCATACTTTCCTATCATGGTTAAAAGGCAAAAGATATTCTTTAAACTGATGGCAGTTAAGCTCCATCCACAAAGAAATTGAGTTCAAGTCCCGGGTCATGTTTTTTTTTGTTTTTTAGTTTTTTCATACTTTTGGGATTTTGACGACAGGTCCCGGGTCATCGTTTTTTTTTTTTTTTTTTTCATACTTTCTTATCATGGTTAAAAGGCAAAAGATATTCTTTAAACTGATGGCAGTTAAGCTCCATCCACAAAGAAATTGAGTTCAAGTCCCGGGTCATGTTTTTTTTTTTTTTTTTTTTTTTTTTTCATACTTTTGGGATTTTGACGACAGGTCCCGGGTCATCGTTTTTTTTTGTTTTTTTGTTTTTTCATACTTTTGGGATTTTGACGACAGGTCCCGGGTCATCGTTTTTGTTTTTTTTTGTTTTTTTTTCATACTTTCCTATCATGGTTAAAAGGCAAAAGATATTCTTTAAACTGATGGCAGTTAAGCTCCATCCACAAAGAAATTGAGTTCAAGTCCCGGGTCATGTTTTTTTTCTTTTTTTTTGGTTTTTCATACTTTTGGGATTTTGACGACAGGTCCCGGGTCATCGTTTTTTTTTTTTTTTTCATACTTTCCTATCATGGTTAAAAGGCAAAAGATATTCTTTAAACTGATGGCAGTTAAGCTCCATCCACAAAGAAATTGAGTTCAAGTCTCGGGTCATGTTTTTTTTTTTTTTTTTTTCATACTTTTGGGATTTTGACGACAGGTCCCGGGTCATCGTTTTTTTTTTTTTTTTTTTCATACTTTCTTATCATGGTTAAAAGGCAAAAGATATTCTTTAAACTGATGGCAGTTAAGCTCCATCCACAAAGAAATTGAGTTCAAGTCCCGGGTCATGTTTTTTTTTTTTTTTTTTTTTTTTTTTTCATACTTTTGGGATTTTGACGACAGGTCCCGGGTCATCGGTTTTTTTTTTTTTTTTTTCATACTTTCCTATCATGGTTAAAAGGCAAAAGATATTCTTTAAACTGATGGCAGTTAAGCTCCATCCACAAAAAAATTGAGTTCAAGTCCCCGGTCATGTTTTTTGTTTTTTCATACTTTTGGGATTTTGACGACAGGTCCCGGGTCATCGTTTTTTTTTATTTTTTTATACTTTCCTATCATTGTTAAAAGGCAAAAGATATTCTTTAAACTTATGGCAGTTAAGCTCCATCCACAAAGAAATTGAGTTCAAGTCCCGGGTCATGTTTTTTTTTTTTTTTTTTTCATACTTTTGGGATTTTGACGACAGGTCCCGGGTCATCGTTTTTTTTTTTTTTTCATACTTTCCTATCATGGTTAAAAGGCAAAAGATATTCTTTAAACTGATGGCAGTTAAGCTCCATCCACAAAAAAATTGAGTTCAAGTCCCGGGTCATGTTTTTTTTTTTTTTTTTTCATACTTTTGGATTTTGACGACAGGTCCCGGGTCATCGTTGTTTTTTGTTTTTTTGTTTTTTCATACTTTGGGGATTTTGACGACAGGTCCCGGGTCATCGTTTTTGTTTTTTTTTGTTTTTTTTTCA
The DNA here is from genome assembly GCF_949152265.1 of Phoxinus phoxinus. NCBI lineage: Eukaryota > Metazoa > Chordata > Actinopteri > Cypriniformes > Leuciscidae > Phoxinus > Phoxinus phoxinus. The sequence goes on along the minus strand of NC_136879.1, from coordinate 35,617,360 downwards.
TACTTTCCTATCATGGTTAAAAGGCAAAAGATATTCTTTAAACTGATGGCAGTTAAGCTCCATCCACAAAGAAATTGAGTTCAAGTCCCGGGTCATGTTTTTTTTGTTTTTTTTTGTTTTTTCATACTTTTGGGATTTTGACGACAGGTCCCGGGTCATCGTTTTTTTTTGTTTTTTTGTTTTTTCATACTTTTGGGATTTTGACGACAGGTCCCGGGTCATCGTTTTTTTTTTTTTGTTTTTTTTTCATACTTTCCTATCATTGTTAAAAGGCAAAAGATATTCTTTAAACTGATGGCAGCTAAGCTCCATCCACAAAGAAATTGAGTTCAAGTCCCGGGTCATGTTTTTTTTAGTTTTTTAGTTTTTTCATACTTTTGGGATTTTGACGACAGGTCCCGGGTCATCGTTTTTTTTTTGTTTTTTTTTTCATACTTTCCTATCATGGTTAAAAGGCAAAAGATATTCTTTAAACTGATGGCAGTTAAGCTCCATCCACAAAGAAATTGAGTTCAAGTCCCGGGTCATGTTTTTTTTTGTTTTTTTTTTTTTCATACTTTTGGGATTTTGACGACAGGTCCCGGGTCATCGTTTTTTTTTTTTCTTTTTTTTTTCATACTTTCCTATCATGGTTAAAAGTCAAAAGATATTCTTTAAACTGATGGCAGTTAAGCTCCATCCACAAAAAAATTGAGTTCAAGTCCCGGGTCATGTTTTTTTTTGTTTTTTTGTTTTTTCATACTTTTGGGATTTTGACGACAGGTCCCGGGTCATCGTTTTTTTTTTTTTTTTTTTTTTTTTCATACTTTCCTATCATGGTTAAAAGGCAAAAGATATTCTTTAAACTGATGGCAGTTAAGCTCCATCCACAAAGAAATTGAGTTCAAGTCCCGGGTCATGTTTTTTTTTTTTTTTTTTTCATACTTTTGGGATTTTGACGACAGGTCCCGGGTCATCGTTTTTTTTTTTTTTTTTCATACTTTCTTATCATGGTTAAAAGGCAAAAGATATTCTTTAAACTGATGGCAGTTAAGCTCCATCCACAAAAAAATTGAGTTCAAGTCCCGGGTCATGTTTTTTTTTTTTTTTTTTTCATACTTTTGGGATTTTGACGACAGGTCCCGGGTCATCGTTTTTTTTTTTTTTTTTTTCATACTTTCTTATCATGGTTAAAAGGCAAAAGATATTCTTTAAACTGATGGCAGTTAAGCTCCATCCACAAAGAAATTGAGTTCAAGTCCCGGGTCATGTTTTTTTTTTTTTTTTTTTTTTTTTTCATACTTTTGGGATTTTGACGACAGGTCCCGGGTCATCGTTTTTTTTTTTTTTTTTTTCATACTTTCCTATCATGGTTAAAAGGCAAAATATATTCTTTAAACTGATGGCAGTTAAGCTCCATCCACAAAGAAATTGAGTTCAAGTCCCGGGTCATGTTTTTTTTTTTTTTTTTTTTTTTTTTTTTTTCATACTTTTGGGATTTTGACGACAGGTCCCGGGTCATCGTTTTTTTTTTTTTTTTTCATACTTTCCTATCATGGTTAAAAGGCAAAAGATATTCTTTAAACTGATGGCAGTTAAGCTCCATCCACAAAGAAATTGAGTTCAAGTCCCGGGTCATGTTTTTTTTTTTTTTCATACTTTTGGGATTTTGACGACAGGTCCCGGGTCATCGTTTTTTTTTTTTTTTTTTTCATACTTTCCTATCATGGTTAAAAGGCAAAAGATATTCTTTAAACTGATGGCAGTTAAGCTCCATCCACAAAGAAATTGAGTTCAAGTCCCGGGTCATGTTTTTTTTTGTTTTTTTGTTTTTTCATACTTTTGGGATTTTGACGACAGGTCCCGGGTCATCGTTTTTTTTTTTTTTTTTTTTTTTTTCATACTTTCCTATCATGGTTAAAAGGCAAAAGATATTCTTTAAACTGATGGCAGTTAAGCTCCATCCACAAAAAAATTGAGTTCAAGTCCCGGGTCATGTTTTTTTTTTTTTTTTTTTCATACTTTTGGGATTTTGACGACAGGTCCCGGGTCATCGTTTTTTTTTTTTTTTTTTCATACTTTCTTATCATGGTTAAAAGGCAAAAGATATTCTTTAAACTGATGGCAGTTAAGCTCCATCCACAAAAAAATTGAGTTCAAGTCCCGGGTCATGTTTTTTTTTTTTTTTTTTTTTTTTTTTCATACTTTTGGGATTTTGACGACAGGTCCCGGGTCATCGTTTTTTTTTTTTTTTTTTTCATACTTTCCTATCATGGTTAAAAGGCAAAAGATATTCTTTAAACTGATGGCAGTTAAGCTCCATCCACAAAGAAATTGAGTTCAAGTCCCGGGTCATGTTTTTTTTTTTTTTCATACTTTTGGGATTTTGACGACAGGTCCCGGGTCATCGTTTTTTTTTTTTTTCATACTTTTGGGATTTTGACGACAGGTCCCGGGTCATCGTTTTTTTTTTTTTTTTCATACTTTCCTATCATTGTTAAAAGGCAAAAGATATTCTTTAAACTGATGGCAGTTAAGCTCCATCCACAAAGAAATTGAGTTCAAGTCCCGGGTCATGTTTTTTTTTTTTTTTTTTCTCATACTTTTGGGATTTTGACGACAGGTCCCGGGTCATCGTTTTTTTTTTTTTTTCATACTTTCCTATCATGGTTAAAAGGCAAAAGATATTCTTTAAACTGATGGCAGTTAAGCTCCATCCACAAAGAAATTGAGTTCAAGTCCCGGGTCATGTTTTTTTTTTTTTTTTTTTCATACTTTTGGATTTTGACGACAGGTCCCGGGTCATCGTTTTTTTTTGTTTTTTTGTTTTTTCATACTTTTGGGATTTTGACGACAGGTCCCGGGTCATCGTTTTTGTTTTTTTTTGTTTTTTTTTCATACTTTCCTATCATGGTTAAAAGGCAAAAGATATTCTTTAAACTGATGGCAGTTAAGCTCCATCCACAAAGAAATTGAGTTCAAGTCCCGGGTCATGTTTTTTTTCTTTTTTTTTGGTTTTTCATACTTTTGGGATTTTGACGACAGGTCCCGGGTCATCGTTATTTTTTTTTTTTTTTTCATACTTTCCTATCATGGTTAAAAGGCAAAAGATATTCTTTAAACTGATGGCAGTTAAGCTCCATCCACAAAGAAATTGAGTTCAAGTCCCGGGTCATGTTTTTTTTTTTTTTTTTTTTTTTTTTTCATACTTTTGGGATTTTGACGACAGGTCCCGGGTCATCGTTTTTTTTTTTTTTTTTTTTTTCATACTTTCCTATCATGGTTAAAAGGCAAAAGATATTCTTTAAACTGATGGCAGTTAAGCTCCATCCACAAAGAAATTGAGTTCAAGTCCCGGGTCATGTTTTTTTTTTTTTTTTTTTTTTTTTTTTTTTTTTTCATACTTTTGGGATTTTGACGACAGGTCCCGGGTCATCGTTTTTTTTTTTTTTTTTTTCATACTTTCCTATCATGGTTAAAAGGCAAAAGATATTCTTTAAACTGATGGCAGTTAAGCTCCATCCACAAAGAAATTGAGTTCAAGTCCCGGGTCATGTTTTTTTTTTTTTTCATACTTTTGGGATTTTGACGACAGGTCCCGGGTCATCGTTTTTTTTTTTTTTTTTTTCATACTTTCCTATCATGGTTAAAAGGCAAAAGATATTCTTTAAACTGATGGCAGTTAAGCTCCATCCACAAAGAAATTGAGTTCAAGTCCCGGGTCATGTTTTTTTTTGTTTTTTTGTTTTTTCATACTTTTGGGATTTTGACGACAGGTCCCGGGTCATCGTTTTTTTATTTTTATTTTTTTTTTTCATACTTTCCTATCATGGTTAAAAGGCAAAAGATATTCTTTAAACTGATGGCAGTTAAGCTCCATCCACAAAAAAATTGAGTTCAAGTCCCGGGTCATGTTTTTTCTTTTTTTTTTCTTCATACTTTTGGGATTTTGACGACAGGTCCCGGGTCATCGTTTTTTTTTTTTTTTTTTCATACTTTCTTATCATGGTTAAAAGGCAAAAGATATTCTTTAAACTGATGGCAGTTAAGCTCCATCCACAAAAAAATTGAGTTCAAGTCCCGGGTCATGTTTTTTTTTTTTTTTTTTTCATACTTTTGGGATTTTGACGACAGGTCCCGGGTCATCGTTTTTTTTTTTTTTTTTTTTTCATACTTTCTTATCATGGTTAAAAGGCAAAAGATATTCTTTAAACTGATGGCAGTTAAGCTCCATCCACAAAGAAATTGAGTTCAAGTCCCGGGTCATGTTTTTTTTTTTTTTTTTTTTTTTTTTTCATACTTTTGGGATTTTGACGACAGGTCCCGGGTCATCGTTTTTTTTTTTTTTTTTTTCATACTTTCCTATCATGGTTAAAAGGCAAAAGATATTCTTTAAACTGATGGCAGTTAAGCTCCATCCACAAAGAAATTGAGTTCAAGTCCCGGGTCATGTTTTTTTTTTTTTCATACTTTTGGGATTTTGACGACAGGTCCCGGGTCATCGTTTTTTTTTTTTTTCATACTTTTGGGATTTTGACGACAGGTCCCGGGTCATCATTTTTTTTTTTTTTTTATACTTTCCTATCATTGTTAAAAGGCAAAAGATATTCTTTAAACTTATGGCAGTTAAGCTCCATCCACAAAGAAATTGAGTTCAAGTCCCGGGTCATGTTTTTTTTTTTTTTTTCTCTCATACTTTTGGGATTTTGACGACAGGTCCCGGGTCATCGTTTTTTTTTTTTTTTTCATACTTTCCTATCATTGTTAAAAGGCAAAAGATATTCTTTAAACTGATGGCAGTTAAGCTCCATCCACAAAGAAATTGAGTTCAAGTCCCGGGTCATGTTTTTTTTAGTTTTTTAGTTTTTTCATACTTTTGGGATTTTGACGACAGGTCCCGGGTCATCGTTGTTTTTTTTTTTTTTTTTTTTTTTTTTCATACTTTCCTATCATGGTTAAAAGGCAAAATATATTCTTTAAACTGATGGCAGTTAAGCTCCATCCACAAAAAAATTGAGTTCAAGTCCCCGGTCATGTTTTTTGTTTTTTCATACTTTTGGGATTTTGACGACAGGTCCCGGGTCATCGTTTTTTTGTTTTTTTTTCATACTTTCCTATCATGGTTAAAAGGCAAAAGATATTCTTTAAACTGATGGCAGTTAAGCTCCATCCACAAAGAAATTGAGTTCAAGTCCCGGGTCATGTTTTTTTTCTTTTTTTTTGGTTTTTCATACTTTTGGGATTTTGACGACAGGTCCCGGGTCATCGTTATTTTTTTTTTTTTTTTCATACTTTCCTATCATGGTTAAAAGGCAAAAGATATTCTTTAAACTGATGGCAGTTAAGCTCCATCCACAAAGAAATTGAGTTCAAGTCCCGGGTCATGTTTTTTTTTTTTTTTTTTTTTTTTTTTCATACTTTTGGGATTTTGACGACAGGTCCCGGGTCATCGTTTTTTTTTTTTTTTTTTTTTTCATACTTTCCTATCATGGTTAAAAGGCAAAAGATATTCTTTAAACTGATGGCAGTTAAGCTCCATCCACAAAGAAATTGAGTTCAAGTCCCGGGTCATGTTTTTTTTTTTTTTTTTTTTTTTTTTTTTTTTTTTCATACTTTTGGGATTTTGACGACAGGTCCCGGGTCATCGTTTTTTTTTTTTTTTTTTTCATACTTTCCTATCATGGTTAAAAGGCAAAAGATATTCTTTAAACTGATGGCAGTTAAGCTCCATCCACAAAGAAATTGAGTTCAAGTCCCGGGTCATGTTTTTTTTTTTTTTCATACTTTTGGGATTTTGACGACAGGTCCCGGGTCATCGTTTTTTTTTTTTTTTTTTTCATACTTTCCTATCATGGTTAAAAGGCAAAAGATATTCTTTAAACTGATGGCAGTTAAGCTCCATCCACAAAGAAATTGAGTTCAAGTCCCGGGTCATGTTTTTTTTTGTTTTTTTGTTTTTTCATACTTTTGGGATTTTGACGACAGGTCCCGGGTCATCGTTTTTTTATTTTTATTTTTTTTTTTCATACTTTCCTATCATGGTTAAAAGGCAAAAGATATTCTTTAAACTGATGGCAGTTAAGCTCCATCCACAAAAAAATTGAGTTCAAGTCCCGGGTCATGTTTTTTCTTTTTTTTTTCTTCATACTTTTGGGATTTTGACGACAGGTCCCGGGTCATCGTTTTTTTTTTTTTTTTTTCATACTTTCTTATCATGGTTAAAAGGCAAAAGATATTCTTTAAACTGATGGCAGTTAAGCTCCATCCACAAAAAAATTGAGTTCAAGTCCCGGGTCATGTTTTTTTTTTTTTTTTTTTCATACTTTTGGGATTTTGACGACAGGTCCCGGGTCATCGTTTTTTTTTTTTTTTTTTTTTCATACTTTCTTATCATGGTTAAAAGGCAAAAGATATTCTTTAAACTGATGGCAGTTAAGCTCCATCCACAAAGAAATTGAGTTCAAGTCCCGGGTCATGTTTTTTTTTTTTTTTTTTTTTTTTTTTCATACTTTTGGGATTTTGACGACAGGTCCCGGGTCATCGTTTTTTTTTTTTTTTTTTTCATACTTTCCTATCATGGTTAAAAGGCAAAAGATATTCTTTAAACTGATGGCAGTTAAGCTCCATCCACAAAGAAATTGAGTTCAAGTCCCGGGTCATGTTTTTTTTTTTTTCATACTTTTGGGATTTTGACGACAGGTCCCGGGTCATCGTTTTTTTTTTTTTTCATACTTTTGGGATTTTGACGACAGGTCCCGGGTCATCATTTTTTTTTTTTTTTTATACTTTCCTATCATTGTTAAAAGGCAAAAGATATTCTTTAAACTTATGGCAGTTAAGCTCCATCCACAAAGAAATTGAGTTCAAGTCCCGGGTCATGTTTTTTTTTTTTTTTTCTCTCATACTTTTGGGATTTTGACGACAGGTCCCGGGTCATCGTTTTTTTTTTTTTTTTCATACTTTCCTATCATTGTTAAAAGGCAAAAGATATTCTTTAAACTGATGGCAGTTAAGCTCCATCCACAAAGAAATTGAGTTCAAGTCCCGGGTCATGTTTTTTTTAGTTTTTTAGTTTTTTCATACTTTTGGGATTTTGACGACAGGTCCCGGGTCATCGTTGTTTTTTTTTTTTTTTTTTTTTTTTTTCATACTTTCCTATCATGGTTAAAAGGCAAAATATATTCTTTAAACTGATGGCAGTTAAGCTCCATCCACAAAAAAATTGAGTTCAAGTCCCCGGTCATGTTTTTTGTTTTTTCATACTTTTGGGATTTTGACGACAGGTCCCGGGTCATCGTTTTTTTTTTTTTTTTCATACTTTCCTATCATGGTTAAAAGGCAAAAGATATTCTTTAAACTGATGGCAGTTAAGCTCCATCCACAAAGAAATTGAGTTCAAGTCCCGGGTCATGTTTTTTTTGTTTTTTTTTGTTTTTTCATACTTTTGGGATTTTGACGACAGGTCCCGGGTCATCGTTTTTTTTTGTTTTTTTGTTTTTTCATACTTTTGGGATTTTGACGACAGGTCCCGGGTCATTGTTTTTTTTTTTTTTTTTTTTTCATACTTTCCTATCATGGTTAAAAGGCAAAAGATATTCTTTAAACTGATGGCAGTTAAGCTCCATCCACAAAAAAATTGAGTTCAAGTCCCCGGTCATGTTTTTTGTTTTTTCATACTTTTGGGATTTTGACGACAGGTCCCGGGTCATCATTTTTTTTTTTTTTTTATACTTTCCTATCATTGTTAAAAGGCAAAAGATATTCTTTAAACTTATGGCAGTTAAGCTCCATCCACAAAGAAATTGAGTTCAAGTCCCGGGTCATGTTTTTTTTTTTTTTTTCTCTCATACTTTTGGGATTTTGACGACAGGTCCCGGGTCATCGTTTTTTTATTTTTTTTCATACTTTCCTATCATTGTTAAAAGGCAAAAGATATTCTTTAAACTGATGGCAGTTAAGCTCCATCCACAAAGAAATTGAGTTCAAGTCCCGGGTCATGTTTTTTTTAGTTTTTTAGTTTTTTCATACTTTTGGGATTTTGACGACAGGTCATCGTTGTTTTTTTTTTTTTTTTTTTTTTTTTTCATACTTTCCTATCATGGTTAAAAGGCAAAATATATTCTTTAAACTGATGGCAGTTAAGCTCCATCCACAAAAAAATTGAGTTCAAGTCCCCGGTCATGTTTTTTGTTTTTTCATACTTTTGGGATTTTGACGACAGGTCCCGGGTCATCGTTTTTTTTTTTTTTTTCATACTTTCCTATCATGGTTAAAAGGCAAAAGATATTCTTTAAACTGATGGCAGTTAAGCTCCATCCACAAAGAAATTGAGTTCAAGTCCCGGGTCATGTTTTTTTTGTTTTTTTTTGTTTTTTCATACTTTTGGGATTTTGACGACAGGTCCCGGGTCATCGTTTTTTTTTGTTTTTTTAATTTTTCATACTTTTGGGATTTTGACGACAGGTCCCGGGTCATTGTTTTTTTTTTTTTTTTTTTTTCATACTTTCCTATCATGGTTAAAAGGCAAAAGATATTCTTTAAACTGATGGCAGTTAAGCTCCATCCACAAAAAAATTGAGTTCAAGTCCCCGGTCATGTTTTTTGTTTTTTCATACTTTTGGGATTTTGACGACAGGTCCCGGGTCATCATTTTTTTTTTTTTTTTATACTTTCCTATCATTGTTAAAAGGCAAAAGATATTCTTTAAACTTATGGCAGTTAAGCTCCATCCACAAAGAAATTGAGTTCAAGTCCCGGGTCATGTTTTTTTTTTTTTTTTCTCTCATACTTTTGGGATTTTGACGACAGGTCCCGGGTCATCGTTTTTTTATTTTTTTTCATACTTTCCTATCATTGTTAAAAGGCAAAAGATATTCTTTAAACTGATGGCAGTTAAGCTCCATCCACAAAGAAATTGAGTTCAAGTCCCGGGTCATGTTTTTTTTAGTTTTTTAGTTTTTTCATACTTTTGGGATTTTGACGACAGGTCCCGGGTCATCGTTTTTTTTTTTTTTTTTTTCATACTTTCCTATCATGGTTAAAAGGCAAAATATATTCTTTAAACTGATGGCAGTTAAGCTCCATCCACAAAAAAATTGAGTTCAAGTCCCCGGTCATGTTTTTTGTTTTTTCATACTTTTGGGATTTTGACGACAGGTCCCGGGTCATCGTTTTTTTTTTTTTTTTCATACTTTCCTATCATGGTTAAAAGGCAAAAGATATTCTTTAAACTGATGGCAGTTAAGCTCCATCCACAAAGAAATTGAGTTCAAGTCCCGGGTCATGTTTTTTTTGTTTTTTTTTGTTTTTTCATACTTTTGGGATTTTGACGACAGGTCCCGGGTCATCGTTGTTTTTTTTTTTTTTTTTTTTTTTTTTCATACTTTCCTATCATGGTTAAAAGGCAAAAGATATTCTTTAAACTGATGGCAGTTAAGCTCCATCCACAAAGAAATTGAGTTCAAGTCCCAGGTCATGTTTTTTTTTGTTTTTTTGTTTTTTCATACTTTTGGGATTTTGACGACAGGTCCCGGGTCATCGTTTTTTTTTTTTTTTTTTCATACTTTCCTATCATGGTTAAAAGGCAAAAGATATTCTTTAAACTGATGGCAGTTAAGCTCCATCCACAAAGAAATTGAGTTCAAGTCCCGGGTCATGTTTTTTTTTTTTTTTTTTTTTTTTTTTTTTCATACTTTTGGGATTTTGACGACAGGTCCCGGGTCATCGTTTTTTTTTTTTTTTTTTCATACTTTCCTATCATGGTTAAAAGGCAAAAGATATTCTTTAAACTGATGGCAGTTAAGCTCCATCCACAAAGAAATTGAGTTCAAGTCCCGGGTCATGTTTTTTTTAGTTTATTTGTTTTTTCATACTTTTGGGATTTTGACGACAGGTCCCGGGTTTTCGTTTTTTTTTTTTATTTTTTTTTTTTTTATACTTTCCTATCATGGTTAAAAGGCAAAATATATTCTTTAAACTGATGGCAGTTAAGCTCCATCCACAAAGAAATTGAGTTCAAGTCCCGGGTCATGTTTTTTTTTGTTTTTTTGTTTTTTCATACTTTTGGGATTTTGACGACAGGTCCCGGGTCATCGTTTTTTTTTTTTTTTTTTTTTCATACTTTCCTATCATGGTTAAAAGGCAAAATATATTCTTTAAACTGATGGCAGTTAAGCTACATCCACAAAAAAATTTAGTTCAAGTCCCGGGTCATGTTTTTTTTTTTTTTTTTTTTCACACTTTTGGGATTTTGACGACAGGTCCCGGGTCATCGTTTTTTTTTTGTTTTTTTCATACTTTCTTATCATGGTTAAAAGCCAAAAGATATTCTTTAAACTGATGGCAGTTAAGCTCCATCCACAAAGAAATTGAGTTCAAGTCCCGGGTCATGTTTTTTTTAGTTTTTTTGTTTTTTCATACTTTTGGGATTTTGACGACAGGTCCCGGGTCATCGTCTTTTTTGTTTTTTTTTGTTTTTTCATACTTTTGGGATTTTGACGACAGGTCCCGGGTCATCGGTTTTTTTTTTTTTTTTTTTTTTCATACTTTCCTATCATGGTTAAAAGGCAAAAGATATTCTTTAAACTGATGGCAGTTAAGCTCCATCCACAAAGAAATTGAGTTCAAGTCCCGGGTCATGTTTTTTTTAGTTTTTTTGTTTTTTCATACTTTTGGGATTTTGACGACAGGTCCCGGGTCATTGTTTTTTTTTTTTTTTTATACTTTCCTATCATTGTTAAAAGGCAAAAGATATTCTTTAAACTTATGGCAGTTAAGCTCCATCCACAAAGAAATTGAGTTCAAGTCCCGGGTCATGTTTTTTTTTTTTTTTTTTTCATACTTTTGGGATTTTGACGACAGGTCCCGGGTCATCGTTTTTTTTTTTTGTTGTTGTTTTTTTTTCATACTTTCTTATCATGGTTAAAAGGCAAAAGATATTCTTTAAACTGATGGCAGTTAAGCTCCATCCACAAAGAAATTGAGTTCAAGTCCCGGGTCATGTTTTTTTTGTTTTTTTTTGTTTTTTCATACTTTTGGGATTTTGACGACAGGTCCCGGGTCATCGTTGTTTTTTTTTTTTTTTGTTTTGTTTTTTTCATACTTTCCTATCATGGTTAAAAGGCAAAAGATATTCTTTAAACTGATGGCAGTTAAGCTCCATCCACAAAGAAATTGAGTTCAAGTCCCGGGTCATGTTTTTTTTAGTTTTTTAGTTTTTTCATACTTTTGGGATTTTGACGACAGGTCCCGGGTCATCGTTGTTTTTTTTTTTTTTTTTTTTTTTTTCATACTTTCCTATCATGGTTAAAAGGCAAAAGATATTCTTTAAACTGATGGCAGTTAAGCTCCATCCACAAAGAAATTGAGTTCAAGTCCCGGGTCATGTTTTTTTTTGTTTTTTTTTGTTTTTGCATACTTTTGGGAATTTGACGACAGGTCCCGGGTCATCGTTGTTTTTTTGTTTTTTTTGTTGTTTTTTCATACTTTCCTATCATGGTTAAAAGGCAAAAGATATTCTTTAAACTGATGGCAGTTAAGCTCCATCCACAAAGAAATTGAGTTCAAGTCCCGGGTCATGTTTTTTTTTGTTTTTTTGTTTTTTCATACTTTTGGGATTTTGACGACAGGTCCCGGGTCATCGTTTTTTTTTTTTTTTTTTTTTTCATACATTCCTATCATGGTTAAAAGGCAAAAGATATTCTTTAAACTGATGGCAGTTAAGCTCCATCCACAAAGAAATTGAGTTCAAGTCCCGGGTCATGTTTTTTTTTTTTTTTTTTTTATACTTTTGGATTTTGACGACAGGTCCCGGGTCATCGTTTTTTTTTTTTTTTTTGTTTTTTCATACTTTTGGGATTTTGACGACAGGTCCCGGGTCATCGTTTTTTTTTTTTTTTTTTTTTTTTTTCATACTTTCCTATCATGGTTAAAAGGCAAAAGATATTCTTTAAACTGATGGCAGTTAAGCTCCATCCACAAAGAAATTGAGTTCAAGTCCCGGGTCATGTTTTTTTTGTTTTTTTTTGTTTTTTCATACTTTTGGGATTTTGACGACAGGTCCCGGGTCATCGTTTTTTTTTGTTTTTTTGTTTTTTCATACTTTTGGGATTTTGACGACAGGTCCCGGGTCATTGTTTTTTTTTTTTTTTTTTTTTCATACTTTCCTATCATGGTTAAAAGGCAAAAGATATTCTTTAAACTGATGGCAGTTAAGCTCCATCCACAAAGAAATTGAGTTCAAGTCCCGGGTCATGTTTTTTTTTGTTTTTTTTTGTTTTTGCATACTTTTGGGAATTTGACGACAGGTCCCGGGTCATCGTTGTTTTTTTGTTTTTTTTGTTGTTTTTTCATACTTTCCTATCATGGTTAAAAGGCAAAAGATATTCTTTAAACTGATGGCAGTTAAGCTCCATCCACAAAGAAATTGAGTTCAAGTCCCGGGTCATGTTTTTTTTTGTTTTTTTGTTTTTTCATACTTTTGGGATTTTGACGACAGGTCCCGGGTCATCGTTTTTTTTTTTTTTTTTTTTTTCATACATTCCTATCATGGTTAAAAGGCAAAAGATATTCTTTAAACTGATGGCAGTTAAGCTCCATCCACAAAGAAATTGAGTTCAAGTCCCGGGTCATGTTTTTTTTTTTTTTTTTTTTATACTTTTGGATTTTGACGACAGGTCCCGGGTCATCGTTTTTTTTTTTTTTTTTGTTTTTTCATACTTTTGGGATTTTGACGACAGGTCCCGGGTCATCGTTTTTTTTTTTTTTTTTTTTTTTTTTCATACTTTCCTATCATGGTTAAAAGGCAAAAGATATTCTTTAAACTGATGGCAGTTAAGCTCCATCCACAAAGAAATTGAGTTCAAGTCCCGGGTCATGTTTTTTTTGTTTTTTTTTGTTTTTTCATACTTTTGGGATTTTGACGACAGGTCCCGGGTCATCGTTTTTTTTTGTTTTTTTGTTTTTTCATACTTTTGGGATTTTGACGACAGGTCCCGGGTCATCGTTTTTTTTTTTTTTTTATACTTTCCTATCATTGTTAAAAGGCAAAAGATATTCTTTAAACTTATGGCAGTTAAGCTCCATCCACAAAGAAATTGAGTTCAAGTCCCGGGTCATGTTTTTTTTTTTTTTTTCTCTCATACTTTTGGGATTTTGACGACAGGTCCCGGGTCATCGTTTTTTTTTTTTTTTCATACTTTCCTATCATTGTTAAAAGGCAAAAGATATTCTTTAAACTGATAGCAGTTAAGCTCCATCCACAAAGAAATTGAGTTCAAGTCCCGGGTCATGTTTTTTTTAGTTTTTTAGTTTTTTCATACTTTTGGGATTTTGACGACAGGTCCCGGGTCATCGTTTTTTTTTTTTTTTTTTTCATACTTTCCTATCATGGTTAAAAGGCAAAATATATTCTTTAAACTGATGGCAGTTAAGCTCCATCCACAAAAAAATTGAGTTCAAGTCCCCGGTCATGTTTTTTGTTTTTTCATACTTTTGGGATTTTGACGACAGGTCCCGGGTCATCGTTTTTTTTTTTTTTTTCATACTTTCCTATCATGGTTAAAAGGCAAAAGATATTCTTTAAACTGATGGCAGTTAAGCTCCATCCACAAAGAAATTGAGTTCAAGTCCCGGGTCATGTTTTTTTTGTTTTTTTTTGTTTTTTCATACTTTTGGGATTTTGACGACAGGTCCCGGGTCATCGTTGTTTTTTTTTGTTTGTTTTTTTTTTTTCATACTTTCCTATCATGGTTAAAAGGCAAAAGATATTCTTTAAACTGATGGCAGTTAAGCTCCATCCACAAAGAAATTGAGTTCAAGTCCCGGGTCATGTTTTTTTTTGTTTTTTTGTTTTTTCATACTTTTGGGATTTTGACGACAGGTCCCGGGTCATCGTTTTTTTTTTTTTTTTTTTTTTTCATACATTCCTATCATGGTTAAAAGGCAAAAGATATTCTTTAAACTGATGGCAGTTAAGCTCCATCCACAAAGAAATTGAGTTCAAGTCCCGGGTCATGTTTTTTTTTTTTTTTTTTTTTTTTTTTTTCATACTTTTGGGATTTTGACGACAGGTCCCGGGTCATCGTTTTTTTTTTTTTTTTTTCATACTTTCCTATCATGGTTAAAAGGCAAAAGATATTCTTTAAACTGATGGCAGTTAAGCTCCATCCACAAAGAAATTGAGTTCAAGTCCCGGGTCATGTTTTTTTTAGTTTTTTTGTTTTTTCATACTTTTCGGATTTTGACGACAGGTCCCGGGTCATCGTTTTTTTTTTTTTTTTTTTTCATACTTTCCTATCATGGTTAAAAGGCAAAATATATTCTTTAAACTGATGGCAGTTAAGCTCCATCCACAAAAAAATTTAGTTCAAGTCCCCGGTCATGTTTTTTGTTTTTTCATACTTTTGGGATTTTGACGACAGGTCCCGGGTCATCGTTTTTTTTTTTTTTTTTATACTTTCCTATCATTGTTAAAAGGCAAAAGATATTCTTTAAACTTATGGCAGTTAAGCTCCATCCACAAAGAAATTGAGTTCAAGTCCCGGGTCATGGTTTTTTTTTTTTTTTCTCTCATACTTTTGGGATTTTGACGACAGGTCCCGGGTCATCGTTTTTTTTTTTTTTTCATACTTTCCTATCATTGTTAAAAGGCAAAAGATATTCTTTAAACTTATGGCAGTTAAGCTCCATCCACAAAGAAATTGAGTTCAAGTCCCGGGTCATGTTTTTTTTTTTTTTTTTCACATACTTTTGGGATTTTGACGACAGGTCCCGGGTCATCGTTTTTTTTTTTTTTTTTTTTTTTTTTATACTTTCCTATCATGGTTAAAAGGCAAAAGATATTCTTTAAACTGATGGCAGTTAAGCTCCATCCACAAAGAAATTGAGTTCAAGTCCCGGGTCATGTTTTTTTTTTGTTTTTTTGTTTTTTCATACTTTTGGGATTTTGACGACAGGTCCCGGGTCATCGTTTTATTTTTTTTTATTTTTTTTTTCATACTTTCCTATCATGGTTAAAAGGCAAAAGATATTCTTTAAACTGATGGCAGTTAAGCTCCATCCACAAAGAAATTGAGTTCAAGTCCCGGGTCATGTTTTTTTTTGTTTTTTTGTTTTTTCATACTTTTGGGATTTTGACGACAGGTCCCGGGTCATCGTTTTTTTTTTTTTTTTTTCATACTTTCCTATCATGGTTAAAAGGCAAAAGATATTCTTTAAACTGATGGCAGTTAAGCTCCATCCACAAAGAAATTGAGTTCAAGTCCCGGGTCATGTTTTTTTTTTTTTTTTTTCATACTTTTGGGATTTTGACGACAGGTCCCAGGTCATCGTTTTTTTTTTTTTTTTCATACTTTCCTATCATGGTTAAAAGGCAAAAGATATTCTTTAAACTGATGGCAGTTAAGCTCCATCCACAAAGAAATTGAGTTCAAGTCCCGGGTCATGTTTTTTTTTTTTTTTTTTTTTTTTTTTCATACTTTTGGGATTTTGACGACAGGTCCCGGGTCATCGTTTTTTTTTTTTTTTTTTCATACTTTCCTATCATGGTTAAAAGGCAAAAGATATTCTTTAAACTGATGGCAGTTAAGCTCCATCCACAAAGAAATTGAGTTCAAGTCCCGGGTCATGTTTTTTTTTGTTTTTTTGTTTTTTCATACTTTTGGGATTTTGACGACAGGTCCCGGGTCATCGTTTTTTTTTGTTTTTTTGTTTTTTCATACTTTTGGGATTTTGACGACAGGTCCCGGGTCATCGTTTTTTTTTTTTTTTTTTTTTTTCATACTTTCCTATCATGGTTAAAAGGCAAAAGATATTCTTTAAACTGATGGCAGTTAAGCTCCATCCACAAAGAAATTGAGTTCAAGTCCCGGGTCATGTTTTTTTTAGTTTTTTAGTTTTTTCATACTTTTGGGATTTTGACGACAGGTCCCGGGTCATCGTTTTTTTTTTTTTTTTTTTTTTCATACTTTCCTATCATGGTTAAAAGGCAAAATATATTCTTTAAACTGATGGCAGTTAAGCTCCATCCACAAAAAAATTTAGTTCAAGTCCCCGGTCATGTTTTTTGTTTTTTCATACTTTTGGGATTTTGACGACAGGTCCCGGGTCATCGTTTTTTTTTTTTTTTTTATACTTTCCTATCATTGTTAAAAGGCAAAAGATATTCTTTAAACTTATGGCAGTTAAGCTCCATCCACAAAGAAATTGAGTTCAAGTCCCGGGTCATGTTTTTTTTTTTTTTTTTTTCATACTTTTGGGATTTTGACGACAGGTCCCGGGTCATCGTTTTTTTTTTTGTTTTTTTTTTATACTTTCCTATCATGGTTAAAAGGCAAAATATATTCTTTAAACTGATGGCAGTTAAGCTCCATCCACAAAAAAATTGAGTTCAAGTCCCGGGTCATGTTTTTTTTTTTTTTTTTCACATACTTTTGGGATTTTGACGACAGGTCCCGGGTCATCGTTTTTTTTTTTATTTTTATTTTTTTTATACTTTCCTATCATGGTTAAAAGGCAAAATATATTCTTTAAACTGATGGCAGTTAAGCTCCATCCACAAAGAAATTGAGTTCAAGTCCAGGGTCATGTTTTTTTTTGTTTTTTTGTTTTTTCATACTTTTGGGATTTTGACGACAGGTCCCGGGTCATCGTTTTTTTTTTTTTTTTTTTTTCATACTTTCCTATCATGGTTAAAAGGCAAAATATATTCTTTAAACTGATGGCAGTTAAGCTCCATCCACAAAAAAATTTAGTTCAAGTCCCCGGTCATGTTTTTTGTTTTTTCATACTTTTGGGATTTTGACGACAGGTCCCGGGTCATCGTTTTTTTTTTTTTTTTTATACTTTCCTATCATTGTTAAAAGGCAAAAGATATTCTTTAAACTTATGGCAGTTAAGCTCCATCCACAAAGAAATTGAGTTCAAGTCCCGGGTCATGTTTTTTTTTTTTTTTTTTTCATACTTTTGGGATTTTGACGACAGGTCCCGGGTCATCGTTTTTTTTTTTTTTTTTTTTTCATACTTTCCTATCATGGTTAAAAGGCAAAATATATTCTTTAAACTGATGGCAGTTAAGCTCCATCCACAAAAAAATTGAGTTCAAGTCCCGGGTCATGGTTTTTTTTTTTTTTTTCACATACTTTTGGGATTTTGACGACAGGTGCCGGGTCATCGTTTTTTTATTTTTTTTATTTTTTTTTATACTTTCCTATCATGGTTAAAAGGCAAAATATATTCTTTAAACTGATGGCAGTTAAGCTCCATCCACAAAGAAATTGAGTTCAAGTCCCGGGTCATGTTTTTTTTTGTTTTTTTGTTTTTTCATACTTTTGGGATTTTGACGACAGGTCCCGGGTCATCGTTTTTTTTTTTTTTTTTTTTTTTTTCATACTTTCCTATCATGGTTAAAAGGCAAAAGATATTCTTTAAACTGATGGCAGTTAAGCTCCATCCACAAAAAAATTGAGTTCAAGTCCCGGGTCATGTTTTTTTTTTTTTTTTTCACATACTTTTGGGATTTTGACGACAGGTCCCGGGTCATCGTTTTTTTTTAATTTTTTTTTTTTTTTATACTTTCCTATCATGGTTAAAAGGCAAAAGATATTCTTTAAACTGATGGCAGTTAAGCTCCATCCACAAAGAAATTGAGTTCAAGTCCCGGGTCATGTTTTTTTTTGTTTTTTTGTTTTTTCATACTTTTGGGATTTTGACGACAGGTCCCGGGTCATCGTTTTTTTTTTTTTTTTTTTTTTTTTCATACTTTCCTATCATGGTTAAAAGGCAAAAGATATTCTTTAAACTGATGGCAGTTAAGCTCCATCCACAAAGAAATTGAGTTCAAGTCCCGGGTCATGTTTTTTTTTTTTTTTTTTTCATACTTTTGGGATTTTGACGACAGGTCCCGGGTCATCGTTGTTTTTTTTTTTGTTTGTTTTTTTTTCATACTTTCCTATCATGGTTAAAAGGCAAAAGATATTCTTTAAACTGATGGCAGTTAAGCTCCATCCACAAAGAAATTGAGTTCAAGTCCCGGGTCATGTTTTTTTTTTTTTTTTTTTCATACTTTTGGGATTTTGACGACAGGTCCCGGGTCATCGTTTTTTTTTTTTTTTCATACTTTCCTATCATGGTTAAAAGGCAAAAGATATTCTTTAAACTGATGGCAGTTAAGCTCCATCCACAAAAAAATTGAGTTCAAGTCCCGGGTCATGTTTTTTTTTTTTTTTTTTCATACTTTTGGATTTTGACGACAGGTCCCGGGTCATCGTTGTTTTTTGTTTTTTTGTTTTTTCATACTTTTGGGATTTTGACGACAGGTCCCGGGTCATCGTTTTTTTTTTTTTGTTTTTTTTTCATACTTTCCTATCATTGTTAAAAGGCAAAAGATATTCTTTAAACTGATGGCAGCTAAGCTCCATCCACAAAGAAATTGAGTTCAAGTCCCGGGTCATGTTTTTTTTAGTTTTTTAGTTTTTTCATACTTTTGGGATTTTGACGACAGGTCCCGGGTCATCGTTTTTTTTTTGTTTGTTTTTTTCATACTTTCCTATCATGGTTAAAAGGCAAAATATATTCTTTAAACTGATGGCAGTTAAGCTCCATCCACAAAGAAATTGAGTTCAAGTCCCGGGTCATGTTTTTTTTTGTTTTTTTGTTTTTTCATACTTTTGGGATTTTGACGACAGGTCCCGGGTCATCGTTTTTTTTTTTTTTTTTTTTTTTTTTCATACTTTCCTATCATGGTTAAAAGGCAAAAGATATTCTTTAAACTGATGGCAGTTAAGCTCCATCCACAAAGAAATTGAGTTCAAGTCCCGGGTCATGTTTTTTTTTTTTTTTTTTTTTTTCATACTTTTGGGATTTTGACGACAGGTCCCGGGTCATCGTTTTTTTTTTTTCTTTTTTTTTTCATACTTTCCTATCATGGTTAAAAGTCAAAAGATATTCTTTAAACTGATGGCAGTTAAGCTCCATCCACAAAAAAATTGAGTTCAAGTCCCGGGTCATGTTTTTTTTTGTTTTTTTGTTTTTTCATACTTTTGGGATTTTGACGACAGGTCCCGGGTCATCGTTTTTTTTTTTTTTTTTTTTTTTTTCATACTTTCCTATCATGGTTAAAAGGCAAAAGATATTCTTTAAACTGATGGCAGTTAAGCTCCATCCACAAAGAAATTGAGTTCAAGTCCCGGGTCATGTTTTTTTTTTTTTTTTTTTCATACTTTTGGGATTTTGACGACAGGTCCCGGGTCATCGTTTTTTTTTTTTTTTTTTTCATACTTTCTTATCATGGTTAAAAGGCAAAAGATATTCTTTAAACTGATGGCAGTTAAGCTCCATCCACAAAAAAATTGAGTTCAAGTCCCGGGTCATGTTTTTTTTTTTTTTTTTTTCATACTTTTGGGATTTTGACGACAGGTCCCGGGTCATCGTTTTTTTTTTTTTTTTTTTCATACTTTCTTATCATGGTTAAAAGGCAAAAGATATTCTTTAAACTGATGGCAGTTAAGCTCCATCCACAAAGAAATTGAGTTCAAGTCCCGGGTCATGTTTTTTTTTTTTTTTTTTCATACTTTTGGGATTTTGACGACAGGTCCCAGGTCATCGTTTTTTTTTTTTTTTTCATACTTTCCTATCATGGTTAAAAGGCAAAAGATATTCTTTAAACTGATGGCAGTTAAGCTCCATCCACAAAGAAATTGAGTTCAAGTCCCGGGTCATGTTTTTTTTTTTTTTTTTTTTTTTTTTTCATACTTTTGGGATTTTGACGACAGGTCCCGGGTCATCGTTTTTTTTTTTTTTTTTTCATACTTTCCTATCATGGTTAAAAGGCAAAAGATATTCTTTAAACTGATGGCAGTTAAGCTCCATCCACAAAGAAATTGAGTTCAAGTCCCGGGTCATGTTTTTTTTTGTTTTTTTGTTTTTTCATACTTTTGGGATTTTGACGACAGGTCCCGGGTCATCGTTTTTTTTTGTTTTTTTGTTTTTTCATACTTTTGGGATTTTGACGACAGGTCCCGGGTCATCGTTTTTTTTTTTTTTTTTTTTTTTCATACTTTCCTATCATGGTTAAAAGGCAAAAGATATTCTTTAAACTGATGGCAGTTAAGCTCCATCCACAAAGAAATTGAGTTCAAGTCCCGGGTCATGTTTTTTTTAGTTTTTTAGTTTTTTCATACTTTTGGGATTTTGACGACAGGTCCCGGGTCATCGTTTTTTTTTTTTTTTTTTTTTTTCATACTTTCCTATCATGGTTAAAAGGCAAAATATATTCTTTAAACTGATGGCAGTTAAGCTCCATCCACAAAAAAATTTAGTTCAAGTCCCCGGTCATGTTTTTTGTTTTTTCATACTTTTGGGATTTTGACGACAGGTCCCGGGTCATCGTTTTTTTTTTTTTTTTTATACTTTCCTATCATTGTTAAAAGGCAAAAGATATTCTTTAAACTTATGGCAGTTAAGCTCCATCCACAAAGAAATTGAGTTCAAGTCCCGGGTCATGTTTTTTTTTTTTTTTTTTTCATACTTTTGGGATTTTGACGACAGGTCCCGGGTCATCGTTTTTTTTTTTGTTTTTTTTTTATACTTTCCTATCATGGTTAAAAGGCAAAATATATTCTTTAAACTGATGGCAGTTAAGCTCCATCCACAAAAAAATTGAGTTCAAGTCCCGGGTCATGTTTTTTTTTTTTTTTTTCACATACTTTTGGGATTTTGACGACAGGTCCCGGGTCATCGTTTTTTTTTTTATTTTTATTTTTTTTATACTTTCCTATCATGGTTAAAAGGCAAAATATATTCTTTAAACTGATGGCAGTTAAGCTCCATCCACAAAGAAATTGAGTTCAAGTCCAGGGTCATGTTTTTTTTTGTTTTTTTGTTTTTTCATACTTTTGGGATTTTGACGACAGGTCCCGGGTCATCGTTTTTTTTTTTTTTTTTTTTTCATACTTTCCTATCATGGTTAAAAGGCAAAATATATTCTTTAAACTGATGGCAGTTAAGCTCCATCCACAAAAAAATTTAGTTCAAGTCCCCGGTCATGTTTTTTGTTTTTTCATACTTTTGGGATTTTGACGACAGGTCCCGGGTCATCGTTTTTTTTTTTTTTTTATACTTTCCTATCATTGTTAAAAGGCAAAAGATATTCTTTAAACTTATGGCAGTTAAGCTCCATCCACAAAGAAATTGAGTTCAAGTCCCGGGTCATGTTTTTTTTTTTTTTTTTTTCATACTTTTGGGATTTTGACGACAGGTCCCGGGTCATCGTTTTTTTTTTTTTTTTTTTTTCATACTTTCCTATCATGGTTAAAAGGCAAAATATATTCTTTAAACTGATGGCAGTTAAGCTCCATCCACAAAAAAATTGAGTTCAAGTCCCGGGTCATGGTTTTTTTTTTTTTTTTTCACATACTTTTGGGATTTTGACGACAGGTCCCGGGTCATCGTTTTTTTTTATTTTTTGTTTTTTTTTATACTTTCCTATCATGGTTAAAAGGCAAAATATATTCTTTAAACTGATGGCAGTTAAGCTCCATCCACAAAGAAATTGAGTTCAAGTCCCGGGTCATGTTTTTTTTTGTTTTTTTGTTTTTTCATACTTTTGGGATTTTGACGACAGGTCCCGGGTCATCGTTTTTTTTTTTTTTTTTTTTTTTTTTCATACTTTCCTATCATGGTTAAAAGGCAAAAGATATTCTTTAAACTGATGGCAGTTAAGCTCCATCCACAAAAAAATTGAGTTCAAGTCCCGGGTCATGTTTTTTTTTTTTTTTTTCACATACTTTTGGGATTTTGACGACAGGTCCCGGGTCATCGTTTTTTTTTTATTTTATTTTTTTTTTATACTTTCCTATCATGGTTAAAAGGCAAAAGATATTCTTTAAACTGATGGCAGTTAAGCTCCATCCACAAAGAAATTGAGTTCAAGTCCCGGGTCATGTTTTTTTTTGTTTTTTTGTTTTTTCATACTTTTGGGATTTTGACGACAGGTCCCGGGTCATCGTTTTTTTTTTTTTTTTTTTTTTTTTCATACTTTCCTATCATGGTTAAAAGGCAAAAGATATTCTTTAAACTGATGGCAGTTAAGCTCCATCCACAAAGAAATTGAGTTCAAGTCCCGGGTCATGTTTTTTTTTTTTTTTTTTTCATACTTTTGGGATTTTGACGACAGGTCCCGGGTCATCGTTGTTTTTTTTTTTGTTTGTTTTTTTTTCATACTTTCCTATCATGGTTAAAAGGCAAAAGATATTCTTTAAACTGATGGCAGTTAAGCTCCATCCACAAAGAAATTGAGTTCAAGTCCCGGGTCATGTTTTTTTTTGTTTTTTTGTTTTTTCATACTTTTGGGATTTTGACGACAGGTCCCGGGTCATCGTTTTTTTGTTTTGTTTTTTTTTTTCATACATTCCTATCATGGTTAAAAGGCAAAAGATATTCTTTAAACTGATGGCAGTTAAGCTCCATCCACAAAGAAATTGAGTTCAAGTCCCGGGTCATGTTTTTTTTAATTTTTTTTT